>NC_138126.1:119266220-119681681 GCF_964188305.1 Podarcis bocagei | reverse complement strand
TTAGCTCTCCACATCTGAACTTGTGGAAAAACTTTTTTTTGAAAAAATCCCTAAGCCGCGCGGTCACAATTTCAGCAAAAATCTGACGTTCTGCAATTCACTCAAAAATGGTGCCAAAGTGTTGCAAACGATCCCCTGAGAGGTTTTTCGGTGGAAACAGATGGGTTTTTAGCATTGAAACAGAATAAGCGCTCGAGGTCTGAACAACTTTTTTTTAAAAAAATCCCTAAGCTGCGCGGTCACAATTTCAGCAAAAATCTGACGTTCTGCAATTCACTCAAAAATGGTGCCAAAGTGTTGCAAACGATCCCCTGAGAGGTTTTTCGGTGGAAACAGATGGGTTTTTATCATTGGAAACAGAATTAGCTCTCCACATCTGAACTTGCGGAAAAACTTTTTTTTGAAAAAATCCCTAAGGTGCGCGGTCACAATTTCAGCAAAAATCTGACGTTCTGCAATTCACTCAAAAATGGTGCCAAAGTGTTGCAAACGATCCCCTGAGAGGTTTTTCGGTGGAAACAGGTGGGTTTTTATCATTGGAAACAGAATTAGCTCTCCACATCTGAACTTGCGTAAAAACTTTTTTTTGAAAAAATCCCTAAGCCACAATTTAAGCAAAAATCTGACGTTCTGCAATTCACTCAAAAATGGTGCCAAAGTGTTGCAAACGATCCCCTGAGAGGTTTTTCGGTGGAAACAGATGGGTTTTTAGCATTGAAACAGAATCAGCCCTCGAGGTCTGAACAACTTTTTTTTGAAAAAATCCCTAAGCCGCGCGGTCACAATTTCAGCAAAATTCTGACGTTCTGCAATTCACTCAAAAATGGTGCCAAAGTGTTGCAAACGATCCCCTGAGGGGTTTTTCGGTGGAAACAGATGGGTTTTTATCATTGGAAACAGAATTAGCTCTCCACGTCTGAACTTGTGGAAAAACTTTTTAAAAAAAAAATCCCTAAGGTGCGCGGTCACAATTTCAGCAAAAATCTGACGTTCTGCAATTCACTCAAAAATGGTGCCAAAGTGTTGCAAAAGATCCCATGAGAGGTTTTTCGGTGGAAACAGATGGGTTTTTAGCATTGAAACAGAATAAGCCCTCGAGGTCTGAACAACTTTTTTTTAAAAAATCCCTAAGCTGCGTGGTCACAATTTCAGCAAAAATCTGACGTTCTGCAATTCACTCAAAAATGGTGCCAAAGTGTTGCAAACGATCCCCTGAGAGGTTTTTCGGTGGAAACAGATGGGTTTTTAACATTGGAAACAGAATTAGCTCTCCACATCTGAACTTGCGGAAAAACTTTTTTTTGAAAAAATCCCTAAGCTGCGCGGTCACAATTTCAGCAAAAATCTGACGTTCTGCAATTCACTCAAAAATGGTGCCAAAGTGTTGCAAACGATCCCCTGAGAGGTTTTTCGGTGGAAACAGATGGGTTTTTAGCATTGAAACAGAATAAGACCTCGAGGTCTGAACAACTTTTTTTTGAAAAAATCCCTAAGCCGCGTTGTCACAATTTCAGCAAAAATCTGACGTTCTGCAATTCACTCAAAAATTGTGCCAAAGTGTTGCAAACGATCCCCTGAGAGGTTTTTCGGTGGAAACAGATGGGTTTTTATCATTGGAAACAGAATTAGCTCTCCACATCTGAACTTGCGGAAAAACTTTTTTTTGAAAAAATCCCTAAGCTGCGCGGTCACAATTTCAGCAAAAATCTGACGTTCTGCTATTCACTCAAAAATGGTGCCAAAGTGTTGCAAACGATCCCCTGACAGGATTTTCGGTGGAAACAGATGGATTTTTATCATGGAAACAGATTTAGCTCTCCACGTCTGAACTTGCGGAAATACTTTTTTTTGAAAAAATCCCTAAGCCGCGCGGTCAGAATTTCAGCAAAATTCTGACGTTCTGCAATTCACTCAAAAATGGTGCCAAAGTGTTGCAAACGATCCCATGAGAAGTTTTTCGGTGGAAACAGGTGGGTTTTTATCATTGAAACAGAATAAGCCCTCGAGGTCTGAACAACTTTTTTTTGAAAAAATCCCTAAGCTGCGCGGTCACAATTTCAGCAAAATTCTGACGTTCTGCAATTCACTCAAAAATGGTGCCAAAGTGTTGCAAACGATCCCCTGAGGGGTTTTTCGGTGGAAACAGATGGATTTTTATCATTGGAAACAGAATTAGCTCTCCACGTCTGAACTTGTGGAAAAACTTTTTTTAAAAAAAATCCCTAAGGTGCGCGGTCACAATTTCAGCAAAAATCTGACGTTCTGCAATTCACTCAAAAATGGTGCCAAAGTGTTGCAAAAGATCCCATGAGAGGTTTTTCGGTGGAAACAGATGGGTTTTTAGCATTGAAACAGAATAAGCCCTCGAGGTCTGAACAACTTTTTTTAAAAAAAATCCCTAAGCTGCGCGGTCACAATTTCAGCAAAAATCTGACGTTCTGCAATTCACTCAAAAATGGTGCCAAAGTGTTGCAAACGATCCCCTGAGAGGTTTTTCGGTGGAAACAGATGGGTTTTTATCATTGGAAACAGAATTAGCTCTCCACATCTGAACTTGCGGGAAAACTTTTTTTTGAAAAAATCCCTAAGCTGCGCGGTCACAATTTCAGCAAAAATCTGACGTTCTGCAATTCACTCAAAAATGGTGCCAAAGTGTTGCAAACGATCCCCTGAGAGGTTTTTCGGTGGAAACAGATGGGTTTTTAGCATTGAAACAGAATAAGACCTCGAGGTCTGAACAACTTTTTTTAAAAAAAATCCCTAAGCTGCGCGGTCACAATTTCAGCAAAAATCTGACGTTCTGCAATTCACTCAAAAATTGTGCCAAAGTGTTGCAAACGATCCCCTGAGAGGTTTTTCGGTGGAAACAGATGGGTTTTTATCATTGGAAACAGAATTAGCTCTCCACATCTGAACTTGCGGAAAAACTTTTTTTTGAAAAAATCCCTAAGCTGCGCGGTCACAATTTCAGCAAAAATCTGACGTTCTGCAATTCACTCAAAAATGGTGCCAAAGTGTTGCAAACGATCCCCTGACAGGATTTTCGGTGGAAACAGATGGATTTTTATCATTGGAAACAGAATTAGCTCTCCACGTCTGAACTTGCGGAAAAACTTTTTTTTGAAAAAATCCCTAAGGTGCGCGGTCACAATTTCAGCAAAAATCTGACGTTCTGCAATTCACTCAAAAATGGTGCCAAAGTGTTGCAAACGATCCCATGAGAAGTTTTTCGGTGGAAACAGGTGGGTTTTTATCATTGAAACAGAATAAGCCCTCGAGGTCTGAACAACTTTTTTTTGAAAAAATCCCTAAGCTGCGCGGTCACAATTTCAGCAAAATTCTGACGTTCTGCAATTTACTCAAAAATGGTGCCAAAGTGTTGCAAACGATCCCCTGAGGGGTTTTTCGGTGGAAACAGATGGATTTTTATCATTGGAAACAGAATTAGCTCTCCACGTCTGAACTTGTGGAAAAACTTTTTTAAAAAAAAATCCCTAAGGTGCGCGGTCACAATTTCAGCAAAAATCTGACGTTCTGCAATTCACTCAAAAATGGTGCCAAAGTGTTGCAAAAGATCCCATGAGAGGTTTTTCGGTGGAAACAGATGGGTTTTTAGCATTGAAACAGAATAAGCCCTCGAGGTCTGAACAACTTTTTTAAAAAAAAATCCCTAAGCTGCGCGGTCACAATTTCAGCAAAAATCTGACGTTCTGCAATTCACTCAAAAATGGTGCCAAAGTGTTGCAAACGATCCCCTGAGAGGTTTTTCGGTGGAAACAGATGGGTTTTTATCATTGGAAACAGAATTAGCTCTCCACATCTGAACTTGCGGGAAAACTTTTTTTTGAAAAAATCCCTAAGCTGCGCGGTCACAATTTCAGCAAAAATCTGACGTTCTGCAATTCACTCAAAAATGGTGCCAAAGTGTTGCAAACGATCCCCTGAGAGGTTTTTCGGTGGAAACAGATGGGTTTTTAGCATTGAAACAGAATAAGACCTCGAGGTCTGAACAACTTTTTTTAAAAAAAATCCCTAAGCTGCGCGGTCACAATTTCAGCAAAAATCTGACGTTCTGCAATTCACTCAAAAATTGTGCCAAAGTGTTGCAAACGATCCCCTGAGAGGTTTTTCGGTGGAAACAGATGGGTTTTTATCATTGGAAACAGAATTAGCTCTCCACATCTGAACTTGCGGAAAAACTTTTTTTTGAAAAAATCCCTAAGCTGCGCGGTCACAATTTCAGCAAAAATCTGACGTTCTGCAATTCACTCAAAAATGGTGCCAAAGTGTTGCAAACGATCCCCTGACAGGATTTTCTGTGAAAACAGATGGATTTTTATCATTGGAAACAGAATTAGCTCTCCACGTCTGAACTTGCGGAAAAACTTTTTTTTGAAAAAATCCCTAAGGTGCGCGGTCACAATTTCAGCAAAAATCTGACGTTCTGCAATTCACTCAAAAATGGTGCCAAAGTGTTGCAAACGATCCCATGAGAAGTTTTTCGGTGGAAACAGGTGGGTTTTTATCATTGAAACAGAATAAGCCCTCGAGGTCTGAACAACTTTTTTTTGAAAAAATCCCTAAGCCGCGTTGTCACAATTTCAGCAAAAATCTGACGTTCTGCAATTCACTCAAAAATGGTGCCAAAGTGTTGCAAACGATCCCCTGAGAGGTTTTTCGGTGGAAACAGATGGGTTTTTATCATTGGGAACAGAATTAGGTCTCCACGTCTGAACTTGCGGAAAAACTTTTTTTTGAAAAAATCCCTAAGGTGCGCGGTCACAATTTCAGCAAAAATCTGACGTTCTGCAATTCACTCAAAAATGGTGCCAAAGTGTTGCAAACGATCCCATGAGAAGTTTTTCGGTGGAAACAGATGGGTTTTTATCATTGAAACAGAATGATCCTTCGAGGTCTGAACAACTTTTTTTAAAAAAAATCCCTAAGCCGCGCGGTCACAATTTCAGCAAAATTCTGACGTTCTGCAATTCACTCAAAAATGGTGCCAAAGTGTTGCAAACGATCCCCTGAGAGGATTTTCGGTGGAAACAGATGGATTTTTATCATTGGAAACAGAATTAGCTCTCCACGTCTGAACTTGTGGAAAAACTTTTTTAAAAAAAAATCCCTAAGGTGTGCGGTCACAATTTCAGCAAAATTCTGACGTTCTGCAATTCACTCAAAAATGGTGCCAAAGTGTTGCAAACGATCCCATGAGAAGTTTTTCGGTGGAAACAGATGGGTTTTTATCATTGAAACAGAATAAGCCCTCGAGGTCTGAACAACTTTTTTTTGAAAAAATCCCTAAGCCGCGTTGTCACAATTTCAGCAAAAATCTGACGTTCTGCAATTCACTCAAAAATGGTGCCAAAGTGTTGCATACGATCCCCTGAAAGGATTTTCGGTGGAAACAGGTTGATTTTTATCATTGGAAACAGAATTAGCTCTCCACATCTGAACTTGCGGAAAAACTTTTTTTTGAAAAAATCCCTAAGCCGCGCGGTCACAATTTCAGCAAAAATCTGACGTTCTGCAATTCACTCAAAAATGGTGCCAAAGTGTTGCAAACGATCCCCTGAGAGGTTTTTCGGTGGAAACAGATGGGTTTTTAGCATTGAAACAGAATAAGCCCTCGAGGTCTGAACAACTTTTTTTTTGAAAAAATCCCTAAGCTGCGCGGTCACAATTTCAGCAAAAATCTGACGTTCTGCAATTCACTCAAAAATGGTGCCAAAGTGTTGCAAACGATCCCCTGAGAGGTTTTTCTGTGGAAACAGGTTGATTTTTATCATTGGAAACAGAATTAGCTCTCCACATCTGAACTTGCGGAAAAACTTTTTTTTGAAAAAATCCCTAAGCCGCGCGGTCACAATTTCAGCAAAAATCTGACGTTCTGCAATTCACTCAAAAATAGTGCCAAAGTGTTGCAAACGATCCCCTGAGAGGTTTTTCGGTGGAAACAGATGGGTTTTTAGCATTGAAACAGAATAAGCCCTCGAGGTCTGAACAACTTTTTTTTGAAAAAATCCCTAAGGTGCGCGGTCACAAATTCAGCAAAATTCTGACGTTCTGCAATTCACTCAAAAATGGTGCCAAAGTGTTGCAAACGATCCCCTGAGAGGTTTTTCGGTGGAAACAGATGGGTTTTTATCATTGGAAACAGAATTAGCTCTCCACATCTGAACTTGCGTAAAAACTTTTTTTTGAAAAAATCCCTAAACTGCGCGGTCACAATTTCAGCAAAAATCTGACGTTCTGCAATTCACTCAAAAATGGTGCCAAAGTGTTGCAAACGATCCCATGAGAAGTTTTTCGGTGTAAACAGATGGGTTTTTAGCATTGAAACAGAATCAGCCCTCGAGGTCTGAACAACTTTTTTTTGAAAAAATCCCTAAGCTGCGCGGTCACAATTTCAGCAAAAATCTGACGTTCCGCAATTCACTCAAAAATGGTGCCAAAGTGTTGCAAACGATCCCCTGAGAGGTTTTTCGGTGGAAACAGATGGGTTTTTATCATTGGAAACAGAATTAGCTCTCCACATCTGAACTTGCGTAAAAACTTTTTTTTGAAAAAATCCCTAAACTGCGCGGTCACAATTTCAGCAAAAATCTGACGTTCTGCAATTCACTCAAAAATGGTGCCAAAGTGTTGCAAAAGATCCCCTGAGAGGTTTTTCGGTGGAAACAGATGGGTTTTTAGCATTGAAACAGAATCAGCCCTCGAGCTCTGAACAACTTTTTTTGAAAAAATCCCTAAGCCGCGCGGTCAGAATTTCAGCAAAATTCTGACGTTCTGCAATTCACTCAAAAATGGTGCCAAAGTGTTGCAAATGATCCCCTGAGGGTTTTTTCGGTGGAAACAGATGGATTTTTATCATTGGAAACAGAATTAGCTCTCCACGTCTGAACTTGCGGAAAAACTTTTTTTTGAAAAAATCCCTAAACTGCGCGGTCACAATTTCAGCAAAAATCTGACGTTCTGCAATTCACTCAAAAATGGTGCCAAAGTGTTGCAACCGATCCCATGAGAAGTTTTTCGGTGGAAACAGATGGGTTTTTATCATTGAAACAGAATAAGCCCTCGAGGTCTGAACAACTTTTTTTTGAAAAAATCCCTAAGCCGCGTGGTCACAATTTCAGCAAAAATCTGACGTTCTGTAATTCACTCAAAAATGGTGCCAAAGTGTTGCAAACGATCCCCTGAGAGGTTTTTCGGTGGAAACAGATGGGTTTTTATCATTGGGAACAGAATTAGCTCTCCACATCTGAACTTGCGGAAAAACTTTTTTTTGAAAAAATCCCTAAGCTGCGCGGTCACAATTTCAGCAAAAATCTGACGTTCTGCAATTCACTCAAAAATGGTGCCAAAGTGTTGCAAACGATCCCCTGACAGGATTTTCGGTGGAAACAGGTTGATTTTTATCATTGGAAACAGAATTAGCTCTCCACATCTGAACTTGCGGAAAAAAGTTTTTTTTGAAAAAATCCCTAAGCCGCGCGGTCACAATTTCAGCAAAAATCTGACGTTCTGCAATTCACTCAAAAATGGTGCCAAAGTGTTGCAAACGATCCCCTGAGAGGTTTTTCGGTGGAAACAGATGGGTTTTTATCATTGAAACAGAATAAGCCCTCGAGGTCTGAACAACTTTTTTTTTGAAAAAATCCCTAAGCTGCGCGGTCACAATTTCAGCAAAAATCTGACGTTCTGCAATTCACTCAAAAATGGTGCCAAAGTGTTGCAAACGATCCCCTGAGAGGTTTTTCTGTGGAAACAGATGGGTTTTTATCATTGGAAAGAGAATTAGCTCTCCACATCTGAACTTGCGGAAAAACTTTTTTTTGAAAAAATCCCTAAGCTGCGCGGTCACAATTTCAGCAAAAATCTGACGTTCTGCAATTCACTCAAAAATGGTGCCAAAGTGTTGCAAACGATCCCCTGACAGGATTTTCGGTGGAAACAGGTTGATTTTTATCATTGGAAACAGAATTAGCTCTCCACATCTGAACTTGCGGAAAAACGTTTTTTTAAAAAAATCCCTAAGCCGCGCGGTCACAATTTCAGCAAAAATCTGACGTTCTGCAATTCACTCAAAAATGGTGCCAAAGTGTTGCAAACGATCCCCTGAGAGGTTTTTCGGTGGAAACAGATGGGTTTTTAGCATTGAAACAGAATGAGCCCTCGAGGTCTGAACACCTTTTTTTAAAAAAAATCCCTAAGCCGCGCGGTCACAATTTCAGCAAAAATCTGACGTTCTGCAATTCACTCAAAAATGGTGCCAAAGTGTTGCAAACGATCCCATGAGAAGTTTTTCGGTGTAAACAGATGGGTTTTTATCATTGAAACAGAATAAGCCCTCGAGGTCTGAACAACTTTTTTTTGAAAAAATCCCTAAGCCGCGCGGTCACAATTTCAGCAAAATTCTGACGTTCTGCAATTCACTCAAAAATGGTGCCAAAGTGTTGCAAACGATCCCCTGAGAGGTTTTTCAGTGGAAACAGATGGATTTTTATCATTGGAAACAGAATTAGCTCTCCACATCTGAACTTGTGGAAAAACTTTTTTTTGAAAAAATCCCTAAGCCGCGCGGTCACAATTTCAGCAAAAATCTGACGTTCTACAATTCACTCAAAAATAGTGCCAAAGTGTTGCAAACGATCCCCTGAGAGGTTTTTCGGTGGAAACAGATGGGTTTTTAGCATTGAAACAGAATAAGCCCTCGAGGTCTGAACAACTTTTTTTTGAAAAAATCCCTAAGGTGCGCGGTCACAAATTCAGCAAAATTCTGACGTTCTGCAATTCACTCAAAAATGGTGCCAAAGTGTTGCAAACGATCCCCTGAGAGGTTTTTCGGTGGAAACAGATGGGTTTTTATCATTGGAAACAGAATTAGCTCTCCACGTCTGAACTTGTGGAAAAACTTTTTTAAAAAAAAATCCCTAAGGTGCGCGGTCACAATTTCAGCAAAAATCTGACGTTCTGCAATTCACTCAAAAATGGTGCCAAAGTGTTGCAAACGATCCCATGAGAAGTTTTTCGGTGGAAACAGATGGGTTTTTATCATTGAAACAGAATAAGCCCTCGAGGTCTGAACAACTTTTTTTTGAAAAAATCCCTAAGCCGCGTTGTCACAATTTCAGCAAAAATCTGACGTTCTGCAATTCACTCAAAAATGGTGCCAAAGTGTTGCAAACGATCCCCTGACAGGATTTTCGGTGGAAACAGGTTGATTTTTATCATTGGAAACAGAATTAGCTCTCCACATCTGAACTTGCAGAAAAACTTTTTTTTGAAAAAATCCCTAAGCCGCGCGGTCACAATTTCAGCAAAAATCTGACGTTCTGCAATTCACTCAAAAATGGTGCCAAAGCGTTGCAAAAGATCCCATGAGAGGTTTTTCGGTGGAAACAGATGGGTTTTTAGCATTGAAACAGAATAAGCCCTCGAGGTCTGAACAACTTTTTTTAAAAAAAATCCCTAAGCTGCGCGGTCACAATTTCAGCAAAAATCTGACGTTCTGCAATTCACTCAAAAATGGTGCCAAAGTGTTGCAAACGATCCCCTGAGAGGTTTTTCGGTGGAAACAGATGGGTTTTTATCATTGGGAACAGAATTAGCTCTCCACATCTGAACTTGCGGAAAAACTTTTTTTTGAAAAAATCCCTAAGCTGCGCGGTCACAATTTCAGCAAAAATCTGACGTTCTGCAATTCACTCAAAAATGGTGCCAAAGTGTTGCAAACGATCCCCTGACAGGATTTTCGGTGGAAACAGGTTGATTTTTATCATTGGAAACAGAATTAGCTCTCCACATCTGAACTTGCGGAAAAACTTTTTTTTGAAAAAATCCCTAAGCCGCGCGGTCACAATTTCAGCAAAAATCTGACGTTCTGCAATTCACTCAAAAATGGTGCCAAAGTGTTGCAAACGATCCCCTGAGAGGTTTTTCGGTGGAAACAGATGGGTTTTTAGCATTGAAACAGAATAAGCGCTCGAGGTCTGAACAACTTTTTTTTGAAAAAATCCCTAAGCTGCGCGGTCACAATTTCAGCAAAAATCTGACGTTCTGCAATTCACTCAAAAATGGTGCCAAAGTGTTGCAAACGATCCCCTGAGAGGTTTTTCGGTGGAAACAGATGGGTTTTTATCATTGGAAACAGAATTAGCTCTCCACATCTGAACTTGCGTAAAAACTTTTTTTTGAAAAAATCCCTAAGCCACAATTTCAGCAAAAATCTGACGTTCTGCAATTCACTCAAAAATGGTGCCAAAGTGTTGCAAACGATCCCCTGAGAGGTTTTTCGGTGGAAACAGATGGGTTTTTAGCATTGAAACAGAATCAGCCCTCGAGGTCTGAACAACTTTTTTTGAAAAAATCCCTAAGCCGCGCGGTCACAATTTCAGCAAAATTCTGACGTTCTGCAATACACTCAAAAACGGTGCCAAAGTGTTGCAAACGATCCCCTGAGGGGTTTTTCGGTGGAAACAGATGGATTTTTATCATTGGAAACAGAATTAGGTCTCCACGTCTGAACTTGTGGAAAAACTTTTTTAAAAAAAAATCCCTAAGGTGCGCGGTCACAATTTCAGCAAAAATCTGACGTTCTGCAATTCACTCAAAAATGGTGCCAAAGTGTTGTAAACGATCCCATGATAAGTTTTTCGGTGGAAACAGGTGGGTTTTTATCATTGAAACAGAATAAGCCCTCGAGGTCTGAACAACTTTTTTTTGAAAAAATCCCTAAGCCGCGCGGTCACAATTTCAGCAAAAATCTGACGTTCTGCAATTCACTCAAAAATGGTGCCAAAGTGTTGCAAACGATCCCCTGAGAGGTTTTTCGGTGGAAACAGATGGGTTTTTATCATTGGAAACAGAATAAGCGCTCGAGGTCTGAACAACTTTTTTTTGAAAAAATCCCTAAGCTGCGCGGTCACAATTTCAGCAAAAATCTGACGTTCTGCAATTCACTCAAAAATGGTGCCAAAGTGTTGCAAACGATCCCCTGAGAGGTTTTTCGGTGGAAACAGATGGGTTTTTATCATTGGAAACAGAATTAGCTCTCCACATCTGAACTTGAGGAAAAACTTTTTTTTGAAAAAATCCCTAAGGTGCGCGGTCACAATTTCAGCAAAAATCTGACGTTCTGCAATTCACTCAAAAATGGTGCCAAAGTGTTGCAAACGATCCCCTGAGAGGTTTTTCGGTGGAAACAGATGGGTTTTTATCATTGGAAACAGAATTAGCTCTCCACATCTGAACTTGCGGAAAAACTTTTTTTTGAAAAAATCCATAAGCTGCGCGGTCACAATTTCAGCAAAAATCTGACGTTCTGCAATTCACTCAAAAATGGTGCCAAAGTGTTGCAAACGATCCCCTGACAGGATTTTCGGTGGAAACAGGTTGATTTTTATCATTGGAAACAGAATTAGCTCTCCACATCTGTACTTGCGGAAAAACTTTTTTTTGAAAAAATCCCTAAGCCGCGCGGTCACAATTTCAGCAAAAATCTGACGTTCTGCAATTCACTCAAAAATGGTGCCAAAGTGTTGCAAACGATCCCCTGAGAGGTTTTTCGGTGGAAACAGATGGGTTTTTATCATTGAAACAGAATGATACTTCGAGGTCTGAACAACTTTTTTAAAAAAAAATCCCTAAGCCGCGCGGTCACAATTTCAGCAAAAATCTGACGTTCTGCAATTCACTCAAAAATGGTGCCAAAGTGTTGCAAACGATCCCCTGAGAGGTTTTTCTGTGGAAACAGATGGGTTTTTATCATTGGAAAGAGAATTAGCTCTCCACATCTGAACTTGCGGAAAAACTTTTTTTTGAAAAAATCCCTAAGCTGCGCGGTCACAATTTCAGCAAAAATCTGACGTTCTGCAATTCACTCAAAAATGGTGCCAAAGTGTTGCAAACGATCCCCTGACAGGATTTTCGGTGGAAACAGGTTGATTTTTATCATTGGAAACAGAATTAGCTCTCCACATCTGAACTTGCGGAAAAACGTTTTTTTAAAAAAATCCCTAAGCCGCGCGGTCACAATTTCAGCAAAAATCTGACGTTCTGCAATTCACTCAAAAATGGTGCCAAAGTGTTGCAAACGATCCCCTGAGAGGTTTTTCGGTGGAAACAGATGGGTTTTTAGCATTGAAACAGAATGAGCCCTCGAGGTCTGAACAACTTTTTTTAAAAAAAATCCCTAAGCCGCGCGGTCACAATTTCAGCAAAAATCTGACGTTCTGCAATTCACTCAAAAATGGTGCCAAAGTGTTGCAAACGATCCCATGAGAAGTTTTTCGGTGTAAACAGATGGGTTTTTATCATTGAAACAGAATAAGCCCTCGAGGTCTGAACAACTTTTTTTTGAAAAAATCCCTAAGCCGCGCGGTCACAATTTCAACAAAATTCTGACGTTCTGCAATTCACTCAAAAATGGTGCCAAAGTGTTGCAAACGATCCCCTGAGAGGTTTTTCAGTGGAAACAGATGGATTTTTGTCATTGGAAACAGAATTAGCTCTCCACATCTGAACTTGTGGAAAAACTTTTTTTTGAAAAAATCCCTAAGCCGCGCGGTCACAATTTCAGCAAAAATCTGACGTTCTACAATTCACTCAAAAATAGTGCCAAAGTGTTGCAAACGATCCCCTGAGAGGTTTTTCGGTGGAAACAGATGGGTTTTTAGCATTGAAACAGAATAAGCCCTCGAGGTCTGAACAACTTTTTTTTGAAAAAATCCCTAAGGTGCGCGGTCACAAATTCAGCAAAATTCTGACGTTCTGCAATTCACTCAAAAATGGTGCCAAAGTGTTGCAAACGATCCCCTGAGAGGTTTTTCGGTGGAAACAGATGGGTTTTTATCATTGGAAACAGAATTAGCTCTCCACGTCTGAACTTGTGGAAAAACTTTTTTTAAAAAAAATCCCTAAGGTGCGCGGTCACAATTTCAGCAAAAATCTGACGTTCTGCAATTCACTCAAAAATGGTGCCAAAGTGTTGCAAACGATCCCATGAGAAGTTTTTCGGTGGAAACAGATGGGTTTTTATCATTGAAACAGAATAAGCCCTCGAGGTCTGAACAACTTTTTTTTGAAAAAATCCCTAAGCCGCGTTGTCACAATTTCAGCAAAAATCTGACGTTCTGCAATTCACTCAAAAATGGTGCCAAAGTGTTGCAAACGATCCCCTGACAGGATTTTCGGTGGAAACAGGTTGATTTTTATCATTGGAAACAGAATTAGCTCTCCACATCTGAACTTGCAGAAAAACTTTTTTTTGAAAAAATCCCTAAGCCGCGCGGTCACAATTTCAGCAAAAATCTGACGTTCTGCAATTCACTCAAAAATGGTGCCAAAGTGTTGCAAACGATCCCCTGAGAGGTTTTTCGGTGGAAACAGATGGGTTTTTAGCATTGAAACAGAATAAGCGCTCGAGGTCTGAACAACTTTTTTTTGAAAAAATCCCTAAGCTGCGCGGTCACAATTTCAGCAAAAATCTGACGTTCTGCAATTCACTCAAAAATGGTGCCAAAGTGTTGCAAACGATCCCCTGAGAGGTTTTTCGGTGGAAACAGATGGGTTTTTATCATTGGAAAGAGAATTAGCTCTCCACATCTGAACTTGCGGAAAAACTTTTTTTTGAAAAAATCCCTAAGGTGCGCGGTCACAATTTCAGCAAAAATCTGACGTTCTGCAATTCACTCAAAAATGGTGCCAAAGTGTTGCAAACGATCCCCTGAGAGGTTTTTCGGTGGAAACAGATGGGTTTTTATCATTGGAAACAGAATTAGCTCTCCACATCTGAACTTGCGTAAAAACTTTTTTTTGAAAAAATCCCTAAGCCACAATTTCAGCAAAAATCTGACGTTCTGCAATTCACTCAAAAATGGTGCCAAAGTGTTGCAAACGATCCCCTGAGAGGTTTTTTGGTGGAAACAGATGGGTTTTTAGCATTGAAACAGAATCAGCCCTCGAGGTCTGAACAACTTTTTTTTGAAAAAATCCCTAAGCCGCGCGGTCACAATTTCAGCAAAATTCTGACGTTCTGCAATTCACTCAAAAATGGTGCCAAAGTGTTGCAAACGATCCCCTGAGGGGTTTTTCGGTGGAAACAGATGGATTTTTATCATTGGAAACAGAATTAGCTCTCCACGTCTGAACTTGTGGAAAAACTTTTTAAAAAAAAATCCCTAAGGTGCGCGGTCACAATTTCAGCAAAAATCTGACGTTCTGCAATTCACTCAAAAATGGTGCCAAAGTGTTGCAAAAGATCCCATGAGAGGTTTTTCGGTGGAAACAGATGGGTTTTTAGCATTGAAACAGAATAAGCCCTCGAGGTCTGAACAACTTTTTTTTGAAAAAATCCCTAAGCTGCGCGGTCACAATTTCAGCAAAAATCTGACGTTCTGCAATTCACTCAAAAATGGTGCCAAAGTGTTGCAAACGATCCCCTGAGAGGTTTTTCGGTGGAAACAGATGGGTTTTTATCATTGGAAACAGAATTAGCTCTCCACATCTGAACTTGCGGAAAAACTTTTTTTTGAAAAAATCCCTAAGGTGCGCGGACACAATTTCAGCAAAAATCTGACGTTCTGCAATTCACTCAAAAATGGTGCCAAAGTGTTGCAAACGATCCCCTGAGAGGTTTTTCGGTGGAAACAGATGGGTTTTTAGCATTGAAACAGAATAAGACCTCGAGGTCTGAACAACTTTTTTTAAAAAAATCCCTAAGCCGCGCGGTCACAATTTCAGCAAAATTCTGACGTTCTGCAATTCACTCAAAAATGGTGCCAAAGTGTTGCAAACGATCCCCTGAGGGGTTTTTCGGTGGAAACAGATGGATTTTTATCATTGGAAACAGAATTAGCTCTCCACGTCTGAACTTGTGGAAAAACTTTTTTAAAAAAAAATCCCTAAGGTGCGCGGTCACAATTTCAGCAAAAATCTGACGTTCTGCAATTCACTCAAAAATGGTGCCAAAGTGTTGCAAAAGATCCCATGAGAGGTTTTTCGGTGGAAACAGATGGGTTTTTAGCATTGAAACAGAATAAGCCCTCGAGGTCTGAACAACTTTTTTTTAAAAAAATCCCTAAGCTGCGCGGTCACAATTTCAGCAAAAATCTGACGTTCTGCAATTCACTCAAAAATGGTGCCAAAGTGTTGCAAACGATCCCCTGAGAGGTTTTTCGGTGGAAACAGATGGGTTTTTATCATTGGAAACAGAATTAGCTCTCCACATCTGAACTTGCGGAAAAACTTTTTTTTGAAAAAATCCCTAAGGTGCGCGGTCACAATTTCAGCAAAAATCTGACGTTCTGCAATTCACTCAAAAATGGTGCCAAAGTGTTGCAAACGATCCCCTGAGAGGTTTTTCGGTGGAAACAGATGGGTTTTTAGCATTGAAACAGAATAAGACCTCGAGGTCTGAACAACTTTTTTTAAAAAAAATCCCTAAGCTGCGCGGTCACAATTTCAGCAAAAATCTGACGTTCTGCAATTCACTCAAAAATGGTGCCAAAGTGTTGCAAACGATCCCCTGAGAGGTTTTTCGGTGGAAACAGATGGGTTTTTATCATTGGAAACAGAATTAGCTCTCCACATCTGAACTTGCGGAAAAACTTTTTTTTGAAAAAATCCCTAAGCTGCGCGGTCATAATTTCAGCAAAAATCTGACGTTCTGCAATTCACTCAAAAATGGTGCCAAAGTGTTGCAAACGATCCCCTGAGGGGTTTTTCGGTGGAAACAGATGGATTTTTATCATTGGAAACAGAATTAGCTCTCCACGTCTGAACTTGTGGAAATACTTTTTAAAAAAAAAATCCCTAAGGTGCGCGGTCACAATTTCAGCAAAAATCTGACGTTCTGCAATTCACTCAAAAATGGTGCCAAAGTGTTGCAAAAGATCCCATGAGAGGTTTTTCGGTGGAAACAGATGGGTTTTTAGCATTGAAACAGAATAAGCCCTCGAGGTCTGAACAACTTTTTAAAAAAAAAATCCCTAAGCTGCGCGGTCACAATTTCAGCAAAAATCTGACGTTCTGCAATTCACTCAAAAATGGTGCCAAAGTGTTGCAAACGATCCCCTGAGAGGTTTTTCGGTGGAAACAGATGGGTTTTTATCATTGGAAACAGAATTAGCTCTCCACATCTGAACTTGCGGAAAAACTTTTTTTTGAAAAAATCCCTAAGCTGCGCGGTCACAATTTCAGCAAAAATCTGACGTTCTGCAATTCACTCAAAAATGGTGCCAAAGTGTTGCAAACGATCCCCTGAGAGGTTTTTCGGTGGAAACAGATGGGTTTTTAGCATTGAAACAGAATAAGACCTCGAGGTCTGAACAACTTTTTTTAAAAAAAATCCCTAAGCTGCGCGGTCACAATTTCAGCAAAAATCTGACGTTCTGCAATTCACTCAAAAATGGTGCCAAAGTGTTGCAAACGATCCCCTGACAGGATTTTCGGTGGAAACAGATGGATTTTTATCATGGAAACAGATTTAGCTCTCCACGTCTGAACTTGCGGAAATACTTTTTTTTGAAAAAATCCCTAAGCCGCGCGGTCAGAATTTCAGCAAAATTCTGACGTTCTGCAATTCACTCAAAAATGGTGCCAAAGTGTTGCAAACGATCCCCTGAGGGTTTTTTCGGTGGAAACAGATGGATTTTTATCATTGGAAACAGAATTAGCTCTCCACGTCTGAACTTGCGGAAAAACTTTTTTTTGAAAAAATCCCTAAGGTGCGCGGTCACAATTTCAGCAAAAATCTGACGTTCTGCAATTCACTCAAAAATGGTGCCAAAGTGTTGCAAACGATCCCATGAGAAGTTTTTCGGTGGAAACAGGTGGGTTTTTATCATTGAAACAGAATAAGCCCTCGAGGTCTGAACAACTTTTTTTTTGAAAAAATCCCTAAGCCGCGTTTGTCACAATTTCAGCAAAAATCTGACGTTCTGCAATTCACTCAAAAATGGTGCCAAAGTGTTGCAAACGATCCCCTGAGAGGTTTTTCGGTGGAAACAGATGGGTTTTTATCATTGGGAACAGAATTAGCTCTCCACGTCTGAACTTGCGGAAAAACATTTTTTTGAAAAAATCCCTAAGCCGCGCGGTCACAATTTCAGCAAAAATCTGACGTTCTGCAATTCACTCAAAAATGGTGCCAAAGTGTTGCAAACGATCCCATGAGAAGTTTTTCGGTGGAAACAGATGGGTTTTTATCATTGAAACAGAATGATACTTCGAGGTCTGAACAACTTTTTTTAAAAAAAATCCCTAAGCCGGCGTCACAATTTCAGCAAAATTCTGACGTTCTGCAATTCACTCAAAAATGGTGCCAAAGTGTTGCAAACGATCCCCTGAGAGGATTTTCGGTGGAAACAGATGGATTTTTATCATTGGAAACAGAATTAGCTCTCCACGTCTGAACTTGTGGAAAAACTTTTTTTAAAAAAAATCCCTAAGGTGTGCGGTCACAATTTCAGCAAAATTCTGACGTTCTGCAATTCACTCAAAAATGGTGCCAAAGTGTTGCAAACGATCCCATGAGAAGTTTTTCGGTGGAAACAGATGGGTTTTTATCATTGAAACAGAATAAGCCCTCGAGGTCTGAACAACTTTTTTTTGAAAAAATCCCTAAGCCGCGTTGTCACAATTTCAGCAAAAATCTGACGTTCTGCAATTCACTCAAAAATGGTGCCAAAGTGTTGCATACGATCCCCTGACAGGATTTTCGGTGGAAACAGGTTGATTTTTATCATTGGAAACAGAATTAGCTCTCCAGATTTGAACTTGCGGGAAAACTTTTTTTTGAAAAAATCCCTAAGCCGCGCGGTCACAATTTCAGCAAAAATCTGACGTTCTGCAATTCACTCAAAAATGGTGCCAAAGTGTTGCAAAAGATCCCATGAGAGGTTTTTCGGTGGAAACAGATGGGTTTTTAGCATTGAAACAGAATAAGCCCTCGAGGTCTGAACAACTTTTTTTAAAAAAAATCCCTAAGCTGCGCGGTCAGAATTTCAGCAAAAATCTGACGTTCTGCAATTCACTCAAAAATGGTGCCAAAGTGTTGCAAACGATCCCCTGAGAGGTTTTTCGGTGGAAACAGATGGGTTTTTATCATTGGGAACAGAATTAGCTCTCCACATCTGAACTTGTGGAAAAACTTTTTTTTGAAAAAATCCCTAAGCCGCGCGGTCACAATTTCAGCAAAAATCTGACGTTCTGCAATTCACTCAAAAATGGTGCCAAATTGTTGCAAACGATCCCCTGAGAGGTTTTTCGGTGGAAACAGATGGGTTTTTAGCATTGAAAGAGAATAAGCCCTCGAGGTCTGAACAACTTTTTTTTAAAAAAAATCCCTAAGCTGCGCGGTCACAATTTCAGCAAAAATCTGACGTTCTGCAATTCACTCAAAAATGGTGCCAAAGTGTTGCAAACGATCCCCTGAGAGGTTTTTCTGTGGAAACAGGTTGATTTTTATCATTGGAAACAGAATTAGCTCTCCACATCTGAACTTGCGGAAAAACTTTTTTTTGAAAAAATCCCTAAGCCGCGCGGTCACAATTTCAGCAAAAATCTGACGTTCTGCAATTCACTCAAAAATAGTGCCAAAGTGTTGCAAACGATCCCCTGAGAGGTTTTTCGGTGGAAACAGATGGGTTTTTAGCATTGAAACAGAATAAGCCCTCGAGGTCTGAACAACTTTTTTTTGAAAAAATCCCTAAGGTGCGCGGTCACAAATTCAGCAAAATTCTGACGTTCTGCAATTCACTCAAAAATGGTGCCAAAGTGTTGCAAACGATCCCCTGAGAGGTTTTTCGGTGGAAACAGATGGGTTTTTATCATTGGAAACAGAATTAGCTCTCCACATCTGAACTTGCGTAAAAACTTTTTTTTGAAAAAATCCCTAAACTGCGCGGTCACAATTTCAGCAAAAATCTGACGTTCTGCAATTCACTCAAAAATGGTGCCAAAGTGTTGCAAACGATCCCCTCAGAGGTTTTTCGGTGGAAACAGATGGGTTTTTAGCATTGAAACAGAATCAGCCCTCGAGGTCTGAACAACTTTTTTTTGAAAAAATCCCTAAGGTGCGCGGTCACAATTTCAGCAAAATTCTGACGTTCTGCAATTCACTCAAAAATGGTGCCAAAGTGTTGCAAAAGATCCCCTGAGAGGTTTTTCGGTGGAAACAGATGGGTTTTTAGCATTGAAACAGAATGAGCCCTCGAGCTCTGAACAACTTTTTTTGAAAAAATAACTAAGCCGCGCGGTCAGAATTTCAGCAAAATTCTGACGTTCTGCAATTCACTCAAAAATGGTGCCAAAGTGTTGCAAATGATCCCCTGAGGGTTTTTTCGGTGGAAACAGATGGATTTTTATCATTGGAAACAGAATTAGCTCTCCACGTCTGAACTTGCGGAAAAACTTTTTTTTGAAAAAATCCCTAAGGTGCGCGGTCACAATTTCAGCAAAAATCTGACGTTCTGCAATTCACTCAAAAATGGTGCCAAAGTGTTGCAAACGATCCCATGAGAAGTTTTTCGGTGGAAACAGATGGGTTTTTATCATTGAAACAGAATAAGCCCTCGAGGTCTGAACAACTTTTTTTTGAAAAAATCCCTAAGCCGCGTGGTCACAATTTCAGCAAAAATCTGACGTTCTGCAATTCACTCAAAAATGGTGCCAAAGTGTTGCAAACGATCCCCTGAGAGGTTTTTCGGTAGAAACAGATGGGTTTTTATCATTGGGAACAGAATTAGCTCTCCACATCTGAACTTGCGGAAAAACTTTTTTTTGAAAAAATCCCTAAGCTGCGCGGTCACAATTTCAGCAAAAATCTGACGTTCTGCAATTCACTCAAAAATGGTGCCAAAGTGTTGCAAACGATCCCCTGACAGGATTTTCGGTGGAAACAGGTTGATTTTTATCATTGGAAACAGAATTAGCTCTCCACATCTGAACTTGCGGAAAAACTTTTTTTTGAAAAAATCCCTAAGCCGCGCGGTCACAATTTCAGCAAAAATCTGACGTTCTGCAATTCACTCAAAAATGGTGCCAAAGTGTTGCAAACGATCCCCTGAGAGGTTTTTCGGTGGAAACAGATGGGTTTTTAGCATTGAAAGAGAATAAGCCCTCGAGGTCTGAACAACTTTTTTTTTGAAAAAATCCCTAAGCTGCGCGGTCACAATTTCAGCAAAAATCTGACGTTCTGCAATTCACTCAAAAATGGTGCCAAAGTGTTGCAAACGATCCCCTGAGAGGTTTTTCTGTGGAAACAGATGGGTTTTTATCATTGGAAAGAGAATTAGCTCTCCACATCTGAACTTGCGGAAAAACTTTTTTTTGAAAAAATCCCTAAGCTGCGCGGTCACAATTTCAGCAAAAATCTGACGTACTGCAATTCACTCAAAAATGGTGCCAAAGTGTTGCAAACGATCCTCTGAGAGGTTTTTCGGTGGAAACAGATGGGTTTTTAGCATTGAAACAGAATGAGCCCTCGAGGTCTGAACAACTTTTTTTAAAAAAAATCCCTAAGCCGCGCGGTCACAATTTCAGCAAAAATCTGACGTTCTGCAATTCACTCAAAAATGGTGCCAAAGTGTTGCAAACGATCCCATGAGAAGTTTTTCGGTGTAAACAGATGGGTTTTTATCATTGAAACAGAATAAGCCCTCGAGGTCTGAACAACTTTTTTTTGAAAAAATCCCTAAGGTGCGCGGTCACAAATTCAGCAAAATTCTGACGTTCTGCAATTCACTCAAAAATGGTGCCAAAGTGTTGCAAACGATCCCCTGAGAGGTTTTTCAGTGGAAACAGATGGATTTTTATCATTGGAAACAGAATTAGCTCTCCACATCTGAACTTGTGGAAAAACTTTTTTTTGAAAAAATCCCTAAGCCGCGCGGTCACAATTTCAGCAAAAATCTGACGTTCTGCAATTCACTCAAAAATAGTGCCAAAGTGTTGCAAACGATCCCCTGAGAGGTTTTTCGGTGGAAACAGATGGGTTTTTAGCATTGAAACAGAATAAGCCCTCGAGGTCTGAACAACTTTTTTTTGAAAAAATCCCTAAGGTGCGCGGTCACAAATTCAGCAAAATTCTGACGTTCTGCAATTCACTCAAAAATGGTGCCAAAGTGTTGCAAACGATCCCCTGAGAGGTTTTTCAGTGGAAACAGATGGGTTTTTATCATTGGAAACAGAATTAGCTCTCCACATCTGAACTTGCGTAAAAAATTTTTTTTGAAAAAATCCCTAAACTGCGCGGTCACAATTTCAGCAAAAATCTGACGTTCTGCAATTCACTCAAAAATGGTGCCAAAGTGTTGCAAACGATCCCCTCAGAGGTTTTTCGGTGGAAACAGATGGGTTTTTAGCATTGAAACAGAATCAGCCCTCGAGGTCTGAACAACTTTTTTTTGAAAAAATCCCTAAGGTGCGCGGTCACAAATTCAGCAAAATTCTGACGTTCTGCAATTCACTCAAAAATGGTGCCAAAGTGTTGCAAAAGATCCCCTGAGAGGTTTTTCGGTGGAAACAGATGGGTTTTTAGCATTGAAACAGAATGAGCCCTCGAGCTCTGAACAACTTTTTTTGAAAAAATCCCTAAGCCGCACGGTCAGAATTTCAGCAAAATTCTGACGTTCTGCAATTCACTCAAAAATGGTGCCAAAGTGTTGCAAATGATCCCCTGAGGGTTTTTTCGGTGGAAACAGATGGATTTTTATCATTGGAAATAGAATTAGCTCTCCACGTCTGAACTTGCGGAAAAACTTTTTTTTGAAAGAATCCCTAAGGTGCACGGTCACAATTTCAGCAAAAATCTGACGTTCTGCAATTCACTCAAAAATGGTGCCAAAGTGTTGCAAACGATCCCATGAGAAGTTTTTCGGTGGAAACAGATGGGTTTTTATCATTGAAACAGAATAAGCCCTCGAGGTCTGAACAACTTTTTTTTGAAAAAATCCCTAAGCCGCGTGGTCACAATTTCAGCAAAAATCTGACGTTCTGCAATTCACTCAAAAATGGTGCCAAAGTGTTGCAAACGATCCCATGAGAAGTTTTTCGGTGGAAACAGATGGGTTTTTATCATTGAAACAGAATAAGCCCTCGAGGTCTGAACAACTTTTTTTGAAAAAATCCCTAAGCCGCACGGTCAGAATTTCAGCAAAATTCTGACGTTCTGCAATTCACTCAAAAATGGTGCCAAAGTGTTGCAAATGATCCCCTGAGGGTTTTTTCGGTGGAAACAGATGGATTTTTATCATTGGAAATAGAATTAGCTCTCCACGTCTGAACTTGCGGAAAAACTTTTTTTTGAAAGAATCCCTAAGGTGCACGGTCACAATTTCAGCAAAATTCTGACGTTCTGCAATTCACTCAAAAATGGTGCCAAAGTGTTGCAAACGATCCCATGAGAAGTTTTTCGGTGGAAACAGATGGGTTTTTATCATTGAAACAGAATAAGCCCTCGAGGTCTGAACAACTTTTTTTTGAAAAAATCCCTAAGCCGCGTGGTCACAATTTCAGCAAAAATCTGACGTTCTGCAATTCACTCAAAAATGGTGCCAAAGTGTTGCAAAGGATCCCCTGACAGGATTTTCGGTGGAAACAGGTTGATTTTTATCATTGGAAACAGAATTAGCTCTCCACATCTGAACTTGTGGAAAAACTTTTTTTTGAAAAAATCCCTAAGCCGCGCGGTCACAATTTCAGCAAAAATCTGACGTTCTGCAATTCACTCAAAAATGGTGCCAAAGTGTTGCAAACGATCCCCTGAGAGGTTTTTCGGTGGAAACAGATGGGTTTTTAGCATTGAAACAGAATAAGCCCTCGAGGTCTGAACAACTTTTTTTTTGAAAAAATCCCTAAGCCGCGCGGTCAGAATTTCAGCAAAATTCTGACGTTCTGCAATTCACTCAAAAATGGTGCCAAAGTGTTGCAAACGATCCCCTGAGGGTTTTTTCGGTGGAAACAGATGGATTTTTATCATTGGAAACAGAATTAGCTCTCCACGTCTGAACTTGCGGAAAAACTTTTTTTTGAAAAAATCCCTAAGGTGCGCGGTCACAATTTCAGCAAAAAACTGACGTTCTGCAATTCACTCAAAAATGGTGTCAAAGTGTTGCAAACGATCCCATGAGAAGTTTTTCAGTGGAAACAGGTGGGTTTTTATCATTGAAACAGAATAAGCCCTCGAGGTCTGAACAACTTTTTTTGAAAAAATCCCTAAGCCGCGTGGTCACAATTTCAGCAAAAATCTGACGTTCTGCAATTCACTCAAAAATGGTGCCAAAGTGTTGCAAACGATCCCCTGACAGGATTTTCGGTGGAAACAGGTTGATTTTTATCATTGGAAACAGAATTAGCTCTCCACATCTGAACTTGCGGAAAAACTTTTTTTTGAAAAAATCCCTAAGCCGCGCGGTCACAATTTCAGCAAAAATCTGACGTTCTGCAATTCACTCAAAAATGGTGCCAAAGTGTTGCAAACGATCCCCTGAGAGGTTTTTCGGTGGAAACAGATGGGTTTTTAGCATTGAAACAGAATAAGCCCTCGAGGTCTGAACAAATTTTTTTTGAAAAAATCCCTAAGCTGCGCGGTCACAATTTCAGCAAAAATCTGACGTTCTGCAATTCACTCAAAAATGGTGCCAAAGTGTTGCAAACGATCCCCTGAGGGGTTTTTTGGTGGAAACAGATGGGTTTTTATCATTGGAAACAGAATTAGCTCTCCACATCTGAACTTGCGGAAAAACTTTTTTTTGAAAAAATCCCTAAGGTGCGCGGTCACAATTTCAGCAAAAATCTGACGTTCTGCAATTCACTCAAAAATGGTGCCAAAGTGTTGCAAACGATCCCCTGAGAGGTTTTTCGGTGGAAACAGATGGGTTTTTATCATTGAAACAGAATAAGCCCTCGAGGTCTGAACAACTTTTTTTTGAAAAAATCCCTAAGGTGCGCGGTCACAAATTCAGCAAAATTCTGACGTTCTGCAATTCACTCAAAAATGGTGCCAAAGTGTTGCAAACGATCCCCTGAGAGGTTTTTCAGTGGAAACAGATGGATTTTTATCATTGGAAACAGAATTAGCTCTCCACATCTGAACTTGTGGAAAAACTTTTTTTTGAAAAAATCCCTAAGCCGCGCGGTCACAATTTCAGCAAAAATCTGACGTTCTGCAATTCACTCAAAAATAGTGCCAAAGTGTTGCAAACGATCCCCTGAGAGGTTTTTCGGTGGAAACAGATGGGTTTTTAGCATTGAAACAGAATAAGCCCTCGAGGTCTGAACAACTTTTTTTTGAAAAAATCCCTAAGGTGCGCGGTCACAAATTCAGCAAAATTCTGACGTTCTGCAATTCACTCAAAAATGGTGCCAAAGTGTTGCAAACGATCCCCTGAGAGGTTTTTCAGTGGAAACAGATGGGTTTTTATCATTGGAAACAGAATTAGCTCTCCACATCTGAACTTGCGTAAAAAATTTTTTTTGAAAAAATCCCTAAACTGCGCGGTCACAATTTCAGCAAAAATCTGACGTTCTGCAATTCACTCAAAAATGGTGCCAAAGTGTTGCAAACGATCCCCTGAGAGGTTTTTCGGTGGAAACAGATGGGTTTTTAGCATTGAAACAGAATAAGCCCTCGAGGTCTGAACAACTTTTTTTTTGAAAAAATCCCTAAGCCGCGCGGTCAGAATTTCAGCAAAATTCTGACGTTCTGCAATTCACTCAAAAATGGTGCCAAAGTGTTGCAAACGATCCCCTGAGGGTTTTTTCGGTGGAAACAGATGGATTTTTATCATTGGAAACAGAATTAGCTCTCCACGTCTGAACTTGCGGAAAAACTTTTTTTTGAAAAAATCCCTAAGGTGCGCGGTCACAATTTCAGCAAAAAACTGACGTTCTGCAATTCACTCAAAAATGGTGTCAAAGTGTTGCAAACGATCCCATGAGAAGTTTTTCAGTGGAAACAGGTGGGTTTTTATCATTGAAACAGAATAAGCCCTCGAGGTCTGAACAACTTTTTTTTGAAAAAATCCCTAAGCCGCGTGGTCACAATTTCAGCAAAAATCTGACGTTCTGCAATTCACTCAAAAATGGTGCCAAAGTGTTGCAAACGATCCCCTGACAGGATTTTCGGTGGAAACAGGTTGATTTTTATCATTGGAAACAGAATTAGCTCTCCACATCTGAACTTGCGGAAAAACTTTTTTTTGAAAAAATCCCTAAGCCGCGCGGTCACAATTTCAGCAAAAATCTGACGTTCTGCAATTCACTCAAAAATGGTGCCAAAGTGTTGCAAACGATCCCCTGAGAGGTTTTTCGGTGGAAACAGATGGGTTTTTAGCATTGAAACAGAATAAGCCCTCGAGGTCTGAACAAATTTTTTTTGAAAAAATCCCTAAGCTGCGCGGTCACAATTTCAGCAAAAATCTGACGTTCTGCAATTCACTCAAAAATGGTGCCAAAGTGTTGCAAACGATCCCCTGAGGGGTTTTTTGGTGGAAACAGATGGGTTTTTATCATTGGAAACAGAATTAGCTCTCCACATCTGAACTTGCGGAAAAACTTTTTTTTGAAAAAATCCCTAAGGTGCGCGGTCACAATTTCAGCAAAAATCTGACGTTCTGCAATTCACTCAAAAATGGTGCCAAAGTGTTGCAAACGATCCCCTGAGAGGTTTTTCGGTGGAAACAGATGGGTTTTTATCATTGAAACAGAATAAGCCCTCGAGGTCTGAACAACTTTTTTTTGAAAAAATCCCTAAGGTGCGCGGTCACAAATTCAGCAAAATTCTGACGTTCTGCAATTCACTCAAAAATGGTGCCAAAGTGTTGCAAACGATCCCCTGAGAGGTTTTTCAGTGGAAACAGATGGATTTTTATCATTGGAAACAGAATTAGCTCTCCACATCTGAACTTGTGGAAAAACTTTTTTTTGAAAAAATCCCTAAGCCGCGCGGTCACAATTTCAGCAAAAATCTGACGTTCTGCAATTCACTCAAAAATAGTGCCAAAGTGTTGCAAACGATCCCCTGAGAGGTTTTTCGGTGGAAACAGATGGGTTTTTAGCATTGAAACAGAATAAGCCCTCGAGGTCTGAACAACTTTTTTTTGAAAAAATCCCTAAGGTGCGCGGTCACAAATTCAGCAAAATTCTGACGTTCTGCAATTCACTCAAAAATGGTGCCAAAGTGTTGCAAACGATCCCCTGAGAGGTTTTTCAGTGGAAACAGATGGGTTTTTATCATTGGAAACAGAATTAGCTCTCCACATCTGAACTTGCGTAAAAATTTTTTTTTGAAAAAATCCCTAAACTGCGCGGTCACAATTTCAGCAAAAATCTGACGTTCTGCAATTCACTCAAAAATGGTGCCAAAGTGTTGCAAACGATCCCCTCAGAGGTTTTTCGGTGGAAACAGATGGGTTTTTAGCATTGAAACAGAATCAGCCCTCGAGGTCTGAACAACTTTTTTTTGAAAAAATCCCTAAGCCGCACGGTCAGAATTTCAGCAAAATTCTGACGTTCTGCAATTCACTCAAAAATGGTGCCAAAGTGTTGCAAATGATCCCCTGAGGGTTTTTTCGGTGGAAACAGATGGATTTTTATCATTGGAAATAGAATTAGCTCTCCACGTCTGAACTTGCGGAAAAACTTTTTTTTGAAAGAATCCCTAAGGTGCACGGTCACAATTTCAGCAAAAATCTGACGTTCTGCAATTCACTCAAAAATGGTGCCAAAGTGTTGCAAACGATCCCATGAGAAGTTTTTCGGTGGAAACAGATGGGTTTTTATCATTGAAACAGAATAAGCCCTCGAGGTCTGAACAACTTTTTTTTGAAAAAATCCCTAAGCCGCGTGGTCACAATTTCAGCAAAAATCTGACGTTCTGCAATTCACTCAAAAATGGTGCCAAAGTGTTGCAAACGATCCCATGAGAAGTTTTTCGGTGGAAACAGATGGGTTTTTATCATTGAAACAGAATAAGCCCTCGAGGTCTGAACAACTTTTTTTGAAAAAATCCCTAAGCCGCACGGTCAGAATTTCAGCAAAATTCTGACGTTCTGCAATTCACTCAAAAATGGTGCCAAAGTGTTGCAAAGGATCCCCTGACAGGATTTTCGGTGGAAACAGGTTGATTTTTATCATTGGAAACAGAATTAGCTCTCCACATCTGAACTTGTGGAAAAACTTTTTTTTGAAAAAATCCCTAAGCCGCGCGGTCACAATTTCAGCAAAAATCTGACGTTCTGCAATTCACTCAAAAATGGTGCCAAAGTGTTGCAAACGATCCCCTGAGAGGTTTTTCGGTGGAAACAGATGGGTTTTTAGCATTGAAACAGAATAAGCCCTCGAGGTCTGAACAACTTTTTTTTTGAAAAAATCCCTAAGCCGCGCGGTCAGAATTTCAGCAAAATTCTGACGTTCTGCAATTCACTCAAAAATGGTGCCAAAGTGTTGCAAACGATCCCCTGAGGGTTTTTTCGGTGGAAACAGATGGATTTTTATCATTGGAAACAGAATTAGCTCTCCACGTCTGAACTTGCGGAAAAACTTTTTTTTGAAAAAATCCCTAAGGTGCGCGGTCACAATTTCAGCAAAAAACTGACGTTCTGCAATTCACTCAAAAATGGTGTCAAAGTGTTGCAAACGATCCCATGAGAAGTTTTTCAGTGGAAACAGGTGGGTTTTTATCATTGAAACAGAATAAGCCCTCGAGGTCTGAACAACTTTTTTTTGAAAAAATCCCTAAGCCGCGTGGTCACAATTTCAGCAAAAATCTGACGTTCTGCAATTCACTCAAAAATGGTGCCAAAGTGTTGCAAACGATCCCCTGACAGGATTTTCGGTGGAAACAGGTTGATTTTTATCATTGGAAACAGAATTAGCTCTCCACATCTGAACTTGCGGAAAAACTTTTTTTTGAAAAAATCCCTAAGCCGCGCGGTCACAATTTCAGCAAAAATCTGACGTTCTGCAATTCACTCAAAAATGGTGCCAAAGTGTTGCAAACGATCCCCTGAGAGGTTTTTCGGTGGAAACAGATGGGTTTTTAGCATTGAAACAGAATAAGCCCTCGAGGTCTGAACAAATTTTTTTTGAAAAAATCCCTAAGCTGCGCGGTCACAATTTCAGCAAAAATCTGACGTTCTGCAATTCACTCAAAAATGGTGCCAAAGTGTTGCAAACGATCCCCTGAGGGGTTTTTTGGTGGAAACAGATGGGTTTTTATCATTGGAAACAGAATTAGCTCTCCACATCTGAACTTGCGGAAAAACTTTTTTTTGAAAAAATCCCTAAGGTGCGCGGTCACAATTTCAGCAAAAATCTGACGTTCTGCAATTCACTCAAAAATGGTGCCAAAGTGTTGCAAACGATCCCCTGAGAGGTTTTTCGGTGGAAACAGATGGGTTTTTATCATTGGAAACAGAATTAGCTCTCCACATCTGAACTTGCGGAAAAACTTTTTTTAAAAAAAATCCCTAAGCCACAATTTCAGCAAAAATCTGACGTTCTGCAATTCACTCAAAAATGGTGCCAAAGTGTTGCAAACGATCCCCTGAGAGGTTTTTCGGTGGAAACAGATGGGTTTTTAGCATTGAAACAGAATCAGCCCTCGAGGTCTGAACAACTTTTTTTTGAAAAAATCCCTAAGCCGCGCGGTCACAATTTCAGCAAAATTCTGACGTTCTGCAATTCACTCAAAAATGGTGCCAAAGTGTTGCAAACGATCCCCTGAGGGGTTTTTCGGTGGAAACAGATGGATTTTTATCATTGGAAAGAGAATTAACTCTCCACGTCTGAACTTGTGGAAAATCTTTTTTAAAAAAAAATCCCTAAGGTGCGCGGTCACAATTTCAGCAAAAATCTGACGTTCTGCAATTCACTCAAAAATGGTGCCAAAGTGTTGCAAACGATCCCCTGAGAGGTTTTTCGGTGGAAACAGATGGGTTTTTATCATTGGAAACAGAATTAGCTCTCCACATCTGAACTTGCGGAAAAACTTTTTTTTGAAAAAATCCCTAAGCTGCGCGGTCACAATTTCAGCAAAAATCTGACGTTCTGCAATTCACTCAAAAATGGTGCCAAAGTGTTGCAAACGATCCCCTGAGAGGTTTTTCGGTGGAAACAGATGGGTTTTTAGCATTGAAACAGAATAAGCCCTCGAGGTCTGAACAAATTTTTTTTGAAAAAATCCCTAAGCTGCGCGGTCACAATTTCAGCAAAAATCTGACGTTCTGCAATTCACTCAAAAATGGTGCCAAAGTGTTGCAAACGATCCCCTGAGGGGTTTTTCGGTGGAAACAGATGGGTTTTTATCATTGGAAACAGAATTAGCTCTCCACATCTGAACTTGCGGAAAAACTTTTTTTTGAAAAAATCCCTAAGGTGCGCGGTCACAATTTCAGCAAAAATCTGACGTTCTGCAATTCACTCAAAAATGGTGCCAAAGTGTTGCAAACGATCCCCTGAGAGGTTTTTCGGTGGAAACAGATGGGTTTTTATCATTGGAAACAGAATTAGCTCTCCACATCTGAACTTGCGGAAAAACTTTTTTTTAAAAAAATCCCTAAGCCACAATTTCAGCAAAAATCTGACGTTCTGCAATTCACTCAAAAATGGTGCCAAAGTGTTGCAAACGATCCCCTGAGAGGTTTTTCGGTGGAAACAGATGGGTTTTTAGCATTGAAACAGAATCAGCCCTCGAGGTCTGAACAACTTTTTTTTGAAAAAATCCCTAAGCCGCGCGGTCACAATTTCAGCAAAATTCTGACGTTCTGCAATTCACTCAAAAATGGTGCCAAAGTGTTGCAAACGATCCCCTGAGGGGTTTTTCGGTGGAAACAGATGGATTTTTATCATTGGAAAGAGAATTAACTCTCCACGTCTGAACTTGTGGAAAATCTTTTTTAAAAAAAAATCCCTAAGGTGCGCGGTCACAATTTCAGCAAAAATCTGACGTTCTGCAATTCACTCAAAAATGGTGCCAAAGTGTTGCAAACGATCCCCTGAGAGGTTTTTCGGTGGAAACAGATGGGTTTTTATCATTGGAAACAGAATTAGCTCTCCACATCTGAACTTGCGGAAAAACTTTTTTTTGAAAAAATCCCTAAGCTGCGCGGTCACAATTTCAGCAAAAATCTGACGTTCTGCAATTCACTCAAAAATGGTGCCAAAGTGTTGCAATCGATCCCCTGAGAGGTTTTTCGGTGGAAACAGATGGGTTTTTAGCATTGAAACAGAATAAGACCTCGAGGTCTGAACAACTTTTTTTTAAAAAAATCCCTAAGCTGCGCGGTCACAATTTCAGCAAAAATCTGACGTTCTGCAATTCACTCAAAAATGGTGCCAAAGTGTTGCAAACGATCCCCTGACAGGATTTTCGGTGGAAACAGATGGATTTTTATCATGGAAACAGATTTGGCTCTCCACGTCTGAACTTGCGGAAATACTTTTTTTTTGAAAAAATCCCTAAGCCGCGCGGTCAGAATTTCAGCAAAATTCTGACGTTCTGCAATTCACTCAAAAATGGTGCCAAAGTGTTGCAAACAATCCCCTGAGGGTTTTTTCGGTGGAAACAGATGGATTTTTATCATTGGAAACAGAATTAGCTCTCCACGTCTGAACTTGCGGAAAAACTTTTTTTTGAAAAAATCCCTAAGGTGCGCGGTCACAATTTCAGCAAAAATCTGTCGTTCTGCAATTCACTCAAAAATGGTGCCAAAGTGTTGCAAACGATCCCATGAGAAGTTTTTCGGTGGAAACAGATGGGTTTTTATCATTGAAACAGAATAAGCCCTCGAGGTCTGAACAACTTTTTTTTGAAAAAATCTCTAAGCTACGCGGTCACAATTTCAGCAAAAATCTGACGTTCTGCAATTCACTCAAAAATGGTGCCAAAGTGTTGCAAACGATCCCCTGAGAGGTTTTTCGGTGGAAACAGATGGGTTTTTATCATTGGAAACAGAATTAGCTCTCCACATCTGAACTTGCGGAAAAACTTTTTTTTGAAAAAATCCCTAAGGTGCGCGGTCACAATTTCAGCAAAAATCTGACGTTCTGCAATTCACTCAAAAATGGTGCCAAAGTGTTGCAAACGATCCCCTGAGAGGTTTTTCGGTGGAAACAGATGGGTTTTTATCATTGGAAACAGAATTAGCTCTCCACATCTGAACTTGCGGAAAAACTTTTTTTTAAAAAAATCCCTAAGCCACAATTTCAGCAAAAATCTGACGTTCTGCAATTCACTCAAAAATGGTGCCAAAGTGTTGCAAACGATCCCCTGAGAGGTTTTTCGGTGGAAACAGATGGGTTTTTAGCATTGAAACAGAATCAGCCCTCGAGGTCTGAACAACTTTTTTTTGAAAAAATCCCTAAGCCGCGCGGTCACAATTTCAGCAAAATTCTGACGTTCTGCAATTCACTCAAAAATGGTGCCAAAGTGTTGCAAACGATCCCCTGAGGGGTTTTTCGGTGGAAACAGATGGATTTTTATCATTGGAAAGAGAATTAACTCTCCACGTCTGAACTTGTGGAAAATCTTTTTTAAAAAAAAATCCCTAAGGTGCGCGGTCACAATTTCAGCAAAAATCTGACGTTCTGCAATTCACTCAAAAATGGTGCCAAAGTGTTGCAAACGATCCCCTGAGAGGTTTTTCGGTGGAAACAGATGGGTTTTTATCATTGGAAACAGAATTAGCTCTCCACATCTGAACTTGCGGAAAAACTTTTTTTTGAAAAAATCCCTAAGCTGCGCGGTCACAATTTCAGCAAAAATCTGACGTTCTGCAATTCACTCAAAAATGGTGCCAAAGTGTTGCAATCGATCCCCTGAGAGGTTTTTCGGTGGAAACAGATGGGTTTTTAGCATTGAAACAGAATAAGACCTCGAGGTCTGAACAACTTTTTTTTAAAAAAATCCCTAAGCTGCGCGGTCACAATTTCAGCAAAAATCTGACGTTCTGCAATTCACTCAAAAATGGTGCCAAAGTGTTGCAAACGATCCCCTGACAGGATTTTCGGTGGAAACAGATGGATTTTTATCATGGAAACAGATTTGGCTCTCCACGTCTGAACTTGCGGAAATACTTTTTTTTTGAAAAAATCCCTAAGCCGCGCGGTCAGAATTTCAGCAAAATTCTGACGTTCTGCAATTCACTCAAAAATGGTGCCAAAGTGTTGCAAACAATCCCCTGAGGGTTTTTTCGGTGGAAACAGATGGATTTTTATCATTGGAAACAGAATTAGCTCTCCACGTCTGAACTTGCGGAAAAACTTTTTTTTGAAAAAATCCCTAAGGTGCGCGGTCACAATTTCAGCAAAAATCTGTCGTTCTGCAATTCACTCAAAAATGGTGCCAAAGTGTTGCAAACGATCCCATGAGAAGTTTTTCGGTGGAAACAGATGGGTTTTTATCATTGAAACAGAATAAGCCCTCGAGGTCTGAACAACTTTTTTTTGAAAAAATCTCTAAGCTACGCGGTCACAATTTCAGCAAAAATCTGACGTTCTGCAATTCACTCAAAAATGGTGCCAAAGTGTTGCAAACGATCCCCTGAGAGGTTTTTCGGTGGAAACAGATGGGTTTTTATCATTGGAAACAGAATTAGCTCTCCACATCTGAACTTGCGGAAAAACTTTTTTTTGAAAAAATCCCTAAGCTGCGCGGTCACAATTTCAGCAAAAATCTGACGTTCTGCAATTCACTCAAAAATGGTGCCAAAGTGTTGCAAACGATCCCCTGAGAGGTTTTTCGGTGGAAACAGATGGGTTTTTAGCATTGAAACAGAATGAGCCCTCGAGGTCTGAACAACTTTTTTTTGAAAAAATCCCTAAGCCGCGCGGTCACAATTTCAGCAAAATTCTAACGTTCTGCAATTCACTCAAAAATGGTGCCAAAGTGTTGCAAACGATCTCCTGAGAGGTTTTTCGGTGGAAACAGATGGATTTTTATCATTGGAAACAGAATTAGCTCTCCACATCTGAACTTGCGGTAAAAACTTTTTTTTGAAAAAATCCCTAAGCCGCGCGGTCACAATTTCAGCAAAAATCTGACGTTCTGCAATTCACTCAAAAATAGTGCCAAAGTGTTGCAAACGATCCCCTGAGAGGTTTTTCGGTGGAAACAGATGGGTTTTTAGCATTGAAACTGAATAAGCCCTCGAGGTCTGAACAACTTTTTTTTGAAAAAATCCCTAAGGTGCGCGGTCACAAATTCAGCAAAATTCTGACGTTCTGCAATTCACTCAAAAATGGTGCCAAAGTGTTGCAAACGATCCCCTGAGAGGTTTTTCGGTGGAAACAGATGGGTTTTTATCATTGGAAACAGAATTAGCTCTCCACATCAGAACGTGCATAAAAACTTTTTTTTGAAAAAATCCCTAAACTGCGCTGTCACAATTTCAGCAAAAATCTGACGTTCTGCAATTCACTCAAAAATAGTGCCAAAGTGTTGCAAACGATCCCCTGAGAGGTTTTTCGGTGGAAACAGATGGGTTTTTAGCATTGAAACAGAATAAGCCCTCGAGGTCTGAACAACTTTTTTTTGAAAAAATCCCTAAGGTGCGCGGTCACAAATTCAGCAAAATTCTGACGTTCTGCAATTCACTCAAAAATGGTGCCAAAGTGTTGCAAACGATCCCCTGAGAGGTTTTTCGGTGGAAACAGATGGGTTTTTATCATTGGAAACAGAATTAGCTCTCCACATCTGAACGTGCATAAAAACTTTTTTTTGAAAAAATCCCTAAACTGCGCGGTCACAATTTCAGCAAAAATCTGACGTTCTGCAATTCACTCAAAAATGGTGCCAAAGTGTTGCAAACGATCCCCTGAGAGGTTTTTCGGTGGAAACAGATGGGTTTTTAGCATTGAAACAGAATGAGCCCTCGAGGTCTGAACAACTTTTTTTTGAAAAAATCCCTAAGCCGCGTGGTCACAATTTCAGCAAAAATCTGACGTTCTGCAATTCACTCAAAAATGGTGCCAAAGTGTTGCAAACGATCCCCTGACAGGATTTTCGGTGGAAACAGGTTGATTTTTATCATTGGAAACAGAATTAGCTCTCCACATCTGAACTTGCGGAAAAACTTTTTTTTGAAAAAATCCCTAAGCCGCGCGGTCACAATTTCAGCAAAAATCTGACGTTCTGCAATTCACTCAAAAATGGTGCCAAAGTGTTGCAAACGATCCCCTGAGAGGTTTTTCGGTGGAAACAGATGGGTTTTTAGCATTGAAACAGAATAAGCCCTCGAGGTCTGAACAACTTTTTTTTGAAAAAATCTCTAAGCTACGCGGTCACAATTTCAGCAAAAATCTGACGTTCTGCAATTCACTCAAAAATGGTGCCAAAGTGTTGCAAACGATCCCGAGAGGTTTTTCGGTGGAAACAGATGGGTTTTTATCATTGGAAACAGAATTAGCTCTCCACATCTGAACTTGTGGAAAAACTTTTTTTTGAAAAAATCCCTAAGCTGCGCGGTCACAATTTCAGCAAAAATCTGACGTTCTGCAATTCACTCAAAAATGGTGCCAAAGTGTTGCAAACGATCCCCTGAGAGGTTTTTCAGTGGAAACAGATGGGTTTTTAGCATTGAAACAGAATGAGCCCTCGAGGTCTGAACAACTTTTTTTTGAAAAAATCCCTAAGCCGCGCGGTCACAATTTCAGCAAAATTCTAACGTTCTGCAATTCACTCAAAAATGGTGCCAAAGTGTTGCAAACGATCTCCTGAGAGGTTTTTCGGTGGAAACAGATGGATTTTTATCATTGGAAACAGAATTAGCTCTCCACATCTGAACTTGCGGAAAAACTTTTTTTTGAAAAAATCCCTAAGCCGCGCGGTCACAATTTCAGCAAAAATCTGACGTTCTGCAATTCACTCAAAAATAGTGCCAAAGTGTTGCAAACGATCCCCTGAGAGGTTTTTCGGTGGAAACAGATGGGTTTTTAGCATTGAAACAGAATTAGCTCTCCACATCTGAACGTGCATAAAAACTTTTTTTTGAAAAAATCCCTAAACTGCGCGGTCACAATTTCAGCAAAAATCTGACGTTCTGCAATTCACTCAAAAATGGTGCCAAAGTGTTGCAAACGATCCCCTGAGAGGTTTTTCGGTGGAAACAGATGGGTTTTTAGCATTGAAACAGAATGAGCCCTCGAGGTCTGAACAACTTTTTTTTGAAAAAATCCCTAAGCCGCGTGGTCACAATTTCAGCAAAAATCTGACGTTCTGCAATTCACTCAAAAATGGTGCCAAAGTGTTGCAAACGATCCCCTGAGAGGATTTTCGGTGGAAACAGGTTGATTTTTATCATTGGAAACAGAATTAGCTCTCCACATCTGAACTTGCGGGAAAACTTTTTTTTGAAAAAATCCCTAAGCCGCGTGGTCACAATTTCAGCAAAAATCTGACGTTCTGCAATTCACTCAGAAATGGTGCCAAAGTGTTGCATACGATCTCTTCACAGGTTTTTCGGTGGAAACAGATGGGATTTTATCATTGAAACAGAATGAGCCCTCAAGGTCTGAACAACTGTTTTTTGAAAAAAATCCCTAAGCCGCGCGGTCACAATTTCAGCAAAAATCTGACGTTCTGCAATTCACTCAAAAATGGTGCCAAAGTGTTGCAAACGATCCCCTGAGAGGTTTTTCGGTGGAAACAGATGGGTTTTTAGCATTGAAACAGAATAAGCCCTCGAGGTCTGAACAACTTTTTTTTGAAAAAATCCCTAAGCTACGCGGTCACAATTTCAGCAAAAATCTGACGTTCTGCAATTCACTCAAAAATGGTGCCAAAGTGTTGCAAACGATCCCCTGAGAGGATTTTCGGTGGAAACAGGTTGATTTTTATCATTGGAAACAGAATTAGCTCTCCACATCTGAACTTGCGGGAAAACTTTTTTTTGAAAAAATCCCTAAGCCGCGTGGTCACAATTTCAGCAAAAATCTGACGTTCTGCAATTCACTCAGAAATGGTGCCAAAGTGTTGCATACGATCTCTTCACAGGTTTTTCGGTGGAAACAGATGGGATTTTATCATTGAAACAGAATGAGCCCTCAAGGTCTGAACAACTGTTTTTTGAAAAAAATCCCTAAGCCGCGCGGTCACAATTTCAGCAAAAATCTGACGTTCTGCAATTCACTCAAAAATAGTGCCAAAGTGTTGCAAACGATCCCCTGAGAGGTTTTTCGGTGGAAACAGATGGGTTTTTAGCATTGAAACAGAATAAGCCCTCGAGGTCTGAACAACTTTTTTTTGAAAAAATCCCTAAACTGCGCGGTCACAATTTCAGCAAAAATCTGACGTTCTGCAATTCACTCAAAAATAGTGCCAAAGTGTTGCAAACGATCCCCTGAGAGGTTTTTCGGTGGAAACAGATGGGTTTTTAGCATTGAAACAGAATTAGCTCTCCACATCTGAACGTGCATAAAAACTTTTTTTTGAAAAAATCCCTAAACTGCGCGGTCACAATTTCAGCAAAAATCTGACGTTCTGCAATTCACTCAAAAATGGTGCCAAAGTGTTGCAAACGATCCCCTGAGAGGTTTTTCGGTGGAAACAGATGGGTTTTTAGCATTGAAACAGAATGAGCCCTCGAGGTCTGAACAACTTTTTTTTGAAAAAATCCCTAAGCCGCGTGGTCACAATTTCAGCAAAAATCTGACGTTCTGCAATTCACTCAAAAATGGTGCCAAAGTGTTGCAAACGATCCCCTGAGAGGATTTTCGGTGGAAACAGGTTGATTTTTATCATTGGAAACAGAATTAGCTCTCCACATCTGAACTTGCGGGAAAACTTTTTTTTGAAAAAATCCCTAAGCCGCGTGGTCACAATTTCAGCAAAAATCTGACGTTCTGCAATTCACTCAGAAATGGTGCCAAAGTGTTGCATACGATCTCTTCACAGGTTTTTCGGTGGAAACAGATGGGATTTTATCATTGAAACAGAATGAGCCCTCAAGGTCTGAACAACTGTTTTTTGAAAAAAATCCCTAAGCCGCGCGGTCACAATTTCAGCAAAAATCTGACGTTCTGCAATTCACTCAAAAATGGTGCCAAAGTGTTGCAAACGATCCCCTGAGAGGTTTTTCGGTGGAAACAGATGGGTTTTTAGCATTGAAACAGAATAAGCCCTCGAGGTCTGAACAACTTTTTTTTGAAAAAATCTCTAAGCTACGCGGTCACAATTTCAGCAAAAATCTGACGTTCTGCAATTCACTCAAAAATGGTGCCAAAGTGTTGCAAACGATCCCGAGAGGTTTTTCGGTGGAAACAGATGGGTTTTTATCATTGGAAACAGAATTAGCTCTCCACATCTGAACTTGCGGAAAAACTTTTTTTTGAAAAAATCCCTAAGCTGCGCGATCACAATTTCAGCAAAAATCTGACGTTCTGCAATTCACTCAAAAATGGTGCCAAAGTGTTGCAAACGATCCCCTGAGAGGTTTTTCAGTGGAAACAGATGGGTTTTTAGCATTGAAACAGAATGAGCCCTCGAGGTCTGAACAACTTTTTTTTGAAAAAATCCCTAAGCCGCGCGGTCACAATTTCAGCAAAATTCTAACGTTCTGCAATTCAATCAAAAATGGTGCCAAAGTGTTGCAAACGATCTCCTGAGAGGTTTTTCGGTGGAAACAGATGGATTTTTATCATTGGAAACAGAATTAGCTCTCCACATCTGAACTTGCGGAAAAACTTTTTTTTGAAAAAATCCCTAAGCCGCGCGGTCACAATTTCAGCAAAAATCTGACGTTCTGCAATTCACTCAAAAATAGTGCCAAAGTGTTGCAAACGATCCCCTGAGAGGTTTTTCGGTGGAAACAGATGGGTTTTTAGCATTGAAACAGAATAAGCCCTCGAGGTCTGAACAACTTTTTTTTGAAAAAATCCCTAAACTTCGCGGTCACAATTTCAGCAAAAATCTGACGTTCTGCAATTCACTCAAAAATAGTGCCAAAGTGTTGCAAACGATCCCCTGAGAGGTTTTTCGGTGGAAACAGATGGGTTTTTAGCATTGAAACAGAATTAGCTCTCCACATCTGAACGTGCATAAAAACTTTTTTTTTGAAAAAATCCCTAAACTGCGCGGTCACAATTTCAGCAAAAATCTGACGTTCTGCAATTCACTCAAAAATGGTGCCAAAGTGTTGCAAACGATCCCCTGAGAGGTTTTTCGGTGGAAACAGATGGGTTTTTAGCATTGAAACAGAATGAGCCCTCGAGGTCTGAACAACTTTTTTTTGAAAAAATCCCTAAGCCGCGTGGTCACAATTTCAGCAAAAATCTGACGTTCTGCAATTCACTCAAAAATGGTGCCAAAGTGTTGCAAACGATCCCCTGAGAGGATTTTCGGTGGAAACAGGTTGATTTTTATCATTGGAAACAGAATTAGCTCTCCACATCTGAACTTGCGGGAAAACTTTTTTTTGAAAAAATCCCTAAGCCGCGTGGTCACAATTTCAGCAAAAATCTGACGTTCTGCAATTCACTCAAAAATGGTGCCAAAGTGTTGCATACGATCTCTTCACAGGTTTTTCGGTGGAAACAGATGGGATTTTATCATTGAAACAGAATGAGCCCTCAAGGTCTGAACAACTGTTTTTTGAAAAAAATCCCTAAGCCGCGCGGTCACAATTTCAGCAAAAATCTGACGTTCTGCAATTCACTCAAAAATGGTGCCAAAGTGTTGCAAAAGATCCCCTGAGAGGTTTTTCGGTGGAAACAGATGGGTTTTTAGCATTGAAACAGAATAAGCCCTCGAGGTCTGAACAACTTTTTTTTGAAAAAATCTCTAAGCTACGCGGTCACAATTTCAGCAAAAATCTGACGTTCTGCAATTCACTCAAAAATGGTGCCAAAGTGTTGCAAACGATCCCGAGAGGTTTTTCGGTGGAAACAGATGGGTTTTTATCATTGGAAACAGAATTAGCTCTCCACATCTGAACTTGCGGAAAAACTTTTTTTTGAAAAAATCCCTAAGCTGCGCGATCACAATTTCAGCAAAAATCTGACGTTCTGCAATTCACTCAAAAATGGTGCCAAAGTGTTGCAAACGATCCCCTGAGAGGTTTTTCAGTGGAAACAGATGGGTTTTTAGCATTGAAACAGAATGAGCCCTCGAGGTCTGAACAACTTTTTTTTGAAAAAATCCCTAAGCCGCGCGGTCACAATTTCAGCAAAATTCTAACGTTCTGCAATTCAATCAAAAATGGTGCCAAAGTGTTGCAAACGATCTCCTGAGAGGTTTTTCGGTGGAAACAGATGGATTTTTATCATTGGAAACAGAATTAGCTCTCCACATCTGAACTTGCGGAAAAACTTTTTTTTGAAAAAATCCCTAAGCCGCGCGGTCACAATTTCAGCAAAAATCTGACGTTCTGCAATTCACTCAAAAATAGTGCCAAAGTGTTGCAAACGATCCCCTGAGAGGTTTTTCGGTGGAAACAGATGGGTTTTTAGCATTGAAACAGAATAAGCCCTCGAGGTCTGAACAACTTTTTTTTGAAAAAATCCCTAAACTGCGCGGTCACAATTTCAGCAAAAATCTGACGTTCTGCAATTCACTCAAAAATGGTGCCAAAGTGTTGCAAACGATCCCCTGAGAGGTTTTTCGGTGGAAACAGATGGGTTTTTAGCATTGAAACAGAATGAGCCCTCGAGCTCTGAACAACTTTTTTTGAAAAAATCCCTAAGCCGCGCGGTCAGAATTTCAGCAAAATTCTGACGTTCTGCAATTCACTCAAAAATGGTGCCAAAGTGTTGCAAACGATCCCCTGAGGGGTTTTTCGGTGGAAACAGATGGATTTTTATCATTGGAAACAGAATTAGCTCTCCACGTCTGAACTTGTGGAAAAACTTTTTTTAAAAAAAATCCCTAAGGTGCGCGGTCACAATTTCAGCAAAAATCTGACGTTCTGCAATTCACTCAAAAATGGTGCCAAAGTGTTGCAAACGATCCCATGAGAAGTTTTTCGGTGGAAACAGATGGGTTTTTATCATTGAAACAGAATGAGCCCTCGAGGTCTGAACAACTTTTTAAAAAAAAAATCCCTAAGCCGCGCGGTCACAATTTCAGCAAAATTCTGACGTTCTGCAATTCACTCAAAAATGGTGCCAAAGTGTTGCAAACGATCCCCTGACAGGATTTTCGGTGGAAACAGATGGATTTTTATCATTGGAAACAGAATTAGCTCTCCACGTCTGAACTTGTGGAAAAACTTTTTTTAAAAAAAATCCCTAAGGTGCGCGGTCACAATTTCAGCAAAAATCTGACGTTCTGCAATTCACTCAAAAATGGTGCCAAAGTGTTGCAAACGATCCCATGAGAAGTTTTTCGGTGGAAACAGATGGGTTTTTATCATTGAAACAGAATAAGCCCTCGAGGTCTGAACAACTTTTTTTTGAAAAAATCCCTAAGCCGCGTGGTCACAATTTCAGCAAAAATCTGACGTTCTGCAATTCACTCAAAAATGGTGCCAAAGTGTTGCAAACGATCCCCTGACAGGATTTTCGGTGGAAACAGGTTGATTTTTATCATTGGAAACAGAATTAGCTCTCCACATCTGAACTTGCGGAAAAACTTTTTTTTGAAAAAATCCCTAAGCCGCGCGGTCACAATTTCAACAAAAATCTGACGTTCTGCAATTCACTCAAAAATAGTGCCAAAGTGTTGCAAACGATCCCCTGAGAGGTTTTTCGGTGGAAACAGATGGGTTTTTAGCATTGAAACAGAATTAGCTCTCCACATCTGAACGTGCATAAAAACTTTTTTTTGAAAAAATCCCTAAACTGCGCGGTCACAATTTCAGCAAAAATCTGACGTTCTGCAATTCACTCAAAAATGGTGCCAAAGTGTTGCAAACGATCCCCTGAGAGGTTTTTCGGTGGAAACAGATGGGTTTTTAGCATTGAAACAGAATGAGCCCTCGAGGTCTGAACAACTTTTTTTTGAAAAAATCCCTAAGCCGCGTGGTCACAATTTCAGCAAAAATCTGACGTTCTGCAATTCACTCAAAAATGGTGCCAAAGTGTTGCAAACGATCCCCTGAGAGGATTTTCGGTGGAAACAGGTTGATTTTTATCATTGGAAACAGAATTAGCTCTCCACATCTGAACTTGCGGGAAAACTTTTTTTTGAAAAAATCCCTAAGCCGCGTGGTCACAATTTCAGCAAAAATCTGACGTTCTGCAATTCACTCAGAAATGGTGCCAAAGTGTTGCATACGATCTCTTCACAGGTTTTTCGGTGGAAACAGATGGGTTTTTAGCATTGAAACAGAATAAGCCCTCGAGGTCTGAACAACTTTTTTTTGAAAAAATCTCTAAGCTACGCGGTCACAATTTCAGCAAAAATCTGACGTTCTGCAATTCACTCAAAAATGGTGCCAAAGTGTTGCAAACGATCCCCTGAGAGGTTTTTCAGTGGAAACAGATGGGTTTTTAGCATTGAAACAGAATGAGCCCTCGAGGTCTGAACAACTTTTTTTTGAAAAAATCCCTAAGCCGCGCGGTCACAATTTCAGCAAAATTCTAACGTTCTGCAATTCAATCAAAAATGGTGCCAAAGTGTTGCAAACGATCTCCTGAGAGGTTTTTCGGTGGAAACAGATGGATTTTTATCATTGGAAACAGAATTAGCTCTCCACATCTGAACTTGCGGAAAAACTTTTTTTTGAAAAAATCCCTAAGCCGCGCGGTCACAATTTCAGCAAAAATCTGACGTTCTGCAATTCACTCAAAAATGGTGCCAAAGTGTTGCAAACGATCCCCTGAGAGGTTTTTCGGTGGAAACAGATGGGTTTTTAGCATTGAAACAGAATAAGCCCTCGAGGTCTGAACAACTTTTTTTTGAAAAAATCCCTAAACTGCGCGGTCACAATTTCAGCAAAAATCTGACGTTCTGCAATTCACTCAAAAATGGTGCCAAAGTGTTGCAAACGATCCCCTGAGAGGTTTTTCGGTGGAAACAGATGGGTTTTTAGCATTGAAACAGAATGAGCCCTCGAGCTCTGAACAACTTTTTTTGAAAAAATCCCTAAGCCGCGCGGTCAGAATTTCAGCAAAATTCTGACGTTCTGCAATTCACTCAAAAATGGTGCCAAAGTGTTGCAAACGATCCCCTGAGGGGTTTTTCGGTGGAAACAGATGGATTTTTATCATTGGAAACAGAATTAGCTCTCCACGTCTGAACTTGTGGAAAAACTTTTTTTAAAAAAAATCCCTAAGGTGCGCGGTCACAATTTCAGCAAAAATCTGACGTTCTGCAATTCACTCAAAAATGGTGCCAAAGTGTTGCAAACGATCCCATGAGAAGTTTTTCGGTGGAAACAGATGGGTTTTTATCATTGAAACAGAATGAGCCCTCGAGGTCTGAACAACTTTTTTAAAAAAAAATCCCTAAGCCGCGCGGTCACAATTTCAGCAAAATTCTGACGTTCTGCAATTCACTCAAAAATGGTGCCAAAGTGTTGCAAACGATCCCCTGACAGGATTTTCGGTGGAAACAGATGGATTTTTATCATTGGAAACAGAATTAGCTCTCCACGTCTGAACTTGTGGAAAAACTTTTTTTAAAAAAAATCCCTAAGGTGCGCGGTCACAATTTCAGCAAAAATCTGACGTTCTGCAATTCACTCAAAAATGGTGCCAAAGTGTTGCAAACGATCCCATGAGAAGTTTTTCGGTGGAAACAGATGGGTTTTTATCATTGAAACAGAATAAGCCCTCGAGGTCTGAACAACTTTTTTTTGAAAAAATCCCTAAGCCGCGTGGTCACAATTTCAGCAAAAATCTGACGTTCTGCAATTCACTCAAAAATGGTGCCAAAGTGTTGCAAACGATCCCCTGACAGGATTTTCGGTGGAAACAGGTTGATTTTTATCATTGGAAACAGAATTAGCTCTCCACATCTGAACTTGCGGAAAAACTTTTTTTTAAAAAAATCCCTAAGCCGCGCGGTCACAATTTCAGCAAAAATCTGACGTTCTGCAATTCACTCAAAAATGGTGCCAAAGTGTTGCAAACGATCCCCTGAGAGGTTTTTCGGTGGAAACAGATGGGTTTTTATCATTGGGAACAGAATTAGCTCTCCACATCTGAACTTGCGGAAAAACTTTTTTTAAAAAAATCCCTAAGCTGCGCGGTCACAATTTCAGCAAAAATCTCACGTTCTGCAATTCACTCAAAAATGGTGCCAAAGTGTTGCAAACGATCCCCTGACAGGATTTTCGGTGGAAACAGGTTGATTTTTATCATTGGAAACAGAATTAGCTCTCCACATCTGAACTTGCGGAAAAACTTTTTTTTGAAAAAATCCCTAAGCCGCGCGGTCACAATTTCAGCAAAAATCTGACGTTCTGCAATTCACTCAAAAATGGTGCCAAAGTGTTGCAAACGATCCCCTGAGAGGTTTTTCGGTGGAAACAGATGGGTTTTTAGCATTGAAACAGAATAAGCCCTCGAGGTCTGAACAACTTTTTTTTGAAAAAATCCCTAAGGTGCGCGGTCACAAATTCAGCAAAAATCTGACGTTCTGCAATTCACTCAAAAATGGTGCCAAAGTGTTGCAAACGATCCCCTGAGAGGTTTTTCTGTGGAAACAGATGGGTTTTTATCATTGGAAAGAGAATTAGCTCTCCACATCTGAACTTGCAGAAAAACTTTTTTTTAAAAAAATCCCTAAGCTGCGCGGTCACAATTTCAGCAAAAATCTGACGTACTGCAATTCACTCAAAAATGGTGCCAAAGTGTTGCAAACGATCCCCTGAGAGGTTTTTCGGTGGAAACAGATGGGTTTTTAGCATTGAAACAGAATGAGCCCTCGAGGTCTGAACAACTTTTTTTTGAAAAAATCCCTAAGCCGCGCGGTCACAATTTCAGCAAAATTCTGACGTTCTGCAATTCACTCAAAAATGGTGCCAAAGTGTTGCAAACGATCCCCTGAGAGGTTTTTCAGTGGAAACAGATGGATTTTTATCATTGGAAACAGAATTAGCTCTCCACATCTGAACTTGTGGAAAAACTTTTTTTTGAAAAAATCCCTAAGCCGCGCGGTCACAATTTCAGCAAAAATCTGACGTTCTGCAATTCACTCAAAAATAGTGCCAAAGTGTTGCAAACGATCCCCTGAGAGGTTTTTCGGTGGAAACAGATGGGTTTTTAGCATTGAAACAGAATAAGCCCTCGAGGTCTGAACAACTTTTTTTTGAAAAAATCCCTAAGGTGCGCGGTCACAAATTCAGCAAAATTCTGACGTTCTGCAATTCACTCAAAAATTGTGCCAAAGTGTTGCAAACGATCCCCTGAGAGGTTTTTCAGTGGAAACAGATGGGTTTTTATCATTGGAAACAGAATTAGCTCTCCACATCTGAACGTGCATAAAAACTTTTTTTTGAAAAAATCCCTAAACTGCGCGGTCACAATTTCAGCAAAATTCTGACGTTCTGCAATTCACTCAAAAATGGTGCCAAAGTGTTGCAAACGATCCCCTGAGAGGTTTTTCGGTGGAAACAGATGGGTTTTTATCATTGGAAACAGAATTAGCTCTCCACATCTGAACGTGCATAAAAACTTTTTTTTGAAAAAATCCCTAAACTGCGCGGTCACAATTTCAGCAAAAATCTGACGTTCTGCAATTCACTCAAAAATGGTGCCAAAGTGTTGCAAACGATCCCATGAGAAGTTTTTCGGTGGAAACAGATGGGTTTTTAGCATTGAAACAGAATGAGCCCTCGAGGTCTGAACAACTTTTTTTTAAAAAAATCCCTAAGCCGCGCGGTCACAATTTCAGCAAAATTCTGACGTTCTGCATTTCAGTCAAAAATGGTGCCAAAGTGTTGCAAACGATCCCCTGACAGGATTTTCGGTGGAAACAGATGGATATTTATCATTGGAAACAGAATTAGCTCTCCACGTCTGAACTTGTGGAAAACCTTTTTTTAAAAAAATCCCTAAGCTGCGCGGTCACAATTTCAGCAAAAATCTGACGTTCTGCAATTCACTCAAAAATGGTGCCAAAGTGTTGCAAACGATCCCCTGACAGGATTTTCGGTGGAAACAGGTTGATTTTTATCATTGGAAACAGAATTAGCTCTCCACATCTGAACTTGCGGAAAAACTTTTTTTTGAAAAAATCCCTAAGCTGCGCGGTCACAATTTCAGCAAAAATCTGACGTTCTGCAATTCACTCAAAAATGGTGCCAAAGTGTTGCAAACGATCCCCTGAGAGGTTTTTCGGTGGAAACAGAAGGGTTTTTAGCATTCAAACAGAATGAGCCCTCGAGGTCTGAACAACTTTTTTTTGAAAAAATCCCTAAGCCGCGCGGTCACAATTTCAGCAAAATTCTAACGTTCTGCAATTCACTCAAAAATGGTGCCAAAGTGTTGCAAACGATCTCCTGAGAGGTTTTTCGGTGGAAACAGATGGATTTTTATCATTGGAAACAGAATTAGCTCTCCACATCTGAACTTGCGAAAAAACTTTTTTTTGAAAAAATCCCTAAACTGCGCGGTCACAATTTCAGCAAAAATCTGACGTTCTGCAATTCACTCAAAAATAGTGCCAAAGTGTTGCAAACGATCCCCTGAGAGGTTTTTCGGTGGAAACAGATGGGTTTTTAGCATTGAAACAGAATAAGCCCTCGAGGTCTGAACAACTTTTTTTTGAAAAAATCCCTAAGGTGCGCGGTCACAAATTCAGCAAAATTCTGACGTTCTGCAATTCACTCAAAAATGGTGCCAAAGTGTTGCAAACGATCCCCTGAGAGGTTTTTCGGTGGAAACAGATGGGTTTTTATCATTGGAAACAGAATTAGCTCTCCACGTCTGAACTTGTGGAAAAACTTTTTTTTGAAAAAATCCCTAAACTGCGCGGTCACAATTTCAGCAAAAATCTGACGTTCTGCAATTCACTCAAAAATGGTGCCAAAGTGTTGCAAACGATCCCCTGAGAGGTTTTTCGGTGGAAACAGATGGGTTTTTAGCATTGAAACAGAATGAGCCCTCGAGGTCTGAACAACTTTTTTTTGAAAAAATCCCTAAGGTGCGCGGTCACAAATCCAGCAAAATTCTGACGTTCTGCAATTCACTCAAAAATGGTGCCAAAGTGTTGCAAACGATCCCCTGAGAGGTTTTTCGGTGGAAACAGATGGGTTTTTATCATTGGAAACAGAATTAGCTCTCCACATCAGAACGTGCATAAAAACTTTTTTTTGAAAAAATCCCTAAACTGCGCGGTCACAATTTCAGCAAAAATCTGACGTTCTGCAATTCACTCAAAAATAGTGCCAAAGTGTTGCAAACGATCCCCTGAGAGGTTTTTCGGTGGAAACAGATGGGTTTTTAGCATTGAAACAGAATAAGCCCTCGAGGTCTGAACAACTTTTTTTTGAAAAAATCCCTAAGGTGCGCGGTCACAAATTCAGCAAAATTCTGACGTTCTGCAATTCACTCAAAAATGGTGCCAAAGTGTTGCAAACGATCCCCTGAGAGGTTTTTCGGTGGAAACAGATGGGTTTTTAGCATTGAAACAGAATAAGCCCTCGAGGTCTGAACAACTTTTTTTTGAAAAAATCCCTAAGGTGCGCGGTCACAAATTCAGCAAAATTCTGACGTTCTCCAATTCACTCAAAAATGGTGCCAAAGTGTTGCAAACGATCCCCTGAGAGGTTTTTCGGTGGAAACAGATGGGTTTTTATCATTGGAAACAGAATTAGCTCTCCACGTCTGAACTTGTGGAAAAACTTTTTTTTGAAAAAATCCCTAAACTGCGCGGTCACAATTTCAGCAAAAATCTGACGTTCTGCAATTCACTCAAAAATGGTGCCAAAGTGTTGCAAACGATCCCCTGAGAGGTTTTTCGGTGGAAACAGATGGGTTTTTAGCATTGAAACAGAATGAGCCCTCGAGGTCTGAACAACTTTTTTTTGAAAAAATCCCTAAGCCGCGTGGTCACAATTTCAGCAAAAATCTGACGTTCTGCAATTCACTCAAAAATGGTGCCAAAGTGTTGCAAACGATCCCCTGACAGGATTTTCGGTGGAAACAGGTTGATTTTTATCATTGGAAACAGAATTAGCTCTCCACATCTGAACTTGAGGAAAAACTTTTTTTTGAAAAAATCCCTAAGCCGCGCGGTCACAATTTCAGCAAAAATCTGACGTTCTGCAATTCACTCAAAAATGGTGGCAAAGTGTTGCAAACGATCCCCTGAGAGGTTTTTCGGTGGAAACAGATGGGTTTTTAGCATTGAAACAGAATAAGCCCTCGAGGTCTGAACAACTTTTTTTTGAAAAAATCTCTAAGCTACGCGGTCACAATTTCAGCAAAAATCTGACGTTCTGCAATTCACTCAAAAATGGTGCCAAAGTGTTGCAAACGATCCCGAGAGGTTTTTCGGTGGAAACAGATGGGTTTTTATCATTGGAAACAGAATTAGCTCTCCACATCTGAACTTGCGGAAAAACTTTTTTTTGAAAAAATCCCTAAGCTGCGCGGTCACAATTTCAGCAAAAATCTGACGTTCTGCAATTCACTCAAAAATGGTGCCAAAGTGTTGCAAACGATCCCCTGAGAGGTTTTTCAGTGGAAACAGATGGGTTTTTAGCATTGAAACAGAATGAGCCCTCGAGGTCTGAACAACTTTTTTTTGAAAAAATCCCTAAGCCGCGCGGTCACAATTTCAGCAAAATTCTAACGTTCTGCAATTCACTCAAAAATGGTGCCAAAGTGTTGCAAACGATCTCCTGAGAGGTTTTTCGGTGGAAACAGATGGATTTTTATCATTGGAAACAGAATTAGCTCTCCACATCTGAACTTGCGGAAAAACTTTTTTTTGAAAAAATCCCTAAGCCGCGCGGTCACAATTTCAGCAAAAATCTGACGTTCTGCAATTCACTCAAAAATAGTGCCAAAATGTTGCAAACGATCCCCTGAGAGGTTTTTCGGTGGAAACAGATGGGTTTTTAGCATTGAAACAGAATAAGCCCTCGAGGTCTGAACAACTTTTTTTTGAAAAAATCCCTAAGGTGCGCGGTCACAAATTCAGCAAAATTCTGACGTTCTGCAATTCACTCAAAAATGGTGCCAAAGTGTTGCAAACGATCCCCTGAGAGGTTTTTCGGTGGAAACAGATGGGTTTTTAGCATTGAAACAGAATGAGCCCTCGAGCTCTGAACAACTTTTTTTGAAAAAATCCCTAAGCCGCGCGGTCAGAATTTCAGCAAAATTCTGACGTTCTGCAATTCACTCAAAAATGGTGCCAAAGTGTTGCAAACGATCCCCTGAGGGGTTTTTCGGTGGAAACAGATGGATTTTTATCATTGGAAACAGAATTAGCTCTCCACGTCTGAACTTGTGGAAAAACTTTTTTTAAAAAAAATCCCTAAGGTGCGCGGTCACAATTTCAGCAAAAATCTGACGTTCTGCAATTCACTCAAAAATAGTGCCAAAGTGTTGCAAACGATCCCCTGAGAGGTTTTTCGGTGGAAACAGATGGGTTTTTAGCATTGAAACAGAATAAGCCCTCGAGGTCTGAACAACTTTTTTTTGAAAAAATCCCTAAGGTGCGCGGTCACAAATTCAGCAAAATTCTGACGTTCTGCAATTCACTCAAAAATGGTGCCAAAGTGTTGCAAACGATCCCCTGAGAGGTTTTTCGGTGGAAACAGATGGGTTTTTAGCATTGAAACAGAATAAGCCCTCGAGGTCTGAACAACTTTTTTTTGAAAAAATCCCTAAGGTGCGCGGTCACAAATTCAGCAAAATTCTGACGTTCTCCAATTCACTCAAAAATGGTGCCAAAGTGTTGCAAACGATCCCCTGAGAGGTTTTTCGGTGGAAACAGATGGGTTTTTATCATTGGAAACAGAATTAGCTCTCCACGTCTGAACTTGTGGAAAAACTTTTTTTTGAAAAAATCCCTAAACTGCGCGGTCACAATTTCAGCAAAAATCTGACATTCTGCAATTCACTCAAAAATGGTGCCAAAGTGTTGCAAACGATCCCCTGAGAGGTTTTTCGGTGGAAACAGATGGGTTTTTAGCATTGAAACAGAATGAGCCCTCGAGGTCTGAACAACTTTTTTTTGAAAAAATCCCTAAGCCGCGTGGTCACAATTTCAGCAAAAATCTGACGTTCTGCAATTCACTCAAAAATGGTGCCAAAGTGTTGCAAACGATCCCCTGACAGGATTTTCGGTGGAAACAGGTTGATTTTTATCATTGGAAACAGAATTAGCTCTCCACATCTGAACTTGAGGAAAAACTTTTTTTTGAAAAAATCCCTAAGCCGCGCGGTCACAATTTCAGCAAAAATCTGACGTTCTGCAATTCACTCAAAAATGGTGCCAAAGTGTTGCAAACGATCCCCTGAGAGGTTTTTCGGTGGAAACAGATGGGTTTTTAGCATTGAAACAGAATAAGCCCTCGAGGTCTGAACAACTTTTTTTTGAAAAAATCTCTAAGCTACGCGGTCACAATTTCAGCAAAAATCTGACGTTCTGCAATTCACTCAAAAATGGTGCCAAAGTGTTGCAAACGATCCCGAGAGGTTTTTCGGTGGAAACAGATGGGTTTTTATCATTGGAAACAGAATTAGCTCTCCACATCTGAACTTGCGGAAAAACTTTTTTTTGAAAAAATCCCTAAGCTGCGCGGTCACAATTTCAGCAAAAATCTGACGTTCTGCAATTCACTCAAAAATGGTGCCAAAGTGTTGCAAACGATCCCCTGAGAGGTTTTTCAGTGGAAACAGATGGGTTTTTAGCATTGAAACAGAATGAGCCCTCGAGGTCTGAACAACTTTTTTTTGAAAAAATCCCTAAGCCGCGCGGTCACAATTTCAGCAAAATTCTAACGTTCTGCAATTCACTCAAAAATGGTGCCAAAGTGTTGCAAACGATCTCCTGAGAGGTTTTTCGGTGGAAACAGATGGATTTTTATCATTGGAAACAGAATTAGCTCTCCACATCTGAACTTGCGGAAAAACTTTTTTTTGAAAAAATCCCTAAGCCGCGCGGTCACAATTTCAGCAAAAATCTGACGTTCTGCAATTCACTCAAAAATAGTGCCAAAATGTTGCAAACGATCCCCTGAGAGGTTTTTCGGTGGAAACAGATGGGTTTTTAGCATTGAAACAGAATAAGCCCTCGAGGTCTGAACAACTTTTTTTTGAAAAAATCCCTAAGGTGCGCGGTCACAAATTCAGCAAAATTCTGACGTTCTGCAATTCACTCAAAAATGGTGCCAAAGTGTTGCAAACGATCCCCTGAGAGGTTTTTCGGTGGAAACAGATGGGTTTTTAGCATTGAAACAGAATGAGCCCTCGAGCTCTGAACAACTTTTTTTGAAAAAATCCCTAAGCCGCGCGGTCAGAATTTCAGCAAAATTCTGACGTTCTGCAATTCACTCAAAAATGGTGCCAAAGTGTTGCAAACGATCCCCTGAGGGGTTTTTCGGTGGAAACAGATGGATTTTTATCATTGGAAACAGAATTAGCTCTCCACGTCTGAACTTGTGGAAAAACTTTTTTTAAAAAAAATCCCTAAGGTGCGCGGTCACAATTTCAGCAAAAATCTGACGTTCTGCAATTCACTCAAAAATGGTGCCAAAGTGTTGCAAACGATCCCATGAGAAGTTTTTCGGTGGAAACAGATGGGTTTTTATCATTGAAACAGAATGAGCCCTCGAGGTCTGAACAACTTTTTTTAAAAAAAATCCCTAAGCCGCGCGGTCACAATTTCAGCAAAATTCTGACGTTCTGCAATTCACTCAAAAATGGTGCCAAAGTGTTGCAAACGATCCCCTGACAGGATTTTCGGTGGAAACAGATGGATTTTTATCATTGGAAACAGAATTAGCTCTCCACGTCTGAACTTGTGGAAAAACTTTTTTTAAAAAAAATCCCTAAGGTGCGCGGTCACAATTTCAGCAAAAATCTGACGTTCTGCAATTCACTCAAAAATGGTGCCAAAGTGTTGCAAACGATCCCCTGAGAGGTTTTTCGGTGGAAACAGATGGGTTTTTAGCATTGAAACAGAATGAGCCCTCGAGCTCTGAACAACCTTTTTTGAAAAAATCCCTAAGCCGCGCGGTCAGAATTTCAGCAAAATTCTGACGTTCTGCAATTCACTCAAAAATGGTGCCAAAGTGTTGCAAACGATCCCCTGAGGGGTTTTTCGGTGGAAACAGATGGATTTTTATCATTGGAAACAGAATTAGCTCTCCACGTCTGAACTTGTGGAAAAACTTTTTTTAAAAAAAATCCCTAAGGTGCGCGGTCACAATTTCAGCAAAAATCTGACGTTCTGCAATTCACTCAAAAATGGTGCCAAAGTGTTGCAAACGATCCCATGAGAAGTTTTTCGGTGGAAACAGATGGGTTTTTATCATTGAAACAGAATGAGCCCTCGAGGTCTGAACAACTTTTTTTAAAAAAAATCCCTAAGCCGCGCGGTCACAATTTCAGCAAAATTCTGACGTTCTGCAATTCACTCAAAAATGGTGCCAAAGTGTTGCAAACGATCCCCTGACAGGATTTTCGGTGGAAACAGATGGATTTTTATCATTGGAAACAGAATTAGCTCTCCACGTCTGAACTTGTGGAAAAACTTTTTTTAAAAAAAATCCCTAAGGTGCGCGGTCACAATTTCAGCAAAAATCTGACGTTCTGCAATTCACTCAAAAATGGTGCCAAAGTGTTGCAAACGATCCCATGAGAAGTTTTTCGGTGGAAACAGATGGGTTTTTATCATTGAAACAGAATAAGCCCTCGAGGTCTGAACAACTTTTTTTTGAAAAAATCCCTAAGCCGCGTGGTCACAATTTCAGCAAAAATCTGACGTTCTGCAATTCACTCAAAAATGGTGCCAAAGTGTTGCAAACGATCCCGAGAGGTTTTTCGGTGGAAACAGATGGGTTTTTATCATTGGAAACAGAATTAGCTCTCCACATCTGAACTTGCGGAAAAACTTTTTTTGAAAAAATCCCTAAGCTGCGCGGTCACAATTTCAGCAAAAATCTGACGTTCTGCAATTCACTCAAAAATGGTGCCAAAGTGTTGCAAACGATCCCCTGAGAGGTTTTTCAGTGGAAACAGATGGGTTTTTAGCATTGAAACAGAATGAGCCCTCGAGGTCTGAACAACTTTTTTTTGAAAAAATCCCTAAGCCGCGCGGTCACAATTTCAGCAAAATTCTAACGTTCTGCAATTCACTCAAAAATGGTGCCAAAGTGTTGCAAACGATCTCCTGAGAGGTTTTTCGGTGGAAACAGATGGATTTTTATCATTGGAAACAGAATTAGCTCTCCACATCTGAACTTGCGGAAAAACTTTTTTTTGAAAAAATCCCTAAGCCGCGCGGTCACAATTTCAGCAAAAATCTGACGTTCTGCAATTCACTCAAAAATAGTGCCAAAGTGTTGCAAACGATCCCCTGAGAGGTTTTTCGGTGGAAACAGATGGGTTTTTAGCATTGAAACAGAATAAGCCCTCGAGGTCTGAACAACTTTTTTTTTAAAAAATCCCTAAGGTGCGCGGTCACAAATTCAGCAAAATTCTGACGTTCTGCAATTCACTCAAAAATGGTGCCAAAGTGTTGCAAACGATCCCCTGAGAGGTTTTTCGGTGGAAACAGATGGGTTTTTATCATTGGAAACAGAATTAGCTCTCCACATCTGAACGTGCATAAAAACTTTTTTTTGAAAAAATCCCTAAACTGCGCGGTCACAATTTCAGCAAAAATCTGACGTTCTGCAATTCACTCAAAAATGGTGCCAAAGTGTTGCAAACGATCCCCTGAGAGGTTTTTCGGTGGAAACAGATGGGTTTTTAGCATTGAAACAGAATGAGCCCTCGAGCTCTGAACAACTTTTTTTGAAAAAATCCCTAAGCCGCGCGGTCAGAATTTCAGCAAAATTCTGACGTTCTGCAATTCACTCAAAAATGGTGCCAAAGTGTTGCAAACGATCCCCTGAGGGGTTTTTCGGTGGAAACAGATGGATTTTTATCATTGGAAACAGAATTAGCTCTCCACGTCTGAACTTGTGGAAAAACTTTTTTTAAAAAAAATCCCTAAGGTGCGCGGTCACAATTTCAGCAAAAATCTGACGTTCTGCAATTCACTCAAAAATGGTGCCAAAGTGTTGCAAACGATCACATGAGAAGTTTTTCGGTGGAAACAGATGGGTTTTTATCATTGAAACAGAATGAGCCCTCGAGGTCTGAACAACTTTTTTTAAAAAAAATCCCTAAGCCGCGCGGTCACAATTTCAGCAAAATTCTGACGTTCTGCAATTCACTCAAAAATGGTGCCAAAGTGTTGCAAACGATCCCCTGACAGGATTTTCGGTGGAAACAGATGGATTTTTATCATTGGAAACAGAATTAGCTCTCCACGTCTGAACTTGTGGAAAAACTTTTTTAAAAAAAAATCCCTAAGGTGCGCGGTCACAATTTCAGCAAAAATCTGACGTTCTGCAATTCACTCAAAAATGGTGCCAAAGTGTTGCAAACGATCCCCTGAGAGGTTTTTCGGTGGAAACAGATGGGTTTTTAGCATTGAAACAGAATGAGCCCTCGAGCTCTGAACAACTTTTTTTGAAAAAATCCCTAAGCCGCGCGGTCAGAATTTCAGCAAAATTCTGACGTTCTGCAATTCACTCAAAAATGGTGCCAAAGTGTTGCAAACGATCCCCTGAGGGGTTTTTCGGTGGAAACAGATGGATTTTTATCATTGGAAACAGAATTAGCTCTCCACGTCTGAACTTGTGGAAAAACTTTTTTTAAAAAAAATCCCTAAGGTGCGCGGTCACAATTTCAGCAAAAATCTGACGTTCTGCAATTCACTCAAAAATGGTGCCAAAGTGTTGCAAACGATCCCATGAGAAGTTTTTCGGTGGAAACAGATGGGTTTTTATCATTGAAACAGAATGAGCCCTCGAGGTCTGAACAACTTTTTTTAAAAAAAATCCCTAAGCCGCGCGGTCACAATTTCAGCAAAATTCTGACGTTCTGCAATTCACTCAAAAATGGTGCCAAAGTGTTGCAAACGATCCCCTGACAGGATTTTCGGTGGAAACAGGTTGATTTTTATCATTGGAAACAGAATTAGCTCTCCACATCTGAACTTGCGGAAAAACTTTTTTTTGAAAAAATCCCTAAGCCGCGCGGTCACAATTTCAGCAGAAATCTGACGTTCTGCAATTCACTCAAAAATGGTGCCAAAGTGTTGCAAACGATCCCCTGAGAGGTTTTTCGGTGGAAACAGATGGGTTTTTATCATTGGGAACAGAATTAGCTCTCCACATCTGAACTTGCGGAAAAACTTTTTTTTGAAAAAATCCCTAAGCTGCGCGGTCACAATTTCAGCAAAAATCTGACGTTCTGCAATTCACTCAAAAATGGTGCCAAAGTGTTGCAAACGATCCCCTGACAGGATTTTCGGTGGAAACAGGTTGATTTTTATCATTGGAAACAGAATTAGCTCTCCACATCTGAACTTGCGGAAAAACTTTCTTTTTGAAAAAATCCCTAAGCCGCGCGGTCACAATTTCAGCAAAAATCTGACGTTCTGCAATTCACTCAAAAATGGTGCCAAAGTGTTGCAAACGATCCCCTGAGAGGTTTTTCGGTGGAAAAAGATGGGTTTTTAGCATTGAAACAGAATAAGCCCTCGAGGTCTGAACAACTTTTTTTTTGAAAAAATCCCTAAGCTGCGCGGTCACAATTTCAGCAAAAATCTAACGTTCTGCAATTCACTCAAAAATGGTGCCAAAGTGTTGCAAACGATCCCCTGAGAGGTTTTTCTGTGGAAACAGATGGGTTTTTATCATTGGAAAGAGAATTAGCTCTCTACATCTGAACTTGCGGAAAAACTTTTTTTTGAAAAAATCCCTAAGCTGCGCGGTCACAATTTCAGCAAAAATCTGACGTACTGCAATTCACTCAAAAATGGTGCCAAAGTGTTGCAAACGATCCCCTGAGAGGTTTTTCGGTGGAAACAGATGGGTTTTTAGCATTGAAACAGAATGAGCCCTCGAGGTCTGAACAACTTTTTTTTGAAAAAATCCCTAAGCCGCGCGGTCACAATTTCAGCAAAATTCTGACGTTCTGCAATTCACTCAAAAATGGTGCCAAAGTGTTGCAAACGATCCCCTGAGAGGTTTTTCAGTGGAAACAGATGGATTTTTATCATTGGAAAGAGAATTAGCTCTCCACATCTGAACTTGTGGAAAAACTTTTTTTTGAAAAAATCCCTAAGCCGCGTGGTCACAATTTCAGCAAAAATCTGACGTTCTGCAATTCACTCAAAAATAGTGCCAAAGTGTTGCAAACGATCCCCTGAGAGGTTTTTCGGTGGAAACAGATGGGTTTTTAGCATTGAAACAGAATAAGCCCTCGAGGTCTGAACAACTTTTTTTTGAAAAAATCCCTAAGGTGCGCGGTCACAAATTCAGCAAAATTCTGACGTTCTGCAATTCACTCAAAAATGGTGCCAAAGTGTTGCAAACGATCCCCTGAGAGGTTTTTCGGTGGAAACAGATGGGTTTTTATCATTGGAAACAGAATTAGCTCTCCACATCTGAACGTGCATAAAAACTTTTTTTTGAAAAAATCCCTAAACTGCGCGGTCACAATTTCAGCAAAATTCTGACGTTCTGCAATTCACTCAAAAATGGTGCCAAAGTGTTGCAAACGATCCCCTGAGAGGTTTTTCGGTGGAAACAGATGGGTTTTTATCATTGGAAACAGAATTAGCTCTCCACATCTGAACGTGCATAAAAACTTTTTTTTGAAAAAAATCCCTAAACTGCGCGGTCACAATTTCAGCAAAAATCTGACGTTCTGCAATTCACTCAAAAATGGTGCCAAAGTGTTGCAAACGATCCCCTGAGAGGTTTTTCGGTGGAAACAGATGGGTTTTTAGCATTGAAACAGAATGAGCCCTCGAGCTCTGAACAACTTTTTTTGAAAAAATCCCTAAGCCGCGCGGTCAGAATTTCAGCAAAATTCTGACGTTCTGCAATTCACTCAAAAATGGTGCCAAAGTGTTGCAAACGATCCCCTGAGGGGTTTTTCGGTGGAAACAGATGGATTTTTATCATTGGAAACAGAATTAGCTCTCCACGTCTGAACTTGTGGAAAAACTTTTTTTTAAAAAAATCCCTAAGGTGCGCGGTCACAATTTCAGCAAAAATCTGACGTTCTGCAATTCACTCAAAAATGGTGCCAAAGTGTTGCAAACGATCCCATGAGAAGTTTTTCGGTGGAAACAGATGGGTTTTTATCATTGAAACAGAATGAGCCCTCGAGGTCTGAACAACTTTTTTAAAAAAAAATCCCTAAGCCGCGCGGTCACAATTTCAGCAAAATTCTGACGTTCTGCAATTCACTCAAAAATGGTGCCAAAGTGTTGCAAACGATCCCCTGACAGGATTTTCGGTGGAAACAGATGGATATTTATCATTGGAAACAGAATTAGCTCTCCACGTCCGAACTTGTGGAAAACCTTTTTTAAAAAAAATCCCTAAGGTGCGCGGTCACAATTTCAGCAAAAATCTGACGTTCTGCAATTCACTCAAAAATGGTGCCAAAGTGTTGCAAACGATCCCATGAGAAGTTTTTCGGTGGAAACAGATGGGTTTTTATCATTGAAACAGAATAAGCCCTCGAGGTCTGAACAACTTTTTTTTGAAAAAATCCCTAAGCCGCGTGGTCACAATTTCAGCAAAAATCTGACATTCTGCAATTCACTCAAAAATGGTGCCAAAGTGTTGCAAACGATCCCCTGACAGGATTTTCGGTGGAAACAGGTTGATTTTTATCATTGGAAACAGAATTAGCTCTCCACATCTGACCTTGCGGAAAAACTTTTTTTTGAAAAAATCCCTAAGCCGCGCGGTTACAATTTCAGCAAAAATCTGACGTTCTGCAATTCACTCAAAAATGGTGCCAAAGTGTTGCAAACGATCCCCTGAGAGGTTTTTCGGTGGAAACAGATGGGTTTTTATCATTGGGAACAGAATTAGCTCTCCACATCTGAACTTGCGGAAAAACTTTTTTTTGAAAAAATCCCTAAGCTGCGCGGTCACAATTTCAGCAAAAATCTGACGTTCTGCAATTCACTCAAAAATGGTGCCAAAGTGTTGCAAACGATCCCCTGACAGGATTTTCGGTGGAAACAGGTTGATTTTTATCATTGGAAACAGAATTAGCTCTCCACATCTGAACTTGCGGAAAAACTTTTTTTTGAAAAAATCCCTAAGCCGCGCGGTCACAATTTCAGCAAAAATCTGACGTTCTGCAATTCACTCAAAAATGGTGCCAAAGTGTTGCAAACGATCCCCTGAGAGGTTTTTCGGTGGAAACAGATGGGTTCTTAGCATTGAAACAGAATAAGCCCTCGAGGTCTGAACAACTTTTTTTTTGAAAAAATCCCTAAGCTGCGCGGTCACAATTTCAGCAAAAATCTGACGTTCTGCAATTCACTCAAAAATGGTGCCAAAGTGTTGCAAACGATCCCCTGAGAGGTTTTTCTGTGGAAACAGATGGGTTTTTATCATTGGAAACAGAATTAGCTCTCCACATCTGAACTTGCGGAAAAACTTTTTTTTGAAAAAATCCCTAAGCTGCGCGGTCACAATTTCAGCAAAAATCTGACGTTCTGCAATTCACTCAAAAATAGTGCCAAAGTGTTGCAAACGATCCCCTGAGAGGTTTTTCGGTGGAAACAGATGGGTTTTTAGCATTGAAACAGAATGAGCCCTCGAGCTCTGAACAACTTTTTTTGAAAAAATCCCTAAGCCGCGCGGTCACAATTTCAGCAAAAATCTGACGTTCTGCAATTCACTCAAAAATGGTGCCAAAGTGTTGCAAACGATCCCCTGAGAGGTTTTTCGGTGGAAAAAGATGGGTTTTTATCATTGGGAACAGAATTAGCTCTCCACATCTGAACTTGCGGAAAAACTTTTTTTTGAAAAAATCCCTAAGCTGCGCGGTCACAATTTCAGCAAAAATCTGACGTTCTGCAATTCACTCAAAAATGGTGCCAAAGTGTTGCAAACGATCCCCTGACAGGATTTTCGGTGGAAACAGGTTGATTTTTATCATTGGAAACAGAATTAGCTCTCCACATCTGAACTTGCGGAAAAACTTTTTTTTGAAAAAATCCCTAAGCCGCGCGGTCACAATTTCAGCAAAAATCTGACGTTCTGCAATTCACTCAAAAATGGTGCCAAAGTGTTGCAAACGATCCTTTGAGAGGTTTTTCGGTGGAAACAGATGGGTTTTTAGCATTGAAACAGAATAAACCCTCGAGGTCTGAACAACTTTTTTTTTGAAAAAATCCCTAAGCTGCGCGGTCACAATTTCAGCAAAAATCTGACGTTCTGCAATTCACTCAAAAATGGTGCCAAAGTGTTGCAAACGATCCCCTGAGAGGTTTTTCTGTGGAAACAGATGGGTTTTTATCATTGGAAAGAGAATTAGCTCTCCACATCTGAACTTGCGGAAAAACTTTTTTTTGAAAAAATCCCTAAGCTGCGCGGTCACAATTTCAGCAAAAATCTGACGTACTGCAATTCACTCAAAAATGGTGCCAAAGTGTTGCAAACGATCCCCTGAGAGGTTTTTCGGTGGAAACAGATGGGTTTTTAGCATTGAAACAGAATGAGCCCTCGAGGTCTGAACAACTTTTTTTTGAAAAAATCCCTAAGCCGCGCGGTCACAATTTCAGCAAAATTCTGACGTTCTGCAATTCACTCAAAAATGGTGCCAAAGTGTTGCAAACGATCCCCTGAGAGGTTTTTCGGTGGAAACAGATGGGTTTTTATCATTGGAAACAGAATTAGCTCTCCACATCTGAACGTGCATAAAAACTTTTTTTTGAAAAAATCCCTAAACTGCGCGGTCACAATTTCAGCAAAACTCTGACGTTCTGCAATTCACTCAAAAATGGTGCCAAAGTGTTGCAAACGATCCCCTGAGAGGTTTTTCGGTGGAAACAGATGGGTTTTTAGCATTGAAACAGAATGAGCCCTCGAGCTCTGAACAACTTTTTTTGAAAAAATCCCTAAGCCGCGCGGTCAGAATTTCAGCAAAATTCTGACGTTCTGCAATTCACTCAAAAATGGTGCCAAAGTGTTGCAAACGATCCCCTGAGGGGTTTTTCGGTGGAAACAGATGGATTTTTATCATTGGAAACAGAATTAGCTCTCCACGTCTGAACTTGTGGAAAAACTTTTTTTAAAAAAAATCCCTAAGGTGCGCGGTCACAATTTCAGCAAAAATCTGACGTTCTGCAATTCACTCAAAAATGGTGCCAAAGTGTTGCAAACGATCCCATGAGAAGTTTTTCGGTGGAAACAGATGGGTTTTTATCATTGAAACAGAATGAGCCCTCGAGGTCTGAACAACTTTTTTTAAAAAAAATCCCTAAGCCGCGCGGTCACAATTTCAGCAAAATTCTGACGTTCTGCAATTCACTCAAAAATGGTGCCAAAGTGTTGCAAACGATCCCCTGACAGGATTTTCGGTGGAAACAGATGAATTTTTATCATTGGAAACAGAATTAGCTCTCCACGTCTGAACTTGTGGAAAAACTTTTTTTAAAAAAAATCCCTAAGGTGCGCGGTCACAATTTCAGCAAAAATCTGACGTTCTGCAATTCACTCAAAAATGGTGCCAAAGTGTTGCAAACGATCCCATGAGAAGTTTTTCGGTGGAAACAGATGGGTTTTTATCATTGAAACAGAATAAGCCCTCGAGGTCTGAACAACTTTTTTTTGAAAAAATCCCTAAGCCGCGTGGTCACAATTTCAGCAAAAATCTGACGTTCTGCAATTCACTCAAAAATGGTGCCAAAGTGTTGCAAACGATCCCCTGACAGGATTTTCGGTGGAAACAGGTTGATTTTTATCATTGGAAACAGAATTAGCTCTCCACATCTGAACTTGCGGAAAAACTTTTTTTTGAAAAAATCCCTAAGCCGCGCGGTTACAATTTCAGCAAAAATCTGACGTTCTGCAATTCACTCAAAAATGGTGCCAAAGTGTTGCAAACGATCCCCTGAGAGGTTTTTCGGTGGAAACAGATGGGTTTTTATCATTGGGAAAAGAATTAGCTCTCCACATCTGAACTTGCGGAAAAACTTTTTTTTGAAAAAATCCCTAAGCCGCGCGGTCAGAATTTCAGCAAAATTCTGACGTTCTGCAATTCACTCAAAAATGGTGCCAAAGTGTTGCAAACGATCCCCTGAGGGGTTTTTCGGTGGAAACAGATGGATTTTTATCATTGGAAACAGAATTAGCTCTCCACGTCTGAACTTGTGGAAAAACTTTTTTTAAAAAAAATCCCTAAGGTGCGCGGTCACAATTTCAGCAAAAATCTGACGTTCTGCAATTCACTCAAAAATGGTGCCAAAGTGTTGCAAACGATCCCATGAGAAGTTTTTCGGTGGAAACAGATGGGTTTTTATCATTGAAACAGAATGAGCCCTCGAGGTCTGAACAACTTTTTTTAAAAAAAATCCCTAAGCCGCGCGGTCACAATTTCAGCAAAATTCTGACGTTCTGCAATTCACTCAAAAATGGTGCCAAAGTGTTGCAAACGATCCCCTGACAGGATTTTCGGTGGAAACAGATGAATTTTTATCATTGGAAACAGAATTAGCTCTCCACGTCTGAACTTGTGGAAAAACTTTTTTAAAAAAAAATCCCTAAGGTGCGCGGTCACAATTTCAGCAAAAATCTGACGTTCTGCAATTCACTCAAAAATGGTGCCAAAGTGTTGCAAACGATCCCATGAGAAGTTTTTCGGTGGAAACAGATGGGTTTTTATCATTGAAACAGAATAAGCCCTCGAGGTCTGAACAACTTTTTTTTGAAAAAATCCCTAAGCCGCGTGGTCACAATTTCAGCAAAAATCTGACGTTCTGCAATTCACTCAAAAATGGTGCCAAAGTGTTGCAAACGATCCCCTGACAGGATTTTCGGTGGAAACAGGTTGATTTTTATCATTGGAAACAGAATTAGCTCTCCACATCTGAACTTGCGGAAAAACTTTTTTTTGAAAAAATCCCTAAGCCGCGCGGTTACAATTTCAGCAAAAATCTGACGTTCTGCAATTCACTCAAAAATGGTGCCAAAGTGTTGCAAACGATCCCCTGAGAGGTTTTTCGGTGGAAACAGATGGGTTTTTATCATTGGGAAAAGAATTAGCTCTCCACATCTGAACTTGCGGAAAAACTTTTTTTTGAAAAAATCCCTAAGCTGCGCGGTCAGAATTTCAGCAAAATTCTGACGTTCTGCAATTCACTCAAAAATGGTGCCAAACTGTTGCAAACGATCCCCTGACAGGATTTTCGGTGGAAACAGGTTGATTTTTATCATTGGAAACAGAATTAGCTCTCCACATCTGAACTTGCGGAAAATTTTTTTTTTTGAAAAAATCCCTAAGCCGCGCGGTCACAATTTCAGCAAAAATCTGACGTTCTGCAATTCACTCAAAAATGGTGCCAAAGTGTTGCAAACGATCCCCTGAGAGGTTTTTCGGTGGAAACAGATGGGTTTTTAGCATTGAAACAGAATGAGCCCTCGAGCTCTGAACAACTTTTTTTGAAAAAATCCCTAAGCCGCGCGGTCAGAATTTCAGCAAAATTCTGACGTTCTGCAATTCACTCAAAAATGGTGCCAAAGTGTTGCAAACGATCCCCTGAGGGGTTTTTCGGTGGAAACAGATGGATTTTTATCATTGGAAACAGAATTAGCTCTCCACATCTGAACTTGCGGAAAAACTTTTTTTAAAAAAAAATCCCTAAGGTGCGCGGTCACAATTTCAGCAAAAATCTGACGTTCTGCAATTCACTCAAAAATGGTGCCAAAGTGTTGCAAACGATCCCATGAGAAGTTTTTCGGTGGAAACAGATGGGTTTTTATCATTGAAACAGAATGAGCCCTCGAGGTCTGAACAACTTTTTTAAAAAAAAATCCCTAAGCCGCGCGGTCACAATTTCAGCAAAATTCTGACGTTCTGCAATTCACTCAAAAATGGTGCCAAAGTGTTGCAAACGATCCCCTGACAGGATTTTCGGTGGAAACAGATGGATTTTTATCATTGGAAACAGAATTAGCTCTCCACGTCTGAACTTGTGGAAAAACTTTTTTAAAAAAAAATCCCTAAGGTGCGCGGTCACAATTTCAGCAAAAATCTGACGTTCTGCAATTCACTCAAAAATGGTGCCAAAGTGTTGCAAACGATCCCATGAGAAGTTTTTCGGTGGAAACAGATGGGTTTTTATCATTGAAACAGAATAAGCCCTCGAGGTCTGAACAACTTTTTTTTGAAAAAATCCCTAAGCCGCGTGGTCACAATTTCAGCAAAAATCTGACGTTCTGCAATTCACTCAAAAATGGTGCCAAAGTGTTGCAAACGATCCCCTGACAGGATTTTCGGTGGAAACAGGTTGATTTTTATCATTGGAAACAGAATTAGCTCTCCACATCTGAACTTGCGGAAAAACTTTTTTTTGAAAAAATCCCTAAGCCGCGCGGTTACAATTTCAGCAAAAATCTGACGTTCTGCAATTCACTCAAAAATGGTGCCAAAGTGTTGCAAACGATCCCCTGAGAGGTTTTTCGGTGGAAACAGATGGGTTTTTATCATTGGGAAAAGAATTAGCTCTCCACATCTGAACTTGCGGAAAAACTTTTTTTTGAAAAAATCCCTAAGCTGCGCGGTCAGAATTTCAGCAAAATTCTGACGTTCTGCAATTCACTCAAAAATGGTGCCAAACTGTTGCAAACGATCCCCTGACAGGATTTTCGGTGGAAACAGGTTGATTTTTATCATTGGAAACAGAATTAGCTCTCCACATCTGAACTTGCGGAAAATTTTTTTTTTTGAAAAAATCCCTAAGCCGCGCGGTCACAATTTCAGCAAAAATCTGACGTTCTGCAATTCACTCAAAAATGGTGCCAAAGTGTTGCAAACGATCCCCTGAGAGGTTTTTCGGTGGAAACAGATGGGTTTTTAGCATTGAAACAGAATGAGCCCTCGAGCTCTGAACAACTTTTTTTGAAAAAATCCCTAAGCCGCGCGGTCAGAATTTCAGCAAAATTCTGACGTTCTGCAATTCACTCAAAAATGGTGCCAAAGTGTTGCAAACGATCCCCTGAGGGGTTTTTCGGTGGAAACAGATGGATTTTTATCATTGGAAACAGAATTAGCTCTCCACATCTGAACTTGCGGAAAAACTTTTTTTAAAAAAAAATCCCTAAGGTGCGCGGTCACAATTTCAGCAAAAATCTGACGTTCTGCAATTCACTCAAAAATGGTGCCAAAGTGTTGCAAACGATCCCATGAGAAGTTTTTCGGTGGAAACAGATGGGTTTTTATCATTGAAACAGAATGAGCCCTCGAGGTCTGAACAACTTTTTTAAAAAAAAATCCCTAAGCCGCGCGGTCACAATTTCAGCAAAATTCTGACGTTCTGCAATTCACTCAAAAATGGTGCCAAAGTGTTGCAAACGATCCCCTGACAGGATTTTCGGTGGAAACAGATGGATTTTTATCATTGGAAACAGAATTAGCTCTCCACGTCTGAACTTGTGGAAAAACTTTTTTTAAAAAAAATCCCTAAGGTGCGCGGTCACAATTTCAGCAAAAATCTGACGTTCTGCAATTCACTCAAAAATGGTGCCAAAGTGTTGCAAACGATCCCATGAGAAGTTTTTCGGTGGAAACAGATGGGTTTTTATCATTGAAACAGAATAAGCCCTCGAGGTCTGAACAACTTTTTTTTGAAAAAATCCCTAAGCCGCGTGGTCACAATTTCAGCAAAAATCTGACGTTCTGCAATTCACTCAAAAATGGTGCCAAAGTGTTGCAAACGATCCCCTGAGAGGTTTTTCTGTGGAAACAGATGGGTTTTTATCATTGGAAAGAGAATTAGCTCTCCACATCTGAACTTGCGGAAAAACTTTTTTTTGAAAAAATCCCTAAGCTGCGCGGTCACAATTTCAGCAAAAATCTGACGTACTGCAATTCACTCAAAAATGGTGCCAAAGTGTTGCAAACGATCCCCTGAGAGGTTTTTCGGTGGAAACAGATGGGTTTTTAGCATTGAAACAGAATGAGCCCTCGAGGTCTGAACAACTTTTTTTTGAAAAAATCCCTAAGCCGCGCGGTCACAATTTCAGCAAAATTCTGACGTTCTGCAATTCACTCAAAAATGGTGCCAAAGTGTTGCAAACGATCCCCTGAGAGGTTTTTCAGTGGAAACAGATGGATTTTTATCATTGGAAACAGAATTAGCTCTCCACATCTGAACTTGTGGAAAAACTTTTTTTTGAAAAAATCCCTAAGCCGCGCGGTCACAATTTCAGCAAAAATCTGACGTTCTGCAATTCACTCAAAAATAGTGCCAAAGTGTTGCAAACGATCCCCTGAGAGGTTTTTCGGTGGAAACAGATGGGTTTTTAGCATTGAAACAGAATAAGCCCTCGAGGTCTGAACAACTTTTTTTTGAAAAAATCCCTAAGGTGCGCGGTCACAAATTCAGCAAAATTCTGACGTTCTGCAATTCACTCAAAAATGGTGCCAAAGTGTTGCAAACGATCCCCTGAGAGGTTTTTCGGTGGAAACAGATGGGTTTTTATCATTGGAAACAGAATTAGCTCTCCACATCTGAACGTGCATAAAAACTTTTTTTTGAAAAAATCCCTAAACTGCGCGGTCACAATTTCAGCAAAAATCTGACGTTCTGCAATTCACTCAAAAATGGTGCCAAAGTGTTGCAAACGATCCCCTGAGAGGTTTTTCGGTGGAAACAGATGGGTTTTTAGCATTGAAACAGAATGAGCCCTCGAGCTCTGAACAACTTTTTTTGAAAAAATCCCTAAGCCGCGCGGTCAGAATTTCAGCAAAATTCTGACGTTCTGCAATTCACTCAAAAATGGTGCCAAAGTGTTGCAAACGATCCCCTGAGGGGTTTTTCGGTGGAAACAGATGGATTTTTATCATTGGAAACAGAATTAGCTCTCCACGTCTGAACTTGTGGAAAAACTTTTTTAAAAAAAAATCCCTAAGGTGCGCGGTCACAATTTCAGCAAAAATCTGACGTTCTGCAATTCACTCAAAAATGGTGCCAAAGTGTTGCAAACGATCCCATGAGAAGTTTTTCGGTGGAAACAGATGGGTTTTTATCATTGAAACAGAATGAGCCCTCGAGGTCTGAACAACTTTTTTTAAAAAAAATCCCTAAGCCGCGCGGTCACAATTTCAGCAAAATTCTGACGTTCTGCAATTCACTCAAAAATGGTGCCAAAGTGTTGCAAACGATCCCCTGACAGGATTTTCGGTGGAAACAGATGAATTTTTATCATTGGAAACAGAATTAGCTCTCCACGTCTGAACTTGTGGAAAAACTTTTTTTAAAAAAAATCCCTAAGGTGCGCGGTCACAATTTCAGCAAACATCTGACGTTCTGCAATTCACTCAAAAATGGTGCCAAAGTGTTGCAAACGATCCCATGAGAAGTTTTTCGGTGGAAACAGATGGGTTTTTATCATTGAAACAGAATAAGCCCTCGAGGTCTGAACAACTTTTTTTTGAAAAAATCCCTAAGCCGCGTGGTCACAATTTCAGCAAAAATCTGACGTTCTGCAATTCACTCAAAAATGGTGCCAAAGTGTTGCAAACGATCCCCTGACAGGATTTTCGGTGGAAACAGGTTGATTTTTATCATTGGAAACAGAATTAGCTCTCCACATCTGAACTTGCGGAAAAACTTTTTTTTGAAAAAATCCCTAAGCCGCGCGGTTACAATTTCAGCAAAAATCTGACGTTCTGCAATTCACTCAAAAATGGTGCCAAAGTGTTGCAAACGATCCCCTGAGAGGTTTTTCGGTGGAAACAGATGGGTTTTTATCATTGGGAACAGAATTAGCTCTCCACATCTGAACTTGCGGAAAAACTTTTTTTTGAAAAAATCCCTAAGCTGCGCGGTCAGAATTTCAGCAAAATTCTGACGTTCTGCAATTCACTCAAAAATGGTGCCAAAGTGTTGCAAACGATCCCCTGAGAGGTTTTTCGGTGGAAACAGATGGGTTTTTATCATTGGAAACAGAATTAGCTCTCCACATCTGAACTTGCGGAAAAACTTTTTTTTGAAAAAATCCCTAAGCCGCGCGGTCACAATTTCAGCAAAAATCTGACGTTCTGCAATTCACTCAAAAATGGTGCCAAAGTGTTGCAAACGATCCCCTGAGAGGTTTTTCGGTGGAAACAGATGGGTTTTTAGCATTGAAACAGAATGAGCCCTCGAGCTCTGAACAACTTTTTTTGAAAAAATCCCTAAGCCGCGCGGTCAGAATTTCAGCAAAATTCTGACGTTCTGCAATTCACTCAAAAATGGTGCCAAAGTGTTGCAAACGATCCCCTGAGGGGTTTTTCGGTGGAAACAGATGGATTTTTATCATTGGAAACAGAATTAGCTCTCCACGTCTGAACTTGTGGAAAAACTTTTTTTAAAAAAAATCCCTAAGGTGCGCGGTCACAATTTCAGCAAAAATCTGACGTTCTGCAATTCACTCAAAAATGGTGCCAAAGTGTTGCAAACGATCCCATGAGAAGTTTTTCGGTGGAAACAGATGGGTTTTTATCATTGAAACAGAATGAGCCCTCGAGGTCTGAACAACTTTTTTTAAAAAAAATCCCTAAGCCGCGCAGTCACAATTTCAGCAAAATTCTGACGTTCTGCAATTCACTCAAAAATGGTGCCAAAGTGTTGCAAACGATCCCCTGACAGGATTTTCGGTGGAAACAGATGGATTTTTATCATTGGAAACAGAATTAGCTCTCCACGTCTGAACTTGTGGAAAAACTTTTTTTAAAAAAAATCCCTAAGGTGCGCGGTCACAATTTCAGCAAAAATCTGACGTTCTGCAATTCACTCAAAAATGGTGCCAAAGTGTTGCAAACGATCCCATGAGAAGTTTTTCGGTGGAAACAGGTGGGTTTTTATCATTGAAACAGAATAAGCCCTCGAGGTCTGAACAACTTTTTTTTGAAAAAATCCCTAAGCCGCGTGGTCACAATTTCAGCAAAAATCTGACGTTCTGCAATTCACTCAAAAATGGTGCCAAAGTGTTGCAAACGATCCCCTGACAGGATTTTCGGTGGAAACAGGTTGATTTTTATCATTGGAAACAGAATTAGCTCTCCACATCTGAACTTGCGGAAAAACTTTTTTTTGAAAAAATCCCTAAGCCGCGTGGTCACAATTTCAGCAAAAATCTGACGTTCTGCAATTCACTCAAAAATGGTGCCAAAGTGTTGCAAACGATCCCCTGACAGGATTTTCGGTGGAAACAGGTTGATTTTTATCATTGGAAACAGAATTAGCTCTCCACATCTGAACTTGCGGAAAAACTTTTTTTGAAAAAATCCCTAAGCCGCGCGGTCACAATTTCAGCAAAAATCTGATGTTCTGCAATTCACTCAAAAATGGTGCCAAAGTGTTGCAAACGATCCCCTGAGAGGTTTTTCGGTGGAAACAGATGGGTTTTTAGCATTGAAACAGAATAAGCCCTCGAGGTCTGAACAACTTTTTTTTTGAAAAAATCCCTAAGCTGCGCGGTCACAATTTCAGCAAAAATCTGACGTTCTGCAATTCACTCAAAAATGGTGCCAAAGTGTTGCAAACGATCTCCTGAGAGGTTTTTCGGTGGAAACAGATGGATTTTTATCATTGGAAACAGAATTAGCTCTCCACATCTGAACTTGCGGAAAAACTTTTTTTTGAAAAAATCCCTAAGCCGCGCGGTCACAATTTCAGCAAAAATCTGACGTTCTGCAATTCACTCAAAAATAGTGCCAAAGTGTTGCAAACGATCCCCTGAGAGGTTTTTCGGTGGAAACAGATGGGTTTTTAGCATTGAAACAGAATAAGCCCTCGAGGTCTGAACAACTTTTTTTTTAAAAAATCCCTAAGGTGCGCGGTCACAAATTCAGCAAAATTCTGACGTTCTGCAATTCACTCAAAAATGGTGCCAAAGTGTTGCAAACGATCCCCTGAGAGGTTTTTCGGTGGAAACAGATGGGTTTTTATCATTGGAAACAGAATTAGCTCTCCACATCTGAACGTGCATAAAAACTTTTTTTTGAAAAAATCCCTAAACTGCGCGGTCACAATTTCAGCAAAAATCTGACGTTCTGCAATTCACTCAAAAATGGTGCCAAAGTGTTGCAAACGATCCCCTGAGAGGTTTTTCGGTGGAAACAGATGGGTTTTTAGCATTGAAACAGAATGAGCCCTCGAGCTCTGAACAACTTTTTTTGAAAAAATCCCTAAGCCGCGCGGTCAGAATTTCAACAAAATTCTGACGTTCTGCAATTCACTCAAAAATGGTGCCAAAGTGTTGCAAACGATCCCCTGAGGGGTTTTTCGGTGGAAACAGATGGATTTTTATCATTGGAAACAGAATTAGCTCTCCACGTCTGAACTTGTGGAAAAACTTTTTTAAAAAAAAATCCCTAAGGTGCGCGGTCACAATTTCAGCAAAAATCTGACGTTCTGCAATTCACTCAAAAATGGTGCCAGAGTGTTGCAAACGATCCCATGAGAAGTTTTTCGGTGGAAACAGATGGGTTTTTATCATTGAAACAGAATGAGCCCTCGAGGTCTGAACAACTTTTTTTAAAAAAAATCCCTAAGCCGCGCGGTCACAATTTCAGCAAAATTCTGACGTTCTGCAATTCACTCAAAAATGGTGCCAAAGTGTTGCAAACGATCCCCTGAAGGATTTTCGGTGGAAACAGATGGATTTTTATCATTGGAAACAGAATTAGCTCTCCACGTCTGAACTTGTGGAAAAACTTTTTTAAAAAAAAATCCCTAAGGTGCGCGGTCACAATTTCAGCAAAAATCTGACGTTCTGCAATTCACTCAAAAATGGTGCCAAAGTGTTGCAAACGATCCCCTGAGAAGTTTTTCGGTGGAAACAGATGGGTTTTTATCATTGAAACAGAATGAGCCCTCGAGGTCTGAACAACTTTTTTTAAAAAAAATCCCTAAGCCGCGCAGTCACAATTTCAGCAAAATTCTGACGTTCTGCAATTCACTCAAAAATGGTGCCAAAGTGTTGCAAACGATCCCCTGACAGGATTTTCGGTGGAAACAGATGGATTTTTATCATTGGAAACAGAATTAGCTCTCCACGTCTGAACTTGTGGAAAAACTTTTTTTAAAAAAAATCCCTAAGGTGCGCGGTCACAATTTCAGCAAAAATCTGACGTTCTGCAATTCACTCAAAAATGGTGCCAAAGTGTTGCAAACGATCCCATGAGAAGTTTTTCGGTGGAAACAGGTGGGTTTTTATCATTGAAACAGAATAAGCCCTCGAGGTCTGAACAACTTTTTTTTGAAAAAATCCCTAAGCCGCGTGGTCACAATTTCAGCAAAAATCTGACGTTCTGCAATTCACTCAAAAATGGTGCCAAAGTGTTGCAAACGATCCCCTGACAGGATTTTCGGTGGAAACAGGTTGATTTTTATCATTGGAAACAGAATTAGCTCTCCACATCTGAACTTGCGGAAAAACTTTTTTTTGAAAAAATCCCTAAGCCGCGTGGTCACAATTTCAGCAAAAATCTGACGTTCTGCAATTCACTCAAAAATGGTGCCAAAGTGTTGCAAACGATCCCCTGACAGGATTTTCGGTGGAAACAGGTTGATTTTTATCATTGGAAACAGAATTAGCTCTCCACATCTGAACTTGCGGAAAAACTTTTTTTTGAAAAAATCCCTAAGCCGCGCGGTCACAATTTCAGCAAAAATCTGATGTTCTGCAATTCACTCAAAAATGGTGCCAAAGTGTTGCAAACGATCCCCTGAGAGGTTTTTCGGTGGAAACAGATGGGTTTTTAGCATTGAAACAGAATAAGCCCTCGAGGTCTGAACAACTTTTTTTTTGAAAAAATCCCTAAGCTGCGCGGTCACAATTTCAGCAAAAATCTGACGTTCTGCAATTCACTCAAAAATGGTGCCAAAGTGTTGCAAACGATCTCCTGAGAGGTTTTTCGGTGGAAACAGATGGATTTTTATCATTGGAAACAGAATTAGCTCTCCACATCTGAACTTGCGGAAAAACTTTTTTTTGAAAAAATCCCTAAGCCGCGCGGTCACAATTTCAGCAAAAATCTGACGTTCTGCAATTCACTCAAAAATAGTGCCAAAGTGTTGCAAACGATCCCCTGAGAGGTTTTTCGGTGGAAACAGATGGGTTTTTAGCATTGAAACAGAATAAGCCCTCGAGGTCTGAACAACTTTTTTTTTAAAAAATCCCTAAGGTGCGCGGTCACAAATTCAGCAAAATTCTGACGTTCTGCAATTCACTCAAAAATGGTGCCAAAGTGTTGCAAACGATCCCCTGAGAGGTTTTTCGGTGGAAACAGATGGGTTTTTATCATTGGAAACAGAATTAGCTCTCCACATCTGAACGTGCATAAAAACTTTTTTTTGAAAAAATCCCTAAACTGCGCGGTCACAATTTCAGCAAAAATCTGACGTTCTGCAATTCACTCAAAAATGGTGCCAAAGTGTTGCAAACGATCCCCTGAGAGGTTTTTCGGTGGAAACAGATGGGTTTTTAGCATTGAAACAGAATGAGCCCTCGAGCTCTGAACAACTTTTTTTGAAAAAATCCCTAAGCCGCGCGGTCAGAATTTCAACAAAATTCTGACGTTCTGCAATTCACTCAAAAATGGTGCCAAAGTGTTGCAAACGATCCCCTGAGGGGTTTTTCGGTGGAAACAGATGGATTTTTATCATTGGAAACAGAATTAGCTCTCCACGTCTGAACTTGTGGAAAAACTTTTTTAAAAAAAAATCCCTAAGGTGCGCGGTCACAATTTCAGCAAAAATCTGACGTTCTGCAATTCACTCAAAAATGGTGCCAGAGTGTTGCAAACGATCCCATGAGAAGTTTTTCGGTGGAAACAGATGGGTTTTTATCATTGAAACAGAATGAGCCCTCGAGGTCTGAACAACTTTTTTTAAAAAAAATCCCTAAGCCGCGCGGTCACAATTTCAGCAAAATTCTGACGTTCTGCAATTCACTCAAAAATGGTGCGAAAGTGTTGCAAACGATCCCCTGAAGGATTTTCGGTGGAAACAGATGGATTTTTATCATTGGAAACAGAATTAGCTCTCCACGTCTGAACTTGTGGAAAAACTTTTTTAAAAAAAAATCCCTAAGGTGCGCGGTCACAATTTCAGCAAAATTCTGACGTTCTGCAATTCACTCAAAAATGGTGCCAAAGTGTTGCAAACGATCCCCTGAGAGGTTTTTCGGTGGAAACAGATGGGTTTTTATCATTGGAAACAGAATTAGCTCTCCACATCTGAACTTGCGGAAAAACTTTTTTTTGAAAAAATCCCTAAGCCGCGCGGTCACAATTTCAGCAAAAATCTGACGTTCTGCAATTCACTCAAAAATGGTGCCAAAGTGTTGCAAACGATCCCCTGAGAGGTTTTTCGGTGGAAACAGATGGGTTTTTAGCATTGAAACAGAATGAGCCCTCGAGCTCTGAACAACTTTTTTTGAAAAAATCCCTAAGCCGCGCGGTCAGAATTTCAGCAAAATTCTGACGTTCTGCAATTCACTCAAAAATGGTGCCAAAGTGTTGCAAACGATCCCCTGAGGGGTTTTTCGGTGGAAACAGATGGATTTTTATCATTGGAAACAGAATTAGCTCTCCACGTCTGAACTTGTGGAAAAACTTTTTTTAAAAAAAATCCCTAAGGTGCGCGGTCACAATTTCAGCAAAAATCTGACGTTCTGCAATTCACTCAAAAATGGTGCCAAAGTGTTGCAAACGATCCCATGAGAAGTTTTTCGGTGGAAACAGATGGGTTTTTATCATTGAAACAGAATGAGCCCTCGAGGTCTGAACAACTTTTTTTAAAAAAAATCCCTAAGCCGCGCAGTCACAATTTCAGCAAAATTCTGACGTTCTGCAATTCACTCAAAAATGGTGCCAAAGTGTTGCAAACGATCCCCTGACAGGATTTTCGGTGGAAACAGATGGATTTTTATCATTGGAAACAGAATTAGCTCTCCACGTCTGAACTTGTGGAAAAACTTTTTTTAAAAAAAATCCCTAAGGTGCGCGGTCACAATTTCAGCAAAAATCTGACGTTCTGCAATTCACTCAAAAATGGTGCCAAAGTGTTGCAAACGATCCCATGAGAAGTTTTTCGGTGGAAACAGGTGGGTTTTTATCATTGAAACAGAATAAGCCCTCGAGGTCTGAACAACTTTTTTTTGAAAAAATCCCTAAGCCGCGTGGTCACAATTTCAGCAAAAATCTGACGTTCTGCAATTCACTCAAAAATGGTGCCAAAGTGTTGCAAACGATCCCCTGACAGGATTTTCGGTGGAAACAGGTTGATTTTTATCATTGGAAACAGAATTAGCTCTCCACATCTGAACTTGCGGAAAAACTTTTTTTTGAAAAAATCCCTAAGCCGCGTGGTCACAATTTCAGCAAAAATCTGACGTTCTGCAATTCACTCAAAAATGGTGCCAAAGTGTTGCAAACGATCCCCTGAGAGGTTTTTCGGTGGAAACAGATGGGTTTTTATCATTGGGAACAGAATTAGCTCTCCACATCTGAACTTGCGGAAAAACTTTTTTTTGAAAAAATCCCTAAGCTGCGCGGTCACAATTTCAGCAAAAATCTGACGTACTGCAATTCACTCAAAAATGGTGCCAAAGTGTTGCAAACGATCCCCTGACAGGATTTTCGGTGGAAACAGGTTGATTTTTATCATTGGAAACAGAATTAGCTCTCCACATCTGAACTTGCGGAAAAACTTTTTTTTGAAAAAATCCCTAAGCCGCGCGGTCACAATTTCAGCAAAAATCTGACGTTCTGCAATTCACTCAAAAATGGTGCCAAAGTGTTGCAAACGATCCCCTGAGAGGTTTTTCGGTGGAAACAGATGGGTTTTTAGCATTGAAACAGAATAAGCCCTCGAGGTCTGAACAACTTTTTTTTTGAAAAAATCCCTAAGCTGCGCGGTCACAATTTCAGCAAAAATCTGACGTTCTGCAATTCACTCAAAAATGGTGCCAAAGTGTTGCAAACGATCTCCTGAGAGGTTTTTCGGTGGAAACAGATGGATTTTTATCATTGGAAACAGAATTAGCTCTCCACATCTGAACTTGCGGAAAAACTTTTTTTTGAAAAAATCCCTAAGCCGCGCGGTCACAATTTCAGCAAAAATCTGACGTTCTGCAATTCACTCAAAAATAGTGCCAAAGTGTTGCAAACGATCCCCTGAGAGGTTTTTCGGTGGAAACAGATGGGTTTTTAGCATTGAAACAGAATAAGCCCTCGAGGTCTGAACAACTTTTTTTTTAAAAAATCCCTAAGGTGCGCGGTCACAAATTCAGCAAAATTCTGACGTTCTGCAATTCACTCAAAAATGGTGCCAAAGTGTTGCAAACGATCCCCTGAGAGGTTTTTCGGTGGAAACAGATGGGTTTTTATCATTGGAAACAGAATTAGCTCTCCACATCTGAACGTGCATAAAAACTTTTTTTTGAAAAAATCCCTAAACTGCGCGGTCACAATTTCAGCAAAAATCTGACGTTCTGCAATTCACTCAAAAATGGTGCCAAAGTGTTGCAAACGATCCCCTGAGAGGTTTTTCGGTGGAAACAGATGGGTTTTTAGCATTGAAACAGAATGAGCCCTCGAGCTCTGAACAACTTTTTTTGAAAAAATCCCTAAGCCGCGCGGTCAGAATTTCAACAAAATTCTGACGTTCTGCAATTCACTCAAAAATGGTGCCAAAGTGTTGCAAACGATCCCCTGAGGGGTTTTTCGGTGGAAACAGATGGATTTTTATCATTGGAAACAGAATTAGCTCTCCACGTCTGAACTTGTGGAAAAACTTTTTTTAAAAAAAATCCCTAAGGTGCGCGGTCACAATTTCAGCAAAAATCTGACGTTCTGCAATTCACTCAAAAATGGTGCCAGAGTGTTGCAAACGATCCCATGAGAAGTTTTTCGGTGGAAACAGATGGGTTTTTATCATTGAAACAGAATGAGCCCTCGAGGTCTGAACAACTTTTTTTAAAAAAAATCCCTAAGCCGCGCGGTCACAATTTCAGCAAAATTCTGACGTTCTGCAATTCACTCAAAAATGGTGCCAAAGTGTTGCAAACGATCCCCTGAAGGATTTTCGGTGGAAACAGATGGATTTTTATCATTGGAAACAGAATTAGCTCTCCACGTCTGAACTTGTGGAAAAACTTTTTTAAAAAAAAATCCCTAAGGTGCGCGGTCACAATTTCAGCAAAATTCTAACGTTCTGCAATTCACTCAAAAATGGTGCCAAAGTGTTGCAAACGATCCCCTGAGGGGTTTTTCGGTGGAAACAGATGGATTTTTATCATTGGAAACAGAATTAGCTCTCCACGTCTGAACTTGCGGAAAAACTTTTTTTAAAAAAAATCCCTAAGGTGCGCGGTCACAATTTCAGCAAAAATCTGACGTTCTTCAATTCACTCAAAAATGGTGCCAAAGTGTTGCAAACGATCCCATGAGAAGTTTTTCGGTGGAAACAGATGGGTTTTTATCATTGAAACAGAATAAGCCCTCGAGGTCTAAACAACTTTTTTTTGAAAAAATCCCTAAGCCGCGTTGTCACAATTTCAGCAAAAATCTGACGTTCTGCAATTCACTCAAAAATGGTGCCAAAGTGTTGCAAACGATCCCCTGACAGGATTTTCGGTGGAAACAGATGGATTTTTATCATGGAAACAGATTTAGCTCTCAACGTCTGAACTTGCGGAAATATTTTTTTTTGAAAAAATCCCTAAGCCGCGCGGTCAGAATTTCAGCAAAATTCTGACGTTCTGCAATTCACTCAAAAATGGTGCCAAAGTGTTGCAAACGATCCCCTGAGGGTTTTTTCGGTGGAAACAGATGGATTTTTATCATTGGAAACAGAATTAGCTCTCCACGTCTGAACTTGCGGAAAAACTTTTTTTTGAAAAAATCCCTAAGGTGCGCGGTCACAATTTCAGCAAAAATCTGACGTTCTGCAATTCACTCAAAAATGGTGCCAAAGTGTTGCAAACGATCCCATGAGAAGTTTTTCGGTGGAAACAGATGGGTTTTTATCATTGAAACAGAATAAGCCCTCGAGGTCTGAACAACTTTTTTTTGAAAAAATCCCTAAGCCGCGTGGTCACAATTTCAGCAAAAATCTGACGTTCTGCAATTCACTCAAAAATGGTGCCAAAGTGTTGCAAACGATCTCCTGAGAGGTTTTTCGGTGGAAACAGATGGATTTTTATCATTGGAAACAGAATTAGCTCTCCACATCTGAACTTGCGGAAAAACTTTCTTTTTGAAAAAATCCCTAAGCCGCGCGGTCACAATTTCAGCAAAAATCTGACGTTCTGCAATTCACTCAAAAATGGTGCCAAAGTGTTGCAAACGATCCCCTGAGAGGTTTTTCGGTGGAAACAGATGGGTTTTTAGCATTGAAACAGAATAAGCCCTCGAGGTCTGAACAACTTTTTTTTTGAAAAAATCCCTAAGCTGCGCGGTCACAATTTCAGCAAAAATCTAACGTTCTGCAATTCACTCAAAAATGGTGCCAAAGTGTTGCAAACGATCCCCTGAGAGGTTTTTCTGTGGAAACAGATGGGTTTTTATCATTGGAAAGAGAATTAGCTCTCTACATCTGAACTTGCGGAAAAACTTTTTTTTGAAAAAATCCCTAAGCTGCGCGGTCACAATTTCAGCAAAAATCTGACGTACTGCAATTCACTCAAAAATGGTGCCAAAGTGTTGCAAACGATCCCCTGAGAGGTTTTTCGGTGGAAACAGATGGGTTTTTAGCATTGAAACAGAATGAGCCCTCGAGGTCTGAACAACTTTTTTTTGAAAAAATCCCTAAGCCGCGCGGTCACAATTTCAGCAAAATTCTGACGTTCTGCAATTCACTCAAAAATGGTGCCAAAGTGTTGCAAACGATCCCCTGAGAGGTTTTTCAGTGGAAACAGATGGATTTTTATCATTGGAAACAGAATTAGCTCTCCACATCTGAACTTGTGGAAAAACTTTTTTTTGAAAAAATCCCTAAGCCGCGTGGTCACAATTTCAGCAAAAATCTGACGTTCTGCAATTCACTCAAAAATAGTGCCAAAGTGTTGCAAACGATCCCCTGAGAGGTTTTTCGGTGGAAACAGATGGGTTTTTAGCATTGAAACAGAATAAGCCCTCGAGGTCTGAACAACTTTTTTTTGAAAAAATCCCTAAGGTGCGCGGTCACAAATTCAGCAAAATTCTGACGTTCTGCAATTCACTCAAAAATGGTGCCAAAGTGTTGCAAACGATCCCCTGAGAGGTTTTTCGGTGGAAACAGATGGGTTTTTATCATTGGAAACAGAATTAGCTCTCCACATCTGAACGTGCATAAAAACTTTTTTTTGAAAAAATCCCTAAACTGCGCGGTCACAATTTCAGCAAAATTCTGACGTTCTGCAATTCACTCAAAAATGGTGCCAAAGTGTTGCAAACGATCCCCTGAGAGGTTTTTCGGTGGAAACAGATGGGTTTTTATCATTGGAAACAGAATTAGCTCTCCACATCTGAACGTGCATAAAAACTTTTTTTTGAAAAAAATCCCTAAACTGCGCGGTCACAATTTCAGCAAAAATCTGACGTTCTGCAATTCACTCAAAAATGGTGCCAAAGTGTTGCAAACGATCCCCTGAGAGGTTTTTCGGTGGAAACAGATGGGTTTTTAGCATTGAAACAGAATGAGCCCTCGAGCTCTGAACAACTTTTTTTGAAAAAATCCCTAAGCCGCGCGGTCAGAATTTCAGCAAAATTCTGACGTTCTGCAATTCACTCAAAAATGGTGCCAAAGTGTTGCAAACGATCCCCTGAGGGGTTTTTCGGTGGAAACAGATGGATTTTTATCATTGGAAACAGAATTAGCTCTCCACGTCTGAACTTGTGGAAAAACTTTTTTTTAAAAAAATCCCTAAGGTGCGCGGTCACAATTTCAGCAAAAATCTGACGTTCTGCAATTCACTCAAAAATGGTGCCAAAGTGTTGCAAACGATCCCATGAGAAGTTTTTCGGTGGAAACAGATGGGTTTTTATCATTGAAACAGAATGAGCCCTCGAGGTCTGAACAACTTTTTTTAAAAAAAATCCCTAAGCCGCGCGGTCACAATTTCAGCAAAATTCTGACGTTCTGCAATTCACTCAAAAATGGTGCCAAAGTGTTGCAAACGATCCCTGACAGGATTTTCGGTGGAAACAGATGGATATTTATCATTGGAAACAGAATTAGCTCTCCACGTCTGAACTTGTGGAAAACCTTTTTTAAAAAAAATCCCTAAGGTGCGCGGTCACAATTTCAGCAAAAATCTGACGTTCTGCAATTCACTCAAAAATGGTGCCAAAGTGTTGCAAACGATCCCATGAGAAGTTTTTCGGTGGAAACAGATGGGTTTTTATCATTGAAACAGAATAAGCCCTCGAGGTCTGAACAACTTTTTTTTGAAAAAATCCCTAAGCCGCGTGGTCACAATTTCAGCAAAAATCTGACATTCTGCAATTCACTCAAAAATGGTGCCAAAGTGTTGCAAACGATCCCCTGACAGGATTTTCGGTGGAAACAGGTTGATTTTTATCATTGGAAACAGAATTAGCTCTCCACATCTGAACTTGCGGAAAAACTTTTTTTTGAAAAAATCCCTAAGCCGCGCGGTTACAATTTCAGCAAAAATCTGACGTTCTGCAATTCACTCAAAAATGGTGCCAAAGTGTTGCAAACGATCCCCTGAGAGGTTTTTCGGTGGAAACAGATGGGTTTTTATCATTGGGAACAGAATTAGCTCTCCACATCTGAACTTGCGGAAAAACTTTTTTTTGAAAAAATCCCTAAGCTGCGCGGTCACAATTTCAGCAAAAATCTGACGTTCTGCAATTCACTCAAAAATGGTGCCAAAGTGTTGCAAACGATCCCCTGACAGGATTTTCGGTGGAAACAGGTTGATTTTTATCATTGGAAACAGAATTAGCTCTCCACATCTGAACTTGCGGAAAAACTTTTTTTTGAAAAAATCCCTAAGCCGCGCGGTCACAATTTCAGCAAAAATCTGACGTTCTGCAATTCACTCAAAAATGGTGCCAAAGTGTTGCAAACGATCCCCTGAGAGGTTTTTCGGTGGAAACAGATGGGTTTTTAGCATTGAAACAGAATAAGCCCTCGAGGTCTGAACAACTTTTTTTTTGAAAAAATCCCTAAGCTGCGCGGTCACAATTTCAGCAAAAATCTGACGTTCTGCAATTCACTCAAAAATGGTGCCAAAGTGTTGCAAACGATCCCCTGAGAGGTTTTTCTGTGGAAACAGATGGGTTTTTATCATTGGAAACAGAATTAGCTCTCCACATCTGAACTTGCGGAAAAACTTTTTTTTGAAAAAATCCCTAAGCTGCGCGGTCACAATTTCAGCAAAAATCTGACGTTCTGCAATTCACTCAAAAATAGTGCCAAAGTGTTGCAAACGATCCCCTGAGAGGTTTTTCGGTGGAAACAGATGGGTTTTTAGCATTGAAACAGAATGAGCCCTCGAGCTCTGAACAACTTTTTTTGAAAAAATCCCTAAGCCGCGCGGTCACAATTTCATGAAAATCTGACGTTCTGCAATTCACTCAAAAATGGTGCCAAAGTGTTGCAAACGATCCCCTGAGAGGTTTTTCGGTGGAAAAAGATGGGTTTTTATCATTGGGAACAGAATTAGCTCTCCACATCTGAACTTGCGGAAAAACTTTTTTTTGAAAAAATCCCTAAGCTGCGCGGTCACAATTTCAGCAAAAATCTGACGTTCTGCAATTCACTCAAAAATGGTGCCAAAGTGTTGCAAACGATCCCCTGACAGGATTTTCGGTGGAAACAGGTTGATTTTTATCATTGGAAACAGAATTAGCTCTCCACATCTGAACTTGCGGAAAAACTTTTTTTTGAAAAAATCCCTAAGCCGCGCGGTCACAATTTCAGCAAAAATCTGACGTTCTGCAATTCACTCAAAAATGGTGCCAAAGTGTTGCAAACGATCCCCTGAGAGGTTTTTCGGTGGAAACAGATGGGTTTTTAGCATTGAAACAGAATAAGCCCTCGAGGTCTGAACAACTTTTTTTTTGAAAAAATCCCTAAGCTGCGCGGTCACAATTTCAGCAAAAATCTGACGTTCTGCAATTCACTCAAAAATGGTGCCAAAGTGTTGCAAACGATCCCCTGAGAGGTTTTTCTGTGGAAACAGATGGGTTTTTATCATTGGAAACAGAATTAGCTCTCCACATCTGAACTTGCGGAAAAACTTTTTTTTGAAAAAATCCCTAAGCTGCGCGGTCACAATTTCAGCAAAAATCTGACGTTCTGCAATTCACTCAAAAATAGTGCCAAAGTGTTGCAAACGATCCCCTGAGAGGTTTTTCGGTGGAAACAGATGGGTTTTTAGCATTGAAACAGAATGAGCCCTCGAGCTCTGAACAACTTTTTTTGAAAAAATCCCTAAGCCGCGCGGTCACAATTTCAGCAAAAATCTGACGTTCTGCAATTCACTCAAAAATGGTGCCAAAGTGTTGCAAACGATCCCCTGAGAGGTTTTTCGGTGGAAAAAGATGGGTTTTTATCATTGGGAACAGAATTAGCTCTCCACATCTGAACTTGCGGAAAAACTTTTTTTTGAAAAAATCCCTAAGCTGCGCGGTCACAATTTCAGCAAAAATCTGACGTTCTGCAATTCACTCAAAAATGGTGCCAAAGTGTTGCAAACGATCCCCTGACAGGATTTTCGGTGGAAACAGGTTGATTTTTATCATTGGAAACAGAATTAGCTCTCCACATCTGAACTTGCGGAAAAACTTTTTTTTGAAAAAATCCCTAAGCCGCGCGGTCACAATTTCAGCAAAAATCTGACGTTCTGCAATTCACTCAAAAATGGTGCCAAAGTGTTGCAAACGATCCTTTGAGAGGTTTTTCGGTGGAAACAGATGGGTTTTTAGCATTGAAACAGAATAAACCCTCGAGGTCTGAACAACTTTTTTTTTGAAAAAATCCCTAAGCTGCGCGGTCACAATTTCAGCAAAAATCTGACGTTCTGCAATTCACTCAAAAATGGTGCCAAAGTGTTGCAAACGATCCCCTGAGAGGTTTTTCTGTGGAAACAGATGGGTTTTTATCATTGGAAAGAGAATTAGCTCTCCACATCTGAACTTGCGGAAAAACTTTTTTTTGAAAAAATCCCTAAGCTGCGCGGTCACAATTTCAGCAAAAATCTGACGTACTGCAATTCACTCAAAAATGGTGCCAAAGTGTTGCAAACGATCCCCTGAGAGGTTTTTCGGTGGAAACAGATGGGTTTTTAGCATTGAAACAGAATGAGCCCTCGAGGTCTGAACAACTTTTTTTTGAAAAAATCCCTAAGCCGCGCGGTCACAATTTCAGCAAAATTCTGACGTTCTGCAATTCACTCAAAAATGGTGCCAAAGTGTTGCAAACGATCCCCTGAGAGGTTTTTCGGTGGAAACAGATGGGTTTTTATCATTGGAAACAGAATTAGCTCTCCACATCTGAACGTGCATAAAAACTTTTTTTTGAAAAAATCCCTAAACTGCGCGGTCACAATTTCAGCAAAACTCTGACGTTCTGCAATTCACTCAAAAATGGTGCCAAAGTGTTGCAAACGATCCCCTGAGAGGTTTTTCGGTGGAAACAGATGGGTTTTTAGCATTGAAACAGAATGAGCCCTCGAGCTCTGAACAACTTTTTTTGAAAAAATCCCTAAGCCGCGCGGTCAGAATTTCAGCAAAATTCTGACGTTCTGCAATTCACTCAAAAATGGTGCCAAAGTGTTGCAAACGATCCCCTGAGGGGTTTTTCGGTGGAAACAGATGGATTTTTATCATTGGAAACAGAATTAGCTCTCCACGTCTGAACTTGTGGAAAAACTTTTTTTAAAAAAAATCCCTAAGGTGCGCGGTCACAATTTCAGCAAAAATCTGACGTTCTGCAATTCACTCAAAAATGGTGCCAAAGTGTTGCAAACGATCCCATGAGAAGTTTTTCGGTGGAAACAGATGGGTTTTTATCATTGAAACAGAATGAGCCCTCGAGGTCTGAACAACTTTTTTTAAAAAAAATCCCTAAGCCGCGCGGTCACAATTTCAGCAAAATTCTGACGTTCTGCAATTCACTCAAAAATGGTGCCAAAGTGTTGCAAACGATCCCCTGACAGGATTTTCGGTGGAAACAGATGAATTTTTATCATTGGAAACAGAATTAGCTCTCCACGTCTGAACTTGTGGAAAAACTTTTTTTAAAAAAAATCCCTAAGGTGCGCGGTCACAATTTCAGCAAAAATCTGACGTTCTGCAATTCACTCAAAAATGGTGCCAAAGTGTTGCAAACGATCCCATGAGAAGTTTTTCGGTGGAAACAGATGGGTTTTTATCATTGAAACAGAATAAGCCCTCGAGGTCTGAACAACTTTTTTTTGAAAAAATCCCTAAGCCGCGTGGTCACAATTTCAGCAAAAATCTGACGTTCTGCAATTCACTCAAAAATGGTGCCAAAGTGTTGCAAACGATCCCCTGACAGGATTTTCGGTGGAAACAGGTTGATTTTTATCATTGGAAACAGAATTAGCTCTCCACATCTGAACTTGCGGAAAAACTTTTTTTTGAAAAAATCCCTAAGCCGCGCGGTTACAATTTCAGCAAAAATCTGACGTTCTGCAATTCACTCAAAAATGGTGCCAAAGTGTTGCAAACGATACCCTGAGAGGTTTTTCGGTGGAAACAGATGGGTTTTTATCATTGGGAAAAGAATTAGCTCTCCACATCTGAACTTGCGGAAAAACTTTTTTTTGAAAAAATCCCTAAGCTGCGCGGTCAGAATTTCAGCAAAATTCTGACGTTCTGCAATTCACTCAAAAATGGTGCCAAACTGTTGCAAACGATCCCCTGACAGGATTTTCGGTGGAAACAGGTTGATTTTTATCATTGGAAACAGAATTAGCTCTCCACATCTGAACTTGCGGAAAATTTTTTTTTTTGAAAAAATCCCTAAGCCGCGCGGTCACAATTTCAGCAAAAATCTGACGTTCTGCAATTCACTCAAAAATGGTGCCAAAGTGTTGCAAACGATCCCCTGAGAGGTTTTTCGGTGGAAACAGATGGGTTTTTAGCATTGAAACAGAATGAGCCCTCGAGCTCTGAACAACTTTTTTTGAAAAAATCCCTAAGCCGCGCGGTCAGAATTTCAGCAAAATTCTGACGTTCTGCAATTCACTCAAAAATGGTGCCAAAGTGTTGCAAACGATCCCCTGAGGGGTTTTTCGGTGGAAACAGATGGATTTTTATCATTGGAAACAGAATTAGCTCTCCACGTCTGAACTTGTGGAAAAACTTTTTTTTAAAAAAATCCCTAAGGTGCGCGGTCACAATTTCAGCAAAAATCTGACGTTCTGCAATTCACTCAAAAATGGTGCCAAAGTGTTGCAAACGATCCCATGAGAAGTTTTTCGGTGGAAACAGATGGGTTTTTATCATTGAAACAGAATGAGCCCTCGAGGTCTGAACAACTTTTTTAAAAAAAAATCCCTAAGCCGCGCGGTCACAATTTCAGCAAAATTCTGACGTTCTGCAATTCACTCAAAAATGGTGCCAAAGTGTTGCAAACGATCCCCTGACAGGATTTTCGGTGGAAACAGATGGATTTTTATCATTGGAAACAGAATTAGCTCTCCACGTCTGAACTTGTGGAAAAACTTTTTTTAAAAAAAATCCCTAAGGTGCGCGGTCACAATTTCAGCAAAAATCTGACGTTCTGCAATTCACTCAAAAATGGTGCCAAAGTGTTGCAAACGATCCCATGAGAAGTTTTTCGGTGGAAACAGATGGGTTTTTATCATTGAAACAGAATAAGCCCTCGAGGTCTGAACAACTTTTTTTTGAAAAAATCCCTAAGCCGCGTGGTCACAATTTCAGCAAAAATCTGACGTTCTGCAATTCACTCAAAAATGGTGCCAAAGTGTTGCAAACGATCCCCTGAGAGGTTTTTCTGTGGAAACAGATGGGTTTTTATCATTGGAAAGAGAATTAGCTCTCCACATCTGAACTTGCGGAAAAACTTTTTTTTGAAAAAATCCCTAAGCTGCGCGGTCACAATTTCAGCAAAAATCTGACGTACTGCAATTCACTCAAAAATGGTGCCAAAGTGTTGCAAACGATCCCCTGAGAGGTTTTTCGGTGGAAACAGATGGGTTTTTAGCATTGAAACAGAATGAGCCCTCGAGGTCTGAACAACTTTTTTTTGAAAAAATCCCTAAGCCGCGCGGTCACAATTTCAGCAAAATTCTGACGTTCTGCAATTCACTCAAAAATGGTGCCAAAGTGTTGCAAACGATCCCCTGAGAGGTTTTTCAGTGGAAACAGATGGATTTTTATCATTGGAAACAGAATTAGCTCTCCACATCTGAACTTGTGGAAAAACTTTTTTTTGAAAAAATCCCTAAGCCGCGCGGTCACAATTTCAGCAAAAATCTGACGTTCTGCAATTCACTCAAAAATAGTGCCAAAGTGTTGCAAACGATCCCCTGAGAGGTTTTTCGGTGGAAACAGATGGGTTTTTAGCATTGAAACAGAATAAGCCCTCGAGGTCTGAACAACTTTTTTTTGAAAAAATCCCTAAGGTGCGCGGTCACAAATTCAGCAAAATTCTGACGTTCTGCAATTCACTCAAAAATGGTGCCAAAGTGTTGCAAACGATCCCCTGAGAGGTTTTTCGGTGGAAACAGATGGGTTTTTATCATTGGAAACAGAATTAGCTCTCCACATCTGAACGTGCATAAAAACTTTTTTTTGAAAAAATCCCTAAACTGCGCGGTCACAATTTCAGCAAAAATCTGACGTTCTGCAATTCACTCAAAAATGGTGCCAAAGTGTTGCAAACGATCCCCTGAGAGGTTTTTCGGTGGAAACAGATGGGTTTTTAGCATTGAAACAGAATGAGCCCTCGAGCTCTGAACAACTTTTTTTGAAAAAATCCCTAAGCCGCGCGGTCAGAATTTCAGCAAAATTCTGACGTTCTGCAATTCACTCAAAAATGGTGCCAAAGTGTTGCAAACGATCCCCTGAGGGGTTTTTCGGTGGAAACAGATGGATTTTTATCATTGGAAACAGAATTAGCTCTCCACGTCTGAACTTGTGGAAAAACTTTTTTAAAAAAAAATCCCTAAGGTGCGCGGTCACAATTTCAGCAAAAATCTGACGTTCTGCAATTCACTCAAAAATGGTGCCAAAGTGTTGCAAACGATCCCATGAGAAGTTTTTCGGTGGAAACAGATGGGTTTTTATCATTGAAACAGAATGAGCCCTCGAGGTCTGAACAACTTTTTTTAAAAAAAATCCCTAAGCCGCGCGGTCACAATTTCAGCAAAATTCTGACGTTCTGCAATTCACTCAAAAATGGTGCCAAAGTGTTGCAAACGATCCCCTGACAGGATTTTCGGTGGAAACAGATGAATTTTTATCATTGGAAACAGAATTAGCTCTCCACGTCTGAACTTGTGGAAAAACTTTTTTTAAAAAAAATCCCTAAGGTGCGCGGTCACAATTTCAGCAAAAATCTGACGTTCTGCAATTCACTCAAAAATGGTGCCAAAGTGTTGCAAACGATCCCATGAGAAGTTTTTCGGTGGAAACAGATGGGTTTTTATCATTGAAACAGAATAAGCCCTCGAGGTCTGAACAACTTTTTTTTGAAAAAATCCCTAAGCCGCGTGGTCACAATTTCAGCAAAAATCTGACGTTCTGCAATTCACTCAAAAATGGTGCCAAAGTGTTGCAAACGATCCCCTGACAGGATTTTCGGTGGAAACAGGTTGATTTTTATCATTGGAAACAGAATTAGCTCTCCACATCTGAACTTGCGGAAAAACTTTTTTTTGAAAAAATCCCTAAGCCGCGCGGTTACAATTTCAGCAAAAATCTGACGTTCTGCAATTCACTCAAAAATGGTGCCAAAGTGTTGCAAACGATCCCCTGAGAGGTTTTTCGGTGGAAACAGATGGGTTTTTATCATTGGGAACAGAATTAGCTCTCCACATCTGAACTTGCGGAAAAACTTTTTTTTGAAAAAATCCCTAAGCTGCGCGGTCAGAATTTCAGCAAAATTCTGACGTTCTGCAATTCACTCAAAAATGGTGCCAAAGTGTTGCAAACGATCCCCTGAGAGGTTTTTCGGTGGAAACAGATGGGTTTTTATCATTGGAAACAGAATTAGCTCTCCACATCTGAACTTGCGGAAAAACTTTTTTTTGAAAAAATCCCTAAGCCGCGCGGTCACAATTTCAGCAAAAATCTGACGTTCTGCAATTCACTCAAAAATGGTGCCAAAGTGTTGCAAACGATCCCCTGAGAGGTTTTTCGGTGGAAACAGATGGGTTTTTAGCATTGAAACAGAATGAGCCCTCGAGCTCTGAACAACTTTTTTTGAAAAAATCCCTAAGCCGCGCGGTCAGAATTTCAGCAAAATTCTGACGTTCTGCAATTCACTCAAAAATGGTGCCAAAGTGTTGCAAACGATCCCCTGAGGGGTTTTTCGGTGGAAACAGATGGATTTTTATCATTGGAAACAGAATTAGCTCTCCACGTCTGAACTTGTGGAAAAACTTTTTTTAAAAAAAATCCCTAAGGTGCGCGGTCACAATTTCAGCAAAAATCTGACGTTCTGCAATTCACTCAAAAATGGTGCCAAAGTGTTGCAAACGATCCCATGAGAAGTTTTTCGGTGGAAACAGATGGGTTTTTATCATTGAAACAGAATGAGCCCTCGAGGTCTGAACAACTTTTTTTAAAAAAAATCCCTAAGCCGCGCAGTCACAATTTCAGCAAAATTCTGACGTTCTGCAATTCACTCAAAAATGGTGCCAAAGTGTTGCAAACGATCCCCTGACAGGATTTTCGGTGGAAACAGATGGATTTTTATCATTGGAAACAGAATTAGCTCTCCACGTCTGAACTTGTGGAAAAACTTTTTTTAAAAAAAATCCCTAAGGTGCGCGGTCACAATTTCAGCAAAAATCTGACGTTCTGCAATTCACTCAAAAATGGTGCCAAAGTGTTGCAAACGATCCCATGAGAAGTTTTTCGGTGGAAACAGGTGGGTTTTTATCATTGAAACAGAATAAGCCCTCGAGGTCTGAACAACTTTTTTTTGAAAAAATCCCTAAGCCGCGTGGTCACAATTTCAGCAAAAATCTGACGTTCTGCAATTCACTCAAAAATGGTGCCAAAGTGTTGCAAACGATCCCCTGACAGGATTTTCGGTGGAAACAGGTTGATTTTTATCATTGGAAACAGAATTAGCTCTCCACATCTGAACTTGCGGAAAAACTTTTTTTTTAAAAAATCCCTAAGCCGCGTGGTCACAATTTCAGCAAAAATCTGACGTTCTGCAATTCACTCAAAAATGGTGCCAAAGTGTTGCAAACGATCCCCTGACAGGATTTTCGGTGGAAACAGGTTGATTTTTATCATTGGAAACAGAATTAGCTCTCCACATCTGAACTTGCGGAAAAACTTTTTTTTGAAAAAATCCCTAAGCCGCGCGGTCACAATTTCAGCAAAAATCTGATGTTCTGCAATTCACTCAAAAATGGTGCCAAAGTGTTGCAAACGATCCCCTGAGAGGTTTTTCGGTGGAAACAGATGGGTTTTTAGCATTGAAACAGAATAAGCCCTCGAGGTCTGAACAACTTTTTTTTTGAAAAAATCCCTAAGCTGCGCGGTCACAATTTCAGCAAAAATCTGACGTTCTGCAATTCACTCAAAAATGGTGCCAAAGTGTTGCAAACGATCTCCTGAGAGGTTTTTCGGTGGAAACAGATGGATTTTTATCATTGGAAACAGAATTAGCTCTCCACATCTGAACTTGCGGAAAAACTTTTTTTTGAAAAAATCCCTAAGCCGCGCGGTCACAATTTCAGCAAAAATCTGACGTTCTGCAATTCACTCAAAAATAGTGCCAAAGTGTTGCAAACGATCCCCTGAGAGGTTTTTCGGTGGAAACAGATGGGTTTTTAGCATTGAAACAGAATAAGCCCTCGAGGTCTGAACAACTTTTTTTTAAAAAAATCCCTAAGGTGCGCGGTCACAAATTCAGCAAAATTCTGACGTTCTGCAATTCACTCAAAAATGGTGCCAAAGTGTTGCAAACGATCCCCTGAGAGGTTTTTCGGTGGAAACAGATGGGTTTTTATCATTGGAAACAGAATTAGCTCTCCACATCTGAACGTGCATAAAAACTTTTTTTTGAAAAAATCCCTAAACTGCGCGGTCACAATTTCAGCAAAAATCTGACGTTCTGCAATTCACTCAAAAATGGTGCCAAAGTGTTGCAAACGATCCCCTGAGAGGTTTTTCGGTGGAAACAGATGGGTTTTTAGCATTGAAACAGAATGAGCCCTCGAGCTCTGAACAACTTTTTTTGAAAAAATCCCTAAGCCGCGCGGTCAGAATTTCAACAAAATTCTGACGTTCTGCAATTCACTCAAAAATGGTGCCAAAGTGTTGCAAACGATCCCCTGAGGGGTTTTTCGGTGGAAACAGATGGATTTTTATCATTGGAAACAGAATTAGCTCTCCACGTCTGAACTTGTGGAAAAACTTTTTTAAAAAAAAATCCCTAAGGTGCGCGGTCACAATTTCAGCAAAAATCTGACGTTCTGCAATTCACTCAAAAATGGTGCCAGAGTGTTGCAAACGATCCCATGAGAAGTTTTTCGGTGGAAACAGATGGGTTTTTATCATTGAAACAGAATGAGCCCTCGAGGTCTGAACAACTTTTTTTTAAAAAAATCCCTAAGCCGCGCGGTCACAATTTCAGCAAAATTCTGACGTTCTGCAATTCACTCAAAAATGGTGCCAAAGTGTTGCAAACGATCCCCTGAAGGATTTTCGGTGGAAACAGATGGATTTTTATCATTGGAAACAGAATTAGCTCTCCACGTCTGAACTTGTGGAAAAACTTTTTTAAAAAAAAATCCCTAAGGTGCGCGGTCACAATTTCAGCAAAATTCTGACGTTCTGCAATTCACTCAAAAATGGTGCCAAAGTGTTGCAAACGATCCCCTGAGAGGTTTTTCGGTGGAAACAGATGGGTTTTTATCATTGGAAACAGAATTAGCTCTCCACATCTGAACTTGCGGAAAAACTTTTTTTTGAAAAAATCCCTAAGCCGCGCGGTCACAATTTCAGCAAAAATCTGACGTTCTGCAATTCACTCAAAAATGGTGCCAAAGTGTTGCAAACGATCCCCTGAGAGGTTTTTCGGTGGAAACAGATGGGTTTTTAGCATTGAAACAGAATGAGCCCTCGAGCTCTGAACAACTTTTTTTGAAAAAATCCCTAAGCCGCGCGGTCAGAATTTCAGCAAAATTCTGACGTTCTGCAATTCACTCAAAAATGGTGCCAAAGTGTTGCAAACGATCCCCTGAGGGGTTTTTCGGTGGAAACAGATGGATTTTTATCATTGGAAACAGAATTAGCTCTCCACGTCTGAACTTGTGGAAAAACTTTTTTTAAAAAAAATCCCTAAGGTGCGCGGTCACAATTTCAGCAAAAATCTGACGTTCTGCAATTCACTCAAAAATGGTGCCAAAGTGTTGCAAACGATCCCATGAGAAGTTTTTCGGTGGAAACAGATGGGTTTTTATCATTGAAACAGAATGAGCCCTCGAGGTCTGAACAACTTTTTTTAAAAAAAATCCCTAAGCCGCGCAGTCACAATTTCAGCAAAATTCTGACGTTCTGCAATTCACTCAAAAATGGTGCCAAAGTGTTGCAAACGATCCCCTGACAGGATTTTCGGTGGAAACAGATGGATTTTTATCATTGGAAACAGAATTAGCTCTCCACGTCTGAACTTGTGGAAAAACTTTTTTTAAAAAAAATCCCTAAGGTGCGCGGTCACAATTTCAGCAAAAATCTGACGTTCTGCAATTCACTCAAAAATGGTGCCAAAGTGTTGCAAACGATCCCATGAGAAGTTTTTCGGTGGAAACAGGTGGGTTTTTATCATTGAAACAGAATAAGCCCTCGAGGTCTGAACAACTTTTTTTTGAAAAAATCCCTAAGCCGCGTGGTCACAATTTCAGCAAAAATCTGACGTTCTGCAATTCACTCAAAAATGGTGCCAAAGTGTTGCAAACGATCCCCTGACAGGATTTTCGGTGGAAACAGGTTGATTTTTATCATTGGAAACAGAATTAGCTCTCCACATCTGAACTTGCGGAAAAACTTTTTTTTGAAAAAATCCCTAAGCCGCGTGGTCACAATTTCAGCAAAAATCTGACGTTCTGCAATTCACTCAAAAATGGTGCCAAAGTGTTGCAAACGATCCCCTGAGAGGTTTTTCGGTGGAAACAGATGGGTTTTTATCATTGGGAACAGAATTAGCTCTCCACATCTGAACTTGCGGAAAAACTTTTTTTTGAAAAAATCCCTAAGCTGCGCGGTCACAATTTCAGCAAAAATCTGACGTACTGCAATTCACTCAAAAATGGTGCCAAAGTGTTGCAAACGATCCCCTGACAGGATTTTCGGTGGAAACAGGTTGATTTTTATCATTGGAAACAGAATTAGCTCTCCACATCTGAACTTGCGGAAAAACTTTTTTTTGAAAAAATCCCTAAGCCGCGCGGTCACAATTTCAGCAAAAATCTGACGTTCTGCAATTCACTCAAAAATGGTGCCAAAGTGTTGCAAACGATCCCCTGAGAGGTTTTTCGGTGGAAACAGATGGGTTTTTAGCATTGAAACAGAATAAGCCCTCGAGGTCTGAACAACTTTTTTTTTGAAAAAATCCCTAAGCTGCGCGGTCACAATTTCAGCAAAAATCTGACGTTCTGCAATTCACTCAAAAATGGTGCCAAAGTGTTGCAAACGATCTCCTGAGAGGTTTTTCGGTGGAAACAGATGGATTTTTATCATTGGAAACAGAATTAGCTCTCCACATCTGAACTTGCGGAAAAACTTTTTTTTGAAAAAATCCCTAAGCCGCGCGGTCACAATTTCAGCAAAAATCTGACGTTCTGCAATTCACTCAAAAATAGTGCCAAAGTGTTGCAAACGATCCCCTGAGAGGTTTTTCGGTGGAAACAGATGGGTTTTTAGCATTGAAACAGAATAAGCCCTCGAGGTCTGAACAACTTTTTTTTTAAAAAATCCCTAAGGTGCGCGGTCACAAATTCAGCAAAATTCTGACGTTCTGCAATTCACTCAAAAATGGTGCCAAAGTGTTGCAAACGATCCCCTGAGAGGTTTTTCGGTGGAAACAGATGGGTTTTTATCATTGGAAACAGAATTAGCTCTCCACATCTGAACGTGCATAAAAACTTTTTTTTGAAAAAATCCCTAAACTGCGCGGTCACAATTTCAGCAAAAATCTGACGTTCTGCAATTCACTCAAAAATGGTGCCAAAGTGTTGCAAACGATCCCCTGAGAGGTTTTTCGGTGGAAACAGATGGGTTTTTAGCATTGAAACAGAATGAGCCCTCGAGCTCTGAACAACTTTTTTTGAAAAAATCCCTAAGCCGCGCGGTCAGAATTTCAACAAAATTCTGACGTTCTGCAATTCACTCAAAAATGGTGCCAAAGTGTTGCAAACGATCCCCTGAGGGGTTTTTCGGTGGAAACAGATGGATTTTTATCATTGGAAACAGAATTAGCTCTCCACGTCTGAACTTGTGGAAAAACTTTTTTAAAAAAAAATCCCTAAGGTGCGCGGTCACAATTTCAGCAAAAATCTGACGTTCTGCAATTCACTCAAAAATGGTGCCAGAGTGTTGCAAACGATCCCATGAGAAGTTTTTCGGTGGAAACAGATGGGTTTTTATCATTGAAACAGAATGAGCCCTCGAGGTCTGAACAACTTTTTTAAAAAAAAATCCCTAAGCCGCGCGGTCACAATTTCAGCAAAATTCTGACGTTCTGCAATTCACTCAAAAATGGTGCCAAAGTGTTGCAAACGATCCCCTGAAGGATTTTCGGTGGAAACAGATGGATTTTTATCATTGGAAACAGAATTAGCTCTCCACGTCTGAACTTGTGGAAAAACTTTTTTAAAAAAAAATCCCTAAGGTGCGCGGTCACAATTTCAGCAAAATTCTAACGTTCTGCAATTCACTCAAAAATGGTGCCAAAGTGTTGCAAACGATCCCCTGAGGGGTTTTTCGGTGGAAACAGATGGATTTTTATCATTGGAAACAGAATTAGCTCTCCACGTCTGAACTTGCGGAAAAACTTTTTTTAAAAAAAATCCCTAAGGTGCGCGGTCACAATTTCAGCAAAAATCTGACGTTCTTCAATTCACTCAAAAATGGTGCCAAAGTGTTGCAAACGATCCCATGAGAAGTTTTTCGGTGGAAACAGATGGGTTTTTATCATTGAAACAGAATAAGCCCTCGAGGTCTAAACAACTTTTTTTTGAAAAAATCCCTAAGCCGCGTTGTCACAATTTCAGCAAAAATCTGACGTTCTGCAATTCACTCAAAAATGGTGCCAAAGTGTTGCAAACGATCCCCTGACAGGATTTTCGGTGGAAACAGATGGATTTTTATCATGGAAACAGATTTAGCTCTCAACGTCTGAACTTGCGGAAATATTTTTTTTTGAAAAAATCCCTAAGCCGCGCGGTCAGAATTTCAGCAAAATTCTGACGTTCTGCAATTCACTCAAAAATGGTGCCAAAGTGTTGCAAACGATCCCCTGAGGGTTTTTTCGGTGGAAACAGATGGATTTTTATCATTGGAAACAGAATTAGCTCTCCACGTCTGAACTTGCGGAAAAACTTTTTTTTGAAAAAATCCCTAAGGTGCGCGGTCACAATTTCAGCAAAAATCTGACGTTCTGCAATTCACTCAAAAATGGTGCCAAAGTGTTGCAAACGATCCCATGAGAAGTTTTTCGGTGGAAACAGATGGGTTTTTATCATTGAAACAGAATAAGCCCTCGAGGTCTGAACAACTTTTTTTTGAAAAAATCCCTAAGCCGCGTGGTCACAATTTCAGCAAAAATCTGACGTTCTGCAATTCACTCAAAAATGGTGCCAAAGTGTTGCAAACGATCTCCTGAGAGGTTTTTCGGTGGAAACAGATGGATTTTTATCATTGGAAACAGAATTAGCTCTCCACATCTGAACTTGCGGAAAAACTTTTTTTGAAAAAATCCCTAAGCCGCGCGGTCACAATTTCAGCAAAAATCTGACGTTCTGCAATTCACTCAAAAATAGTGCCAAAGTGTTGCAAACGATCCCCTGAGAGGTTTTTCGGTGGAAACAGATGGGTTTTTAGCATTGAAACAGAATAAGCCCTCGAGGTCTGAACAACTTTTTTTTGAAAAAATCCCTAAGGTGCGCGGTCACAAATTCAGCAAAATTCTGACGTTCTGCAATTCACTCAAAAATGGTGCCAAAGTGTTGCAAACGATCCCCTGAGAGGTTTTTCGGTGGAAACAGATGGGTTTTTATCATTGGAAACAGAATTAGCTCTCCACATCTGAACGTGCATAAAAACTTTTTTTTGAAAAAATCCCTAAACTGCGCGGTCACAATTTCAGCAAAAATCTGACGTTCTGCAATTCACTCAAAAATGGTGCCAAAGTGTTGCAAACGATCCCCTGAGAGGTTTTTCGGTGGAAACAGATGGGTTTTTAGCATTGAAACAGAATGAGCCCTCGAGCTCTGAACAACTTTTTTTGAAAAAATCCCTAAGCCGCGCGGTCAGAATTTCAGCAAAATTCTGACATTCTGCAATTCACTCAAAAATGGTGCCAAAGTGTTGCAAACGATCCCCTGAGGGGTTTTTCGGTGGAAACAGATGGATTTTTATCACTGGAAACAGAATTAGCTCTCCACGTCTGAACTTGTGGAAAAACTTTTTTTAAAAAAAATCCCTAAGGTGCGCGGTCACAATTTCAGCAAAAATCTGACGTTCTGCAATTCACTCAAAAATGGTGCCAGAGTGTTGCAAACGATCCCATGAGAAGTTTTTCGGTGGAAACAGATGGGTTTTTATCATTGAAACAGAATGAGCCCTCGAGGTCTGAACAACTTTTTTTAAAAAAAATCCCTAAGCCGCGCGGTCACAATTTCAGCAAAATTCTGACGTTCTGCAATTCACTCAAAAATGGTGCCAAAGTGTTGCAAACGATCCCCTGAAGGATTTTCGGTGGAAACAGATGGATTTTTATCATTGGAAACAGAATTAGCTCTCCACGTCTGAACTTGTGGAAAAACTTTTTTAAAAAAAAATCCCTAAGGTGCGCGGTCACAATTTCAGCAAAAATCTGACGTTCTGCAATTCACTCAAAAATGGTGCCAAAGTGTTGCAAACGATCCCATGAGAAGTTTTTCGGTGGAAACAGATGGGTTTTTATCATTGAAACAGAATAAGCCCTCGAGGTCTGAACAACTTTTTTTTGAAAAAATCCCTAAGCCGCGTTGTCACAATTTCAGCAAAAATCTGACGTTCTGCAATTCACTCAAAAATGGTGCCAAAGTGTTGCAAACGATCCCCTGACAGGATTTTCGGTGGAAACAGGTTGATTTTTATCATTGGAAACAGAATTAGCTCTCCACATCTGAACTTGCGGAAAAACTTTTTTTTGAAAAAATCCCTAAGCCGCGCGGTCACAATTTCAGCAAAAATCTGACGTTCTGCAATTCACTCAAAAATGGTGCCAAAGTGTTGCAAACGATCCCCTGAGAGGTTTTTCGGTGGAAACAGATGGGTTTTTATCATTGGGAACAGAATTAGCTCTCCACATCTGAACTTGCGGAAAAACTTTTTTTTGAAAAAATCCCTAAGCTGCGCGGTCACAATTTCAGCAAAAATCTGACGTTCTGCAATTCACTCAAAAATGGTGCCAAAGTGTTGCAAACGATCCCCTGACAGGATTTTCGGTGGAAACAGGTTGATTTTTATCATTGGAAACAGAATTAGCTCTCCACATCTGAACTTGCGGAAAAACTTTTTTTTGAAAAAATCCCTAAGCCGCGCGGTCACAATTTCAGCAAAACTCTGACGTTCTGCAATTCACTCAAAAATAGTGCCAAAGTGTTGCATACGATCCCCTGAGAGGTTTTTCGGTGGAAACAGATGGGTTTTTAGCATTGAAACAGAATAAGCCCTCGAGGTCTGAACGACTTTTTTTTGAAAAAATCCCTAAGGTGCGCGGTCACAAATTCAGCAAAATTCTGACGTTCTGCAATTCACTCAAAAATGGTGCCAAAGTGTTGCAAACGATCCCCTGAGAGGTTTTTCTGTGGAAACAGATGGGTTTTTATCATTGGAAAGAGAATTAGCTCTCCACATCTGAACTTGCGGAAAAACTTTTTTTTGAAAAAATCCCTAAGCTGCGCGGTCACAATTTCAGCAAAAATCTGACGTACTGCAATTCACTCAAAAATGGTGCCAAAGTGTTGCAAACGATCCCCTGAGAGGTTTTTCGGTGGAAACAGATGGGTTTTTAGCATTGAAACAGAATGAGCCCTCGAGGTCTGAACAACTTTTTTTTGAAAAAATCCCTAAGCCGCGCGGTCACAATTTCAGCAAAATTCTGACGTTCTGCAATTCACTCAAAAATGGTGCCAAAGTGTTGCAAACGATCCCCTGAGAGGTTTTTCAGTGGAAACAGATGGATTTTTATCATTGGAAACAGAATTAGCTCTCCACATCTGAACTTGTGGAAAAACTTTTTTTTAAAAAAATCCCTAAGCCTAATGTGCGCGGTCACAATTTCAGCAAAAATCTGACGTTCTGCAATTCACTCAAAAATAGTGCCAAAGTGTTGCAAACGATCCCCTGAGAGGTTTTTCGGTGGAAACAGATGGGTTTTTAGCATTGAAACAGAATAAGCCCTCGAGGTCTGAACAACTTTTTTTTGAAAAAATCCCTAAGGTGCGCGGTCACAAATTCAGCAAAATTCTGACGTTCTGCAATTCACTCAAAAATGGTGCCAAAGTGTTGCAAACGATCCCCTGAGAGGTTTTTCGGTGGAAACAGATGGGTTTTTATCATTGGAAACAGAATTAGCTCTCCACATCTGAACTTGCGTAAAAACTTTTTTTTGAAAAAATCCCTAAACTGCGCGGTCACAATTTCAGCAAAAATCTGACGTTCTGCAATTCACTCAAAAATGGTGCCAAAGTGTTGCAAAAGATCCCATGAGAGGTTTTTCGGTGGAAACAGATGGGTTTTTATCATTGAAACAGAATCAGCCCTCGAGGTCTGAACAACTTTTTTTTGAAAAAATCCCTAAGGTGCGCGGTCACAATTTCAGCAAAATTCTGACGTTCTGCAATTCACTCAAAAATGGTGCCAAAGTGTTGCAAAAGATCCCCTGAGAGGTTTTTCGGTGGAAACAGATGGGTTTTTAGCATTGAAACAGAATGAGCCCTCGAGCTCTGAACAACTTTTTTTGAAAAAATCCCTAAGCCGCGCGGTCAGAATTTCAGCAAAATTCTGACGTTCTGCAATTCACTCAAAAATGGTGCCAAAGTGTTGCAAACGATCCCCTGAGGGGTTTTTCGGTGGAAACAGATGGATTTTTATCATTGGAAACAGAATTAGCTCTCCACGTCTCAACTTGCGGAAAAACTTTTTTTAAAAAAAATCCCTAAGGTGCGCGGTCACAATTTCAGCAAAAATCTGACGTTCTTCAATTCACTCAAAAATGGTGCCAAAGTGTTGCAAACGATCCCATGAGAAGTTTTTCGGTGGAAACAGATGGGTTTTTATCATTGAAACAGAATAAGCCCTCGAGGTCTAAACAACTTTTTTTTGAAAAAATCCCTAAGCCGCGTTGTCACAATTTCAGCAAAAATCTGACGTTTTGCAATTCACTCAAAAATGGTGCCAAAGTGTTGCAAACGATCCCCTGACAGGATTTTCGGTGGAAACAGATGGATTTTTATCATGGAAACAGATTTAGCTCTCAACGTCTGAACTTGCGGAAATACTTTTTTTTGAAAAAATCCCTAAGTCGCGCGGTCAGAATTTCAGCAAAATTCTGACGTTCTGCAATTCACTCAAAAATGGTGCCAAAGTGTTGCAAACGATCCCCTGAGGGTTTTTTCGGTGGAAACAGATGGATTTTTATCATTGGAAACAGAATTAGCTCTCCACGTCTGAACTTGCGGAAAAACTTTTTTTTCAAAAAATCCCTAAGGTGCGCGGTCACAATTTCAGCAAAAATCTGACGTTCTGCAATTCACTCAAAAATGGTGCCAAAGTGTTGCAAAGGATCCCATGAGAAGTTTTTCGGTGGAAACAGATGGGTTTTTATCATTGAAACAGAATAAGCCCTCGAGGTCTGAACAACTTTTTTTTGAAAAAATCCCTAAGCTGCGTGGTCACAATTTCAGCAAAAATCTGACGTTCTGCAATTCACTCAAAAATGGTGCCAAAGTGTTGCAAACGATCCCCTGACAGGATTTTCGGTGGAAACAGGTTGATTTTTATCATTGGAAACAGAATTAGCTCTCCACATCTGAACTTGCGGAAAAACTTTTTTTTGAAAAAATCCCTAAGCCGCGCGGTCACAATTTCAGCAAAAATCTGACGTTCTGCAATTCACTCAAAAATGGTGCCAAAGTGTTGCAAACGATCCCCTGAGAGGTTTTTCGGTGGAAACAGATGGGTTTTTAGCATTGAAACAGAATAAGCCCTCGAGGTCTGAACAACTTTTTTTTGAAAAAATCTCTAAGCTACGCGGTCACAATTTCAGCAAAAATCTGACGTTCTGCAATTCACTCAAAAATGGTGCCAAAGTGTTGCAAACGATCCCGAGAGGTTTTTCGGTGGAAACAGATGGGTTTTTATCATTGGAAACAGAATTAGCTCTCCACATCTGAACTTGCGGAAAAACTTTTTTTTGAAAAAATCCCTAAGGTGCGCGGTCACAAATTCAGCAAAATTCTGACGTTCTGCAATTCACTCAAAAATGGTGCCAAAGTGTTGCAAACGATCCCCTGAGAGGTTTTTCGGTGGAAACAGATGGGTTTTTATCATTGGAAACAGAATTAGCTCTCCACATCTGAACTTGCGTAAAAACTATTTTAAAAAAAAATCCCAAAGGTGCGCGGTCACAATTTCAGCAAAAATCTGACGTTCTGCAATTCACTCAAAAATGGTGCCAAAGTGTTGCAAACGATCCCCTGAGAGGTTTTTCGGTGGAAACAGATGGGTTTTTAGCATTGAAACAGAATCAGCCCTCGAGGTCTGAACAACTTTTTTTGAAAAAATCCCTAAGCCGCGCGGTCAGAATTTCAGCAAAAATCTGACGTTCTGCAATTCACTCAAAAATGGTGCCAAAGTGTTGCAAACGATCCCCTGAGAGGTTTTTCGGTGGAAACAGATGGGTTTTTAGCATTGAAACAGAATAAGCCCTCGAGGTCTGAACAACTTTTTTTTGAAAAAATCTCTAAGCTACGCGGTCACAATTTCAGCAAAAATCTGACGTTCTGCAATTCACTCAAAAATGGTGCCAAAGTGTTGCAAACGATCCCGAGAGGTTTTTCGGTGGAAACAGATGGGTTTTTATCATTGGAAACAGAATTAGCTCTCCACATCTGAACTTGCGGAAAAACTTTTTTTTGAAAAAATCCCTAAGGTGCGCGGTCACAAATTCAGCAAAATTCTGACGTTCTGCAATTCACTCAAAAATGGTGCCAAAGTGTTGCAAACGATCCCCTGAGAGGTTTTTCGGTGGAAACAGATGGGTTTTTATCATTGGAAACAGAATTAGCTCTCCACATCTGAACTTGCGTAAAAACTATTTTAAAAAAAAATCCCAAAGGTGCGCGGTCACAATTTCAGCAAAAATCTGACGTTCTGCAATTCACTCAAAAATGGTGCCAAAGTGTTGCAAACGATCCCCTGAGAGGTTTTTCGGTGGAAACAGATGGGTTTTTAGCATTGAAACAGAATCAGCCCTCGAGGTCTGAACAACTTTTTTTTGAAAAAATCCCTAAGGTGCGCGGTCACAATTTCAGCAAAATTCTGACGTTCTGCAATTCACTCAAAAATGGTGCCAAAGTGTTGCAAAAGATCCCCTGAGAGGTTTTTCGGTGGAAACAGATGGGTTTTTAGCATTGAAACAGAATGAGCCCTCGAGCTCTGAACAACTTTTTTTGAAAAAATCCCTAAGCCGCGCGGTCAGAATTTCAGCAAAATTCTGACGTTCTGCAATTCACTCAAAAATGGTGCCAAAGTGTTGCAAACGATCCCCTGAGGGGTTTTTCGGTGGAAACAGATGGATTTTTATCATTGGAAACAGAATTAGCTCTCCACGTCTGAACTTGCGGAAAAACTTTTTTTAAAAAAAATCCCTAAGGTGCGCGGTCACAATTTCAGCAAAAATCTGACGTTCTTCAATTCACTCAAAAATGGTGCCAAAGTGTTGCAAACGATCCCATGAGAAGTTTTTCGGTGGAAACAGATGGGTTTTTATCATTGAAACAGAATAAGCCCTCGAGGTCTAAACAACTTTTTTTTGAAAAAATCCCTAAGCCGCGTTGTCACAATTTCAGCAAAAATCTGACGTTCTGCAATTCACTCAAAAATGGTGCCAAAGTGTTGCAAACGATCCCCTGACAGGTTTTTCGGTGGAAACAGATGGATTTTTATCATGGAAACAGATTTAGCTCTCCACGTCTGAACTTGCGTAAAAACTATTTTAAAAAAAAATCCCAAAGGTGCGCGGTCACAATTTCAGCAAAAATCTGACGTTCTGCAATTTACTCAAAAATGGTGCCAAAGTGTTGCAAACGATCCCCTGAGAGGTTTTTCGGTGGAAACAGATGGGTTTTTAGCATTGAAACAGAATCAGCCCTCGAGGTCTGAACAACTTTTTTTTGAAAAAATCCCTAAGGTGCGCGGTCACAATTTCAGCAAAATTCTGACGTTCTGCAATTCACTCAAAAATGGTGCCAAAGTGTTGCAAAAGATCCCCTGAGAGGTTTTTCGGTGGAAACAGATGGGTTTTTAGCATTGAAACAGAATGAGCCCTCGAGCTCTGAACAACTTTTTTTGAAAAAATCCCTAAGCCGCGCGGTCAGAATTTCAGCAAAATTCTGACGTTCTGCAATTCACTCAAAAATGGTGCCAAAGTGTTGCAAACGATCCCCTGAGGGGTTTTTCGGTGGAAACAGATGGATTTTTATCATTGGAAACAGAATTAGCTCTCCACGTCTGAACTTGCGGAAAAACTTTTTTTTAAAAAAATCCCTAAGGTGCGCGGTCACAATTTCAGCAAAAATCTGACGTTCTTCAATTCACTCAAAAATGGTGCCAAAGTGTTGCAAACGATCCCATGAGAAGTTTTTCGGTGGAAACAGATGGGTTTTTATCATTGAAACAGAATAAGCCCTCGAGGTCTAAACAACTTTTTTTTGAAAAAATCCCTAAGCCGCGTTGTCACAATTTCAGCAAAAATCTGACGTTCTGCAATTCACTCAAAAATGGTGCCAAAGTGTTGCAAACGATCCCCTGACAGGATTTTCGGTGGAAACAGATGGATTTTTATCATGGAAACAGATTTAGCTCTCAACGTCTGAACTTGCGGAAATACTTTTTTTTGAAAAAATCCCTAAGTCGCGCGGTCAGAATTTCAGCAAAATTCTGACGTTCTGCAATTCACTCAAAAATGGTGCCAAAGTGTTGCAAACGATCCCCTGACGGTTTTTTCGGTGGAAACAGATGGATTTTTATCATTGGAAACAGAATTAGCTCTCCACGTCTGAACTTGCGGAAAAACTTTTTTTTCAAAAAATCCCTAAGGTGCGCGGTCACAATTTCAGCAAAAATCTGACGTTCTGCAATTCACTCAAAAATGGTGCCAAAGTGTTGCAAACGATCCCATGAGAAGTTTTTCGGTGGAAACAGATGGGTTTTTATCATTGAAACAGAATAAGCCCTCGAGGTCTGAACAACTTTTTTTTGAAAAAATCCCTAAGCCGCGTGGTCACAATTTCAGCAAAAATCTGACGTTCTGCAATTCACTCAAAAATGGTGCCAAAGTGTTGCAAACGATCCCCTGACAGGATTTTCGGTGGAAACAGGTTGATTTTTATCATTGGAAACAGAATTAGCTCTCCACATCTGAACTTGCGGAAAAACTTTTTTTTGAAAAAATCCCTAAGCCGCGCGGTCACAATTTCAGCAAAAATCTGACGTTCTGCAATTCACTCAAAAATGGTGCCAAAGTGTTGCAAACGATCCCCTGAGAGGTTTTTCGGTGGAAACAGATGGGTTTTTATCATTGGAAACAGAATAAGCCCTCGAGGTCTGAACAACTTTTTTTTGAAAAAATCTCTAAGCTACGCGGTCACAATTTCAGCAAAAATCTGACGTTCTGCAATTCACTCAAAAATGGTGCCAAAGTGTTGCAAACGATCCCGAGAGGTTTTTCGGTGGAAACAGATGGGTTTTTATCATTGGAAGCAGAATTAGCTCTCCACATCTGAACTTGCGGAAAAACTTTTTTTTTGAAAAAATCCCTAAGCTGCGCGGTCACAATTTCAGCAAAAATCTGACGTTCTGCAATTCACTCAAAAATGGTGCCAAAGTGTTGCAAACGATCCCCTGAGAGGTTTTTCGGTGGAAACAGATGGGTTTTTAGCATTGAAACAGAATGAGCCCTCGAGGTCTGAACAACTTTTTTTTGAAAAAATCCCTAAGCCGCGCGGTCACAATTTCAGCAAAATTCTAACGTTCTGCAATTCACTCAAAAATGGTGCCAAAGTGTTGCAAACGATCCCCTGAGAGGTTTTTCGGTGGAAACAGATGGGTTTTTATCATTGGAAACAGAATAAGCCCTCGAGGTCTAAACAACTTTTTTTTGAAAAAATCCCTAAGCCGCGTTGTCACAATTTCAGCAAAAATCTGACGTTCTGCAATTCACTCAAAAATGGTGCCAAAGTGTTGCAAACGATCCCCTGACAGGATTTTCGGTGGAAACAGATGGATTTTTATCATGGAAACAGATTTAGCTCTCAACGTCTGAACTTGCGGAAATACTTTTTTTTGAAAAAATCCCTAAGTCGCGCGGTCAGAATTTCAGCAAAATTCTGACGTTCTGCAATTCACTCAAAAATGGTGCCAAAGTGTTGCAAACGATCTCCTGAGAGGTTTTTCGGTGGAAACAAATGGATTTTTATCATTGGAAACAGAATTAGCTCTCCACATCTGAACTTGCGGAAAAACTTTTTTTTGAAAAAATCGCTAAGGTGCGCGGTCACAAATTCAGCAAAATTCTGACGTTCTGCAATTCACTCAAAAATGGTGCCAAAGTGTTGCAAACGATCCCCTGAGAGGTTTTTCGGTGGAAACAGATGGGTTTTTATCATTGGAAACAGAATTAGCTCTCCACATCTGAACTTGCGTAAAAACTATTTTAAAAAAAAATCCCAAAGGTGCGCGGTCACAATTTCAGCAAAAATCTGACGTTCTGCAATTTACTCAAAAATGGTGCCAAAGTGTTGCAAACGATCCCCTGAGAGGTTTTTCGGTGGAAACAGATGGGTTTTTAGCATTGAAACAGAATCAGCCCTCGAGGTCTGAACAACTTTTTTTTGAAAAAATCCCTAAGGTGCGCGGTCACAATTTCAGCAAAATTCTGACGTTCTGCAATTCACTCAAAAATGGTGCCAAAGTGTTGCAAAAGATCCCCTGAGAGGTTTTTCGGTGGAAACAGATGGGTTTTTAGCATTGAAACAGAATGAGCCCTCGAGCTCTGAACAACTTTTTTTGAAAAAATCCCTAAGCCGCGCGGTCAGAATTTCAGCAAAATTCTGACGTTCTGCAATTCACTCAAAAATGGTGCCAAAGTGTTGCAAACGATCCCCTGAGGGGTTTTTCGGTGGAAACAGATGGATTTTTATCATTGGAAACAGAATTAGCTCTCCACGTCTGAACTTGCGGAAAAACTTTTTTTAAAAAAAATCCCTAAGGTGCGCGGTCACAATTTCAGCAAAAATCTGACGTTCTTCAATTCACTCAAAAATGGTGCCAAAGTGTTGCAAACGATCCCATGAGAAGTTTTTCGGTGGAAACAGATGGGTTTTTATCATTGAAACAGAATAAGCCCTCGAGGTCTAAACAACTTTTTTTTGAAAAAATCCCTAAGCCGCGTTGTCACAATTCCAGCAAAAATCTGACGTTCTGCAATTCACTCAAAAATGGTGCCAAAGTGTTGCAAACGATCCCCTGACAGGATTTTCGGTGGAAACAGATGGATTTTTATCATGGAAACAGATTTAGCTCTCAACGTCTGAACTTGCGGAAATACTTTTTTTTGAAAAAATCCCTAAGTCGCGCGGTCAGAATTTCAGCAAAATTCTGACGTTCTGCAATTCACTCAAAAATGGTGCCAAAGTGTTGCAAACGATCCCCTGACGGTTTTTTCGGTGGAAACAGATGGATTTTTATCATTGGAAACAGAATTAGCTCTCCACGTCTGAACTTGCGGAAAAACTTTTTTTTCAAAAAATCCCTAAGGTGCGCGGTCACAATTTCAGCAAAAATCTGACGTTCTGCAATTCACTCAAAAATGGTGCCAAAGTGTTGCAAACGATCCCATGAGAAGTTTTTCGGTGGAAACAGATGGGTTTTTATCATTGAAACAGAATAAGCCCTCGAGGTCTGAACAACTTTTTTTTGAAAAAATCCCTAAGCCGCGTGGTCACAATTTCAGCAAAAATCTGACGTTCTGCAATTCACTCAAAAATGGTGCCAAAGTGTTGCAAACGATCCCCTGACAGGATTTTCGGTGGAAACAGGTTGATTTTTATCATTGGAAACAGAATTCGCTCTCCACATCTGAACTTGCGGAAAAACTTTTTTTTGAAAAAATCCCTAAGCTGCGCGGTCACAATTTCAGCAAAAATCTGACGTTCTGCAATTCACTCAAAAATGGTGCCAAAGTGTTGCAAACGATCCCCTGAGAGGTTTTTCGGTGGAAACAGATGGGTTTTTATCATTGGAAACAGAATAAGCCCTCGAGGTCTAAACAACTTTTTTTTGAAAAAATCCCTAAGCCGCGTTGTCACAATTTCAGCAAAAATCTGACGTTCTGCAATTCACTCAAAAATGGTGCCAAAGTGTTGCAAACGATCCCCTGACAGGATTTTCGGTGGAAACAGATGGATTTTTATCATGGAAACAGATTTAGCTCTCAACGTCTGAACTTGCGGAAATACTTTTTTTTGAAAAAATCCCTAAGTCGCGCGGTCAGAATTTCAGCAAAATTCTGACGTTCTGCAATTCACTCAAAAATGGTGCCAAAGTGTTGCAAACGATCCCCTGACGGTTTTTTCGGTGGAAACAGATGGATTTTTATCATTGGAAACAGAATTAGCTCTCCACGTCTGAACTTGCGGAAAAACTTTTTTTTCAAAAAATCCCTAAGGTGCGCGGTCACAATTTCAGCAAAAATCTGACGTTCTGCAATTCACTCAAAAATGGTGCCAAAGTGTTGCAAACGATCCCATGAGAAGTTTTTCGGTGGAAACAGATGGGTTTTTATCATTGAAACAGAATAAGCCCTCGAGGTCTGAACAACTTTTTTTTGAAAAAATCCCTAAGCCGCGTGGTCACAATTTCAGCAAAAATCTGACGTTCTGCAATTCACTCAAAAATGGTGCCAAAGTGTTGCAAACGATCCCCTGACAGGATTTTCGGTGGAAACAGGTTGATTTTTATCATTGGAAACAGAATTAGCTCTCCACATCTGAACTTGCGGAAAAACTTTTTTTTGAAAAAATCCCTAAGCCGCGCGGTCACAATTTCAGCAAAAATCTGACGTTCTGCAATTCACTCAAAAATGGTGCCAAAGTGTTGCAAACGATCCCCTGAGAGGTTTTTCGGTGGAAACAGATGGGTTTTTATCATTGGAAACAGAATAAGCCCTCGAGGTCTGAACAACTTTTTTTTGAAAAAATCTCTAAGCTACGCGGTCACAATTTCAGCAAAAATCTGACGTTCTGCAATTCACTCAAAAATGGTGCCAAAGTGTTGCAAACGATCCCGAGAGGTTTTTCGGTGGAAACAGATGGGTTTTTATCATTGGAAGCAGAATTAGCTCTCCACATCTGAACTTGCGGAAAAACTTTTTTTTTGAAAAAATCCCTAAGCTGCGCGGTCACAATTTCAGCAAAAATCTGACGTTCTGCAATTCACTCAAAAATGGTGCCAAAGTGTTGCAAACGATCCCCTGAGAGGTTTTTCGGTGGAAACAGATGGGTTTTTAGCATTGAAACAGAATGAGCCCTCGAGGTCTGAACAACTTTTTTTTGAAAAAATCCCTAAGCCGCGCGGTCACAATTTCAGCAAAATTCTAACGTTCTGCAATTCACTCAAAAATGGTGCCAAAGTGTTGCAAACGATCCCCTGAGAGGTTTTTCGGTGGAAACAGATGGGTTTTTATCATTGGAAACAGAATAAGCCCTCGAGGTCTAAACAACTTTTTTTTGAAAAAATCCCTAAGCCGCGTTGTCACAATTTCAGCAAAAATCTGACGTTCTGCAATTCACTCAAAAATGGTGCCAAAGTGTTGCAAACGATCCCCTGACAGGATTTTCGGTGGAAACAGATGGATTTTTATCATGGAAACAGATTTAGCTCTCAACGTCTGAACTTGCGGAAATACTTTTTTTTGAAAAAATCCCTAAGTCGCGCGGTCAGAATTTCAGCAAAATTCTGACGTTCTGCAATTCACTCAAAAATGGTGCCAAAGTGTTGCAAACGATCCCCTGACGGTTTTTTCGGTGGAAACAGATGGATTTTTATCATTGGAAACAGAATTAGCTCTCCACGTCTGAACTTGCGGAAAAACTTTTTTTTCAAAAAATCCCTAAGGTGCGCGGTCACAATTTCAGCAAAAATCTGACGTTCTGCAATTCACTCAAAAATGGTGCCAAAGTGTTGCAAACGATCCCATGAGAAGTTTTTCGGTGGAAACAGATGGGTTTTTATCATTGAAACAGAATAAGCCCTCGAGGTCTGAACAACTTTTTTTTGAAAAAATCCCTAAGCCGCGTGGTCACAATTTCAGCAAAAATCTGACGTTCTGCAATTCACTCAAAAATGGTGCCAAAGTGTTGCAAACGATCCCCTGACAGGATTTTCGGTGGAAACAGGTTGATTTTTATCATTGGAAACAGAATTAGCTCTCCACATCTGAACTTGCGGAAAAACTTTTTTTTGAAAAAATCCCTAAGCCGCGCGGTCACAATTTCAGCAAAAATCTGACGTTCTGCAATTCACTCAAAAATGGTGCCAAAGTGTTGCAAACGATCCCCTGAGAGGTTTTTCGGTGGAAACAGATGGGTTTTTATCATTGGAAACAGAATAAGCCCTCGAGGTCTGAACAACTTTTTTTTGAAAAAATCTCTAAGCTACGCGGTCACAATTTCAGCAAAAATCTGACGTTCTGCAATTCACTCAAAAATGGTGCCAAAGTGTTGCAAACGATCCCGAGAGGTTTTTCGGTGGAAACAGATGGGTTTTTATCATTGGAAGCAGAATTAGCTCTCCACATCTGAACTTGCGGAAAAACTTTTTTTTTGAAAAAATCCCTAAGCTGCGCGGTCACAATTTCAGCAAAAATCTGACGTTCTGCAATTCACTCAAAAATGGTGCCAAAGTGTTGCAAACGATCCCCTGAGAGGTTTTTCGGTGGAAACAGATGGGTTTTTAGCATTGAAACAGAATGAGCCCTCGAGGTCTGAACAACTTTTTTTTGAAAAAATCCCTAAGCCGCGCGGTCACAATTTCAGCAAAATTCTAACGTTCTGCAATTCACTCAAAAATGGTGCCAAAGTGTTGCAAACGATCTCCTGAGAGGTTTTTCGGTGGAAACAGATGGATTTTTATCATTGGAAACAGAATTAGCTCTCCACATCTGAACTTGCGGAAAAACTTTTTTTAAAAAAAATCCCTAAGCTGCGCGGTCACAATTTCAGCAAAAATCTGACGTTCTGCAATTCACTCAAAAATAGTGCCAAAGTGTTGCAAACGATCCCCTGAGAGGTTTTTCGGTGGAAACAGATGGGTTTTTAGCATTGAAACAGAATAAGCCCTCGCGGTCTGAAAAACTTTTTTTGAAAAAATCCCTAAGGTGCGCGGTCACAAATTCAGCAAAATTCTGACGTTCTGCAATTCACTCAAAAATGGTGCCAAAGTGTTGCAAACGATCCCCTGAGAGGTTTTTCGGTAAAAACAGATGGGTTTTTATCATTGAAACAGAATAAGCCCTCGAGGTCTAAACAACTTTTTTTTGAAAAAATCCCTAAGCCGCGTTGTCACAATTTCAGCAAAAATCTGACGTTCTGCAATTCACTCAAAAATGGTGCCAAAGTGTTGCAAACGATCCCCTGACAGGATTTTCGGTGGAAACAGATGGATTTTTATCATGGAAACAGATTTAGCTCTCAACGTCTGAACTTGCGGAAATACTTTTTTTTGAAAAAATCCCTAAGTCGCGCGGTCAGAATTTCAGCAAAATTCTGACGTTCTGCAATTCACTCAAAAATGGTGCCAAAGTGTTGCAAACGATCCCCTGACGGTTTTTTCGGTGGAAACAGATGGATTTTTATCATTGGAAACAGAATTAGCTCTCCACGTCTGAACTTGCGGAAAAACTTTTTTTTCAAAAAATCCCTAAGGTGCGCGGTCACAATTTCAGCAAAAATCTGACGTTCTGCAATTCACTCAAAAATGGTGCCAAAGTGTTGCAAACGATCCCATGAGAAGTTTTTCGGTGGAAACAGATGGGTTTTTATCATTGAAACAGAATAAGCCCTCGAGGTCTGAACAACTTTTTTTTGAAAAAATCCCTAAGCCGCATGGTCACAATTTCAGCAAAAATCTGACGTTCTGCAATTCACTCAAAAATGGTGCCAAAGTGTTGCAAACGATCCCCTGACAGGATTTTCGGTGGAAACAGGTTGATTTTTATCATTGGAAACAGAATTAGCTCTCCACATCTGAACTTGCGGAAAAACTTTTTTTTGAAAAAATCCCTAAGCCGCGCAGTCACAATTTCAGCAAAAATCTGACGTTCTGCAATTCACTCAAAAATGGTGCCAAAGTGTTGCAAACGATCCCCTGAGAGGTTTTTCGGTGGAAACAGATGGGTTTTTAGCATTGAAACAGAATAAGCCCTCGAGGTCTGAACAACTTTTTTTTGAAAAAATCTCTAAGCTACGCGGTCACAATTTCAGCAAAAATCTGACGTTCTGCAATTCACTCAAAAATGGTGCCAAAGTGTTGCAAACGATCCCGAGAGGTTTTTCGGTGGAAACAGATGGGTTTTTATCATTGGAAACAGAATTAGCTCTCCACATCTGAACTTGCGGAAAAACTTTTTTTTGAAAAAATCCCTAAGCTGCGCGGTCACAATTTCAGCAAAAATCTGACGTTCTGCAATTCACTCAAAAATGGTGCCAAAGTGTTGCAAACGATCCCCTGAGAGGTTTTTCGGTGGAAACAGATGGGTTTTTAGCATTGAAACAGAATGAGCCCTCGAGGTCTGAACAACTTTTTTTTGAAAAAATCCCTAAGCCGCGCGGTCACAATTTCAGCAAAATTCTAACGTTCTGCAATTCACTCAAAAATGGTGCCAAAGTGTTGCAAACGATCTCCTGAGAGGTTTTTCGGTGGAAACAAATGGATTTTTATCATTGGAAACAGAATTAGCTCTCCACATCTGAACTTGCGGAAAAACTTTTTTTTGAAAAAATCCCTAAGCCGCGCGGTCACAATTTCAGCAAAAATCTGACGTTCTGCAATTCACTCAAAAATAGTGCCAAAGTGTTGCAAACGATCCCCTGAGAGGTTTTTCGGTGGAAACAGATGGGTTTTTAGCATTGAAACAGAATAAGCCCTCGAGGTCTGAACAACTTTTTTTTGAAAAAATCCCTAAGGTGCGCGGTCACAAATTCAGCAAAATTCTGACGTTCTGCAATTCACTCAAAAATGGTGCCAAAGTGTTGCAAACGATCCCCTGAGAGGTTTTTCGGTGGAAACAGATGGGTTTTTATCATTGGAAACAGAATTAGCTCTCCACATCTGAACTTGCGTAAAAACTTTTTTAAAAAAAAATCCCTAAGGTGCGCGGTCACAATTTCAGCAAAAATCTGACGTTCTGCAATTCACTCAAAAATGGTGCCAAAGTGTTGCAAAAGATCCCATGAGAGGTTTTTCGGTGGAAACAGATGGGTTTTTAGCATTGAAACAGAATCAGCCCTCGAGGTCTGAACAACTTTTTTTTGAAAAAATCCCTAAGGTGCGCGGTCACAATTTCAGCAAAATTCTGACGTTCTGCAATTCACTCAAAAATGGTGCCAAAGTGTTGCAAAAGATCCCCTGAGAGGTTTTTCGGTGGAAACAGATGGGTTTTTAGCATTGAAACAGAATGAGCCCTCGAGCTCTGAACAACTTTTTTTGAAAAAATCCCTAAGCCGCGCGGTCAGAATTTCAGCAAAATTCTGACGTTCTGCAATTCACTCAAAAATGGTGCCAAAGTGTTGCAAACGATCCCCTGAGGGGTTTTTCGGTGGAAACAGATGGATTTTTATCATTGGAAACAGAATTAGCTCTCCACGTCTGAACTTGCGGAAAAACTTTTTTTAAAAAAAATCCCTAAGGTGCGCGGTCACAATTTCAGCATAAATCTGACGTTCTTCAATTCACTCAAAAATGGTGCCAAAGTGTTGCAAACGATCCCATGAGAAGTTTTTCGGTGGAAACAGATGGGTTTTTATCATTGAAACAGAATAAGCCCTCGAGGTCTAAACAACTTTTTTTTGAAAAAATCCCTAAGCCGCGTTGTCACAATTTCAGCAAAAATCTGACGTTCTGCAATTCACTCAAAAATGGTGCCAAAGTGTTGCAAACGATCCCCTGACAGGATTTTCGGTGGAAACAGATGGATTTTTATCATGGAAACAGATTTAGCTCTCAACGTCTGAACTTGCGGAAATACTTTTTTTTGAAAAAATCCCTAAGTCGCGCGGTCAGAATTTCAGCAAAATTCTGACGTTCTGCAATTCACTCAAAAATGGTGCCAAAGTGTTGCAAACGATCTCCTGAGAGGTTTTTCGGTGGAAACAGATGGATTTTTATCATGGAAACAGATTTAGCTCTCCACATCTGAACTTGCGGAAAAACTTTTTTTAAAAAAAATCCCTAAGGTGCGCGGTCACAATTTCAGCAAATATCTGACGTTCTGCAATTCACTCAAAAATAGTGCCAAAGTGTTGCAAACGATCCCCTGAGAGGTTTTTCGGTGGAAACAGATGGGTTTTTATCATTGAAACAGAATAAGCCCTCGAGGTCTGAACAACTTTTTTTTGAAAAAATCCCTAAGGTGCGCGGTCACAAATTCAGCAAAATTCTGACGTTCTGCAATTCACTCAAAAATGGTGCCAAAGTGTTGCAAACGATCCCCTGAGAGGTTTTTCGGTGGAAACAGATGGGTTTTTATCATTGGAAACAGAATTAGCTCTCCACATCTGAACGTGCATAAAAACTTTTTTTTGAAAAAATCCCTAAACTGCGCGGTCACAATTTCAGCAAAAATCTGACGTTCTGCAATTCACTCAAAAATGGTGCCAAAGTGTTGCAAACAATCCCCTGAGAGGTTTTTCGGTGGAAACAGATGGGTTTTAACATTGAAACAGAATGAGCCCTCGAGCTCTGAACAACTTTTTTTGAAAAAATCCCTAAGCCGCGCGGTCAGAATTTCAGCAAAATTCTGACGTTCTGCAATTCACTCAAAAATGGTGCCAAAGTGTTGCAAACGATCCCCTGAGGGGTTTTTCGGTGGAAACAGATGGATTTTTATCATTGGAAACAGAATTAGCTCTCCACGTCTGAACTTGTGGAAAAACTTTTTTTAAAAAAAATCCCTAAGGTGCGCGGTCACAATTTCAGCAAAAATCTGACGTTCTGCAATTCACTCAAAAATGGTGCCAAAGTGTTGCAAACGATCCCATGAGAAGTTTTTCGGTGGAAACAGATGGGTTTTTATCATTGAAACAGAATGAGCCCTCGAGGTCTGAACAACTTTTTTAAAAAAAAATCCCTAAGCCGCGCGGTCACAATTTCAGCAAAATTCTGACGTTCTGCAATTCACTCAAAAATGGTGCCAAAGTGTTGCAAACGATCCCCTGACAGGATTTTCGGTGGAAACAGATGGATTTTTATCATTGGAAACAGAATTATCTCTCCACGTCTGAACTTGTGGAAAAACTTTTTTTAAAAAAAATCCCTAAGGTGCGCGGTCACAATTTCAGCAAAAATCTGACGTTCTGCAATTCACTCAAAAATGGTGCCAAAGTGCTGCAAACGATCCCATGAGAAGTTTTTCGGTGGAAACAGATGGGTTTTTATCATTGAAACAGAATAAGCCCTCGAGGTCTGAACAACTTTTTTTTGGAAAAATCCCTAAGCCGCATTGTCACAATTTCAGCAAAAATCTGACGTTCTGCAATTCACTCAAAAATGGTGCCAAAGTGTTGCAAACGATCCCCTGACAGGATTTTCGGTGGAAACAGGTTGATTTTTATCATTGGAAACAGAATTAGCTCTCCACATCTGAACTTGCGGAAAATTTTTTTTTTGAAAAAATCCCTAAGCCGCGCGGTCACAATTTCAGCAAAAATCTGACGTTCTGCAATTCACTCAAAAATGGTGCCAAAGTGTTGCAAAAGATCCCATGAGAGGTTTTTCGGTGGAAACAGATGGGTTTTTAGCATTGAAACAGAATAAGCCCTCGAGGTCTGAACAACTTTTTTTTGAAAAAATCCCTAAGGTGCGCGGTCACAAATTCAGCAAAATTCTGACGTTCTGCAATTCACTCAAAAATGGTGCCAAAGTGTTGCAAACGATCCCCTGAGAGGTTTTTCGGTGGAAACAGATGGGTTTTTATCATTGGAAACAGAATTAGCTCTCCACATCTGAACTTGCGTAAAAACTTTTTTTTGAAAAAATCCCTAAACTGCGCGGTCACAATTTCAGCAGAAATCTGACGTTCTGCAATTCACTCAAAAATGGTGCCAAAGTGTTGCAAACGATCCCCTCAGAGGTTTTTCGGTGGAAACAGATGGGTTTTTAGCATTGAAAAAGAATCAGCCCTCGAGGTCTGAACAACTTTTTTTTGAAAAAATCCCTAAGGTGCGCGGTCACAATTTCAGCAAAATTCTGACGTTCTGCAATTCACTCAAAAATGGTGCCAAAGTGTTGCAAAAGATCCCCTGAGAGGTTTTTCGGTGGAAACAGATGGGTTTTTAGCATTGAAACAGAATGAGCCCTCGAGCTCTGAACAACTTTTTTTGAAAAAATCCCTAAGCCGCGTGGTCAGAATTTCAGCAAAATTCTGACGTTCTGCAATTCACTCAAAAATGGTGCCAAAGTGTTGCAAACGATCCCCTGAGGGGTTTTTCGGTGGAAACAGATGGATTTTTATCATTGGAAACAGAATTAGCTCTCCACATCTGAACTTGCGGAAAAACTTTTTTTAAAAAAAATCCCTAAGGTGCGCGGTCACAATTTCAGCAAAAATCTGACGTTCTGCAATTCACTCAAAAATGGTGCCAAAGTGTTGCAAACGATCCCATGAGAAGTTTTTCGGTGGAAACAGATGGGTTTTTATCATTGAAACAGAATAAGCCCTCGAGGTCTAAACAACTTTTTTTTGAAAAAATCCCTAAGCCGCGTTGTCACAATTTCAGCAAAAATCTGACGTTCTGCAATTCACTCAAAAATGGTGCCAAAGTGTTGCAAACGATCCCCTGACAGGATTTTCGGTGGAAACAGATGGATTTTTATGATGGAAACAGATTTAGCTCTCAACGTCTGAACTTGCGGAAATACTTTTTTTTAAAAAAATCCCTAAGCCGCGCGGTCAGAATTTCAGCAAAATTCTGACGTTCTGCAATTCACTCAAAAATGGTGCCAAAGTGTTGCAAACGATCCCCTGAGGGGTTTTTCGGTGGAAACAGATGGATTTTTATCATTGGAAACAGAATTAGCTCTCCACGTCTGAACTTGTGGAAAAACTTTTTTTTAAAAAAATCCCTAAGGTGTGCGGTCACAATTTCAGCAAAAATCTGACGTTCTGCAATTCACTCAAAAATGTTGCCAAAGTGTTGCAAACGATCCCATGAGAAGTTTTTCGGTGGAAACAGATGGGTTTTTATCATTGAAACAGAATGAGCCCTCGAGGTCCGAACAACTTTTTTTAAAAAAAATCCCTAAGCCGCGCGGTCACAATTTCAGCAAAATTCTGACGTTCTGCAATTCACTCAAAAATGGTGCCAAAGTGTTGCAAACGATCCCCTGACAGGATTTTCGGTGGAAACAGATGGATTTTTATCATGGAAACAGATTTAGCTCTCAACGTCTGAACTTGCGGAAATACTTTTTTTTGAAAAAATCCCTAAGCCGCGCGGTCAGAATTTCAGCAAAATTCTGATGTTCTGCAATTCACTCAAAAATGGTGCCAAAGTGTTGTAAACGATCCCCTGAGGGGTTTTTCGGTGGAAACAGATGGATTTTTATCATTGGAAACAGAATTAGCTCTCCACGTCTGAACTTGTGGAAAAACATTTTTTAAAAAAAATCCCTAAGGTGCGCGGTCACAATTTCAGCAAAAATCTGACGTTCTGCAGTTCACTCAAAAATGGTGCCAAAGTGTTGTAAACGATCCCCTGAGGGGTTTTTCGGTGGAAACAGATGGGTTTTTATCATTGAAACAGAATGAGCCCTCGAGGTCCGAACAACTTTTTTTAAAAAAAATCCCTAAGCCGCGCGGTCACAATTTCAGCAAAATTCTGACGTTCTGCAATTCACTCAAAAATGGTGCCAAAGTGTTGCAAACGATCCCCTGACAGGATTTTCGGTGGAAACAGATGGATTTTTATCATGGAAACAGATTTAGCTCTCAACGTCTGAACTTGCGGAAATACTTTTTTTTGAAAAAATCCCTAAGCCGCGCGGTCAGAATTTCAGCAAAATTCTGACGTTCTGCAATTCACTCAAAAATGGTGCCAAAGTGTTGTAAACGATCCCCTGAGGGGTTTTTCGGTGGAAACAGATGGATTTTTATCATTGGAAACAGAATTAGCTCTCCACGTCTGAACTTGTGGAAAAACATTTTTTAAAAAAAATCCCTAAGGTGCGCGGTCACAATTTCAGCAAAAATCTGACGTTCTGCAATTCACTCAAAAATGGTGCCAAAGTGTTGCAAACGATCCCATGAGAAGTTTTTCGGTGGAAACAGATGGGTTTTTATCATTGAAACAGAATAAGCCCTCGAGGTCTGAACAACTTTTTTTTGAAAAAATCCCTAAGCCGCGTTGCCACAATTTCAGCAAAAATCTGACGTTCTGCAATTCACTCAAAAATGGTGCCAAAGTGTTGCAAACGATCCCCTGACAGGATTTTCGGTGGAAACAGTTTGATTTTTATCATTGGAAACAGAATTAACTCTCCAGATCTGAACTTGCGGGAAAACTTTTTTTTGAAAAAATCCCTAAGCCGCGCGGTCACAAATTCAGCAAAAATCTGACGTTCTGCAATTCACTCAAAAATGGTGCCAAAGTGTTGCAAAAGATCCCATGAGAGGTTTTTCGGTGGAAACAGATGGGTTTTTAGCATTGAAACAGAATAAGCCCTCGAGGTCTGAACAACTTTTTTTTGAAAAAATCCCTAAGGTGCGCGGTCACAAATTCAGCAAAATTCTGACGTTCTGCAATTCACTCAAAAATGGTGCCAAAGTGTTGCAAACGATCCCCTGAGAGGTTTTTCGGTGGAAACAGATGGGTTTTTATCATTGGAAACAGAATTAGCTCTCCACATCTGAACTTGCGTAAAAACTTTTTTTTGAAAAAATCCCTAAACTGCGCGGTCACAATTTCAGCAGAAATCTGACGTTCTGCAATTCACTCAAAAATGGTGCCAAAGTGTTGCAAACGATCCCCTCAGAGGTTTTTCGGTGGAAACAGATGGGTTTTTAGCATTGAAAAAGAATCAGCCCTCGAGGTCTGAACAACTTTTTTTTGAAAAAATCCCTAAGGTGCGCGGTCACAATTTCAGCAAAATTCTGACGTTCTGCAATTCACTCAAAAATGGTGCCAAAGTGTTGCAAAAGATCCCCTGAGAGGTTTTTCGGTGGAAACAGATGGGTTTTTAGCATTGAAACAGAATGAGCCCTCGAGCTCTGAACAACTTTTTTTGAAAAAATCCCTAAGCCGCGTGGTCAGAATTTCAGCAAAATTCTGACGTTCTGCAATTCACTCAAAAATGGTGCCAAAGTGTTGCAAACGATCCCCTGAGGGGTTTTTCGGTGGAAACAGATGTATTTTTATCATTGGAAACAGAATTAGCTCTCCACATCTGAACTTGCGGAAAAACTTTTTTTAAAAAAAATCCCTAAGGTGCGCGGTCACAATTTCAGCAAAAATCTGACGTTCTGCAATTCACTCAAAAATGGTGCCAAAGTGTTGCAAACGATCCCATGAGAAGTTTTTCGGTGGAAACAGATGGGTTTTTATCATTGAAACAGAATAAGCCCTCGAGGTCTAAACAACTTTTTTTTGAAAAAATCCCTAAGCCGCGTTGTCACAATTTCAGCAAAAATCTGACGTTCTGCAATTCACTCAAAAATGGTGCCAAAGTGTTGCAAACGATCCCCTGACAGGATTTTCGGTGGAAACAGATGGATTTTTATGATGGAAACAGATTTAGCTCTCAACGTCTGAACTTGCGGAAATACTTTTTTTTGAAAAAATCCCTAAGCCGCGCGGTCAGAATTTCAGCAAAATTCTGACGTTCTGCAATTCACTCAAAAATTGTGCCAAAGTGTTGCAAACGATCCCCTGAGGGGTTTTTCGGTGGAAACAGATGGATTTTTATCATTGGAAACAGAATTAGCTCTCCACGTCTGAACTTGTGGAAAAACATTTTTTTAAAAAAATCCCTAAGGTGCGCGGTCACAATTTCAGCAAAAATCTGACGTTCTGCAGTTCACTCAAAAATGGTGCCAAAGTGTTGTAAACGATCCCCTGAGGGGTTTTTCGGTGGAAACAGATGGGTTTTTATCATTGAAACAGAATGAGCCCTCGAGATCCGAACAACTTTTTTAAAAAAAAATCCCTAAGCCGCGCGGTCACAATTTCAGCAAAATTCTGACGTTCTGCAATTCACTCAAAAATGGTGCCAAAGTGTTGCAAACGATCCCCTGACAGGATTTTCGGTGGAAACAGATGGATTTTTATCATGGAAACAGATTTAGCTCTCAACGTCTGAACTTGCGGAAATACTTTTTTTTGAAAAAATCCCTAAGCCGCGCGGTCAGAATTTCAGCAAAATTCTGACGTTCTGCAATTCACTCAAAAATGGTGCCAAAGTGTTGTAAACGATCCCCTGAGGGGTTTTTCGGTGGAAACAGATGGATTTTTATCATTGGAAACAGAATTAGCTCTCCACGTCTGAACTTGTGGAAAAACATTTTTTAAAAAAAATCCCTAAGGTGCGCGGTCACAATTTCAGCAAAAATCTGACGTTCTGCAATTCACTCAAAAATGGTGCCAAAGTGTTGCAAACGATCCCATGAGAAGTTTTTCGGTGGAAACAGATGGGTTTTTATCATTGAAACAGAATAAGCCCTCGAGGTCTGAACAACTTTTTTTTGAAAAAATCCCTAAGCCGCGTTGCCACAATTTCAGCAAAAATCTGACGTTCTGCAATTCACTCAAAAATGGTGCCAAAGTGTTGCAAACGATCCCCTGACAGGATTTTCGGTGGAAACAGTTTGATTTTTATCATTGGAAACAGAATTAACTCTCCAGATCTGAACTTGCGGGAAAACTTTTTTTTGAAAAAATCCCTAAGCCGCGCGGTCACAAATTCAGCAAAAATCTGACGTTCTGCAATTCACTCAAAAATGGTGCCAAAGTGTTGCAAACGATCCCCTGAGAGGTTTTTCGGTGGAAACAGATGGGTTTTTATCATTGGAAACAGAATTAGCTCTCCACATCTGAACTTGCGTAAAAACTTTTTTTTGAAAAAATCCCAAAACTGCGCAGTCACAATTTCAGCAAAAATCTGACGTTCTGCAATTCACTCAAAAATGGTGCCAAAGTGTTGCAAAGGATCCCCTTAGAGGTTTTTCGGTGGAAACAGATGGGTTTTTAGCATTGAAACAGAATCAGCCCTCGAGGTCTGAACAACTTTTTTTTGAAAAAATCCCTAAGCCGCGTTGCCACAATTTCAGCAAAAATCTGACGTTCTGCAATTCAATCAAAAATGGTGCCAAAGTGTTGCAAACGATCCCCTGAGAGGTTTTTCGGTGGAAACAGATGGGTTTTTATCATTGGAAACAGAATTAGCTCTCCACATCTGAACTTGCGTAAAAACTTTTTTTTGAAAAAATCCCTAAACTGCGCAGTCACAATTTCAGCAAAAATCTGACGTTCTGCAATTCACTCAAAAATGGTGCCAAAGTGTTGCAAAGGATCCCCTTAGAGGTTTTTCGGTGGAAACAGATGGGTTTTTAGCATTGAAACAGAATCAGCCCTCGAGGTCTGAACAACTTTTTTTTGAAAAAATCCCTAAGGTGCGCAGTCACAATTTCAGCAAAATTCTGACGTTCTGCAATTCACTCAAAAATGGTGCCAAAGTGTTGCAAACGATCCCCTGAGGGGTTTTTCGGTGGAAACAGATGGATTTTTATCATTGGAAACAGAATTAGCTCTCCTCGTCTGAACTTGTGGCAAAACTTTTTTTAAAAAAAATCCCTAAGGTGCGCGGTCACAATTTCAGCAAAATTCTGACGTTCTGCAATTCACTCAAAAATGGTGCCAGAGTGTTGCAAACGATCCCATGAGAAGTTGTTCGGTGGAAACAGATGGGTTTTTATCATTGAAACAGAATGAGCCCTCGAGGTCTGAACAACTTTTTAAAAAAAAAATCCCTAAGCCGCGCGGTCACAATTTCAGCAAAAATCTGACGTTCTGCAATTCACTCAAAAATGGTGCCAAAGTGTTGCAAACGATCCCCTGACGGTTTTTTCGGTGGAAACAGATGGATTTTTATCATTGGAAACAGAATTAGCTCTCCACGTCTGAACTTGCGGAAAAACTTTTTTTTCAAAAAATCCCTAAGGTGCGCGGTCACAATTTCAGCAAAAATCTGACGTTCTGCAATTCACTCAAAAATGGTGCCAAAGTGTTGCAAACGATCCCATGAGAAGTTTTTCGGTGGAAACAGATGGGTTTTTATCATTGAAACAGAATAAGCCCTCGAGGTCTGAACAACTTTTTTTTGAAAAAATCCCTAAGCCGCATGGTCACAATTTCAGCAAAAATCTGACGTTCTGCAATTCACTCAAAAATGGTGCCAAAGTGTTGCAAACGATCCCCTGACAGGATTTTCGGTGGAAACAGGTTGATTTTTATCATTGGAAACAGAATTAGCTCTCCACATCTGAACTTGCGGAAAAACTTTTTTTTGAAAAAATCCCTAAGCCGCGCAGTCACAATTTCAGCAAAAATCTGACGTTCTGCAATTCACTCAAAAATGGTGCCAAAGTGTTGCAAACGATCCCCTGAGAGGTTTTTCGGTGGAAACAGATGGGTTTTTAGCATTGAAACAGAATAAGCCCTCGAGGTCTGAACAACTTTTTTTTGAAAAAATCTCTAAGCTACGCGGTCACAATTTCAGCAAAAATCTGACTTTCTGCAATTCACTCAAAAATGGTGCCAAAGTGTTGCAAACGATCCCGAGAGGTTTTTCGGTGGAAACAGATGGGTTTTTATCATTGGAAACAGAATTAGCTCTCCACATCTGAACTTGCGGAAAAACTTTTTTTTGAAAAAATCCCTAAGCTGCGCGGTCACAATTTCAGCAAAAATCTGACGTTCTGCAATTCACTCAAAAATGGTGCCAAAGTGTTGCAAACGATCCCCTGAGAGGTTTTTCGGTGGAAACAGATGGGTTTTTAGCATTGAAACAGAATGAGCCCTCGAGGTCTGAACAACTTTTTTTTGAAAAAATCCCTAAGCCGCGCGGTCACAATTTCAGCAAAATTCTAACGTTCTGCAATTCACTCAAAAATGGTGCCAAAGTGTTGCAAACGATCTCCTGAGAGGTTTTTCGGTGGAAACAAATGGATTTTTATCATTGGAAACAGAATTAGCTCTCCACATCTGAACTTGCGGAAAAACTTTTTTTTGAAAAAATCCCTAAGCCGCGCGGTCACAATTTCAGCAAAAATCTGACGTTCTGCAATTCACTCAAAAATAGTGCCAAAGTGTTGCAAACGATCCCCTGAGAGGTTTTTCGGTGGAAACAGATGGGTTTTTAGCATTGAAACAGAATAAGCCCTCGAGGTCTGAACAACTTTTTTTTGAAAAAATCCCTAAGGTGCGCGGTCACAAATTCAGCAAAATTCTGACGTTCTGCAATTCACTCAAAAATGGTGCCAAAGTGTTGCAAACGATCCCCTGAGAGGTTTTTCGGTGGAAACAGATGGGTTTTTATCATTGGAAACAGAATTAGCTCTCCACATCTGAACTTGCGTAAAAACTTTTTTAAAAAAAAATCCCTAAGGTGCGCGGTCACAATTTCAGCAAAAATCTGACGTTCTGCAATTCACTCAAAAATGGTGCCAAAGTGTTGCAAAAGATCCCATGAGAGGTTTTTCGGTGGAAACAGATGGGTTTTTAGCATTGAAACAGAATCAGCCCTCGAGGTCTGAACAACTTTTTTTTGAAAAAATCCCTAAGGTGCGCGGTCACAATTTCAGCAAAATTCTGACGTTCTGCAATTCACTCAAAAATGGTGCCAAAGTGTTGCAAACGATCCCCTGAGAGGTTTTTCGGTGGAAACAGATGGGTTTTTAGCATTGAAACAGAATGAGCCCTCGAGCTCTGAACAACTTTTTTTGAAAAAATCCCTAAGCCGCGCGGTCAGAATTTCAGCAAAATTCTGACGTTCTGCAATTCACTCAAAAATGGTGCCAAAGTGTTGCAAACGATCCCCTGAGGGGTTTTTCGGTGGAAACAGATGGATTTTTATCATTGGAAACAGAATTAGCTCTCCACGTCTGAACTTGCGGAAAAACTTTTTTTAAAAAAAATCCCTAAGGTGCGCGGTCACAATTTCAGCATAAATCTGACGTTCTTCAATTCACTCAAAAATGGTGCCAAAGTGTTGCAAACGATCCCATGAGAAGTTTTTCGGTGGAAACAGATGGGTTTTTATCATTGAAACAGAATAAGCCCTCGAGGTCTAAACAACTTTTTTTTGAAAAAATCCCTAAGCCGCGTTGTCACAATTTCAGCAAAAATCTGACGTTCTGCAATTCACTCAAAAATGGTGCCAAAGTGTTGCAAACGATCCCCTGACAGGATTTTCGGTGGAAACAGATGGATTTTTATCATGGAAACAGATTTAGCTCTCAACGTCTGAACTTGCGGAAATACTTTTTTTTGAAAAAATCCCTAAGTCGCGCGGTCAGAATTTCAGCAAAATTCTGACGTTCTGCAATTCACTCAAAAATGGTGCCAAAGTGTTGCAAACGATCTCCTGAGAGGTTTTTCGGTGGAAACAGATGGATTTTTATCATGGAAACAGATTTAGCTCTCCACATCTGAACTTGCGGAAAAACTTTTTTTAAAAAAAATCCCTAAGGTGCGCGGTCACAATTTCAGCAAATATCTGACGTTCTGCAATTCACTCAAAAATAGTGCCAAAGTGTTGCAAACGATCCCCTGAGAGGTTTTTCGGTGGAAACAGATGGGTTTTTATCATTGAAACAGAATAAGCCCTCGAGGTCTGAACAACTTTTTTTTGAAAAAATCCCTAAGGTGCGCGGTCACAAATTCAGCAAAATTCTGACGTTCTGCAATTCACTCAAAAATGGTGCCAAAGTGTTGCAAACGATCCCCTGAGAGGTTTTTCGGTGGAAACAGATGGGTTTTTATCATTGGAAACAGAATTAGCTCTCCACATCTGAACGTGCATAAAAACTTTTTTTTGAAAAAATCCCTAAACTGCGCGGTCACAATTTCAGCAAAAATCTGACGTTCTGCAATTCACTCAAAAATGGTGCCAAAGTGTTGAAAACAATCCCCTGAGAGGTTTTTCGGTGGAAACAGATGGGTTTTAACATTGAAACAGAATGAGCCCTCGAGCTCTGAACAACTTTTTTTGAAAAAATCCCTAAGCCGCGCGGTCAGAATTTCAGCAAAATTCTGACGTTCTGCAATTCACTCAAAAATGGTGCCAAAGTGTTGCAAACGATCCCCTGAGGGGTTTTTCGGTGGAAACAGATGGATTTTTATCATTGGAAACAGAATTAGCTCTCCACGTCTGAACTTGTGGAAAAACTTTTTTTAAAAAAAATCCCTAAGGTGCGCGGTCACAATTTCAGCAAAAATCTGACGTTCTGCAATTCACTCAAAAATGGTGCCAAAGTGTTGCAAACGATCCCATGAGAAGTTTTTCGGTGGAAACAGATGGGTTTTTATCATTGAAACAGAATGAGCCCTCGAGGTCTGAACAACTTTTTTAAAAAAAAATCCCTAAGCCGCGCGGTCACAATTTCAGCAAAATTCTGACGTTCTGCAATTCACTCAAAAATGGTGCCAAAGTGTTGCAAACGATCCCCTGACAGGATTTTCGGTGGAAACAGATGGATTTTTATCATTGGAAACAGAATTATCTCTCCACGTCTGAACTTGTGGAAAAACTTTTTTTAAAAAAAATCCCTAAGGTGCGCGGTCACAATTTCAGCAAAAATCTGACGTTCTGCAATTCACTCAAAAATGGTGCCAAAGTGCTGCAAACGATCCCATGAGAAGTTTTTCGGTGGAAACAGATGGGTTTTTATCATTGAAACAGAATAAGCCCTCGAGGTCTGAACAACTTTTTTTTGGAAAAATCCCTAAGCCGCATTGTCACAATTTCAGCAAAAATCTGACGTTCTGCAATTCACTCAAAAATGGTGCCAAAGTGTTGCAAACGATCCCCTGACAGGATTTTCGGTGGAAACAGGTTGATTTTTATCATTGGAAACAGAATTAGCTCTCCACATCTGAACTTGCGGAAAATTTTTTTTTTGAAAAAATCCCTAAGCCGCGCGGTCACAATTTCAGCAAAAATCTGACGTTCTGCAATTCACTCAAAAATGGTGCCAAAGTGTTGCAAAAGATCCCATGAGAGGTTTTTCGGTGGAAACAGATGGGTTTTTAGCATTGAAACAGAATAAGCCCTCGAGGTCTGAACAACTTTTTTTTGAAAAAATCCCTAAGGTGCGCGGTCACAAATTCAGCAAAATTCTGACGTTCTGCAATTCACTCAAAAATGGTGCCAAAGTGTTGCAAACGATCCCCTGAGAGGTTTTTCGGTGGAAACAGATGGGTTTTTATCATTGGAAACAGAATTAGCTCTCCACATCTGAACTTGCGTAAAAACTTTTTTTTGAAAAAATCCCTAAACTGCGCGGTCACAATTTCAGCAGAAATCTGACGTTCTGCAATTCACTCAAAAATGGTGCCAAAGTGTTGCAAACGATCCCCTCAGAGGTTTTTCGGTGGAAACAGATGGGTTTTTAGCATTGAAAAAGAATCAGCCCTCGAGGTCTGAACAACTTTTTTTTGAAAAAATCCCTAAGGTGCGCGGTCACAATTTCAGCAAAATTCTGACGTTCTGCAATTCACTCAAAAATGGTGCCAAAGTGTTGCAAAAGATCCCCTGAGAGGTTTTTCGGTGGAAACAGATGGGTTTTTAGCATTGAAACAGAATGAGCCCTCGAGCTCTGAACAACTTTTTTTGAAAAAATCCCTAAGCCGCGTGGTCAGAATTTCAGCAAAATTCTGACGTTCTGCAATTCACTCAAAAATGGTGCCAAAGTGTTGCAAACGATCCCCTGAGGGGTTTTTCGGTGGAAACAGATGGATTTTTATCATTGGAAACAGAATTAGCTCTCCACATCTGAACTTGCGGAAAAACTTTTTTTAAAAAAAATCCCTAAGGTGCGCGGTCACAATTTCAGCAAAAATCTGACGTTCTGCAATTCACTCAAAAATGGTGCCAAAGTGTTGCAAACGATCCCATGAGAAGTTTTTCGGTGGAAACAGATGGGTTTTTATAATTGAAACAGAATAAGCCCTCGAGGTCTAAACAACTTTTTTTTGAAAAAATCCCTAAGCCGCGTTGTCACAATTTCAGCAAAAATCTGACGTTCTGCAATTCACTCAAAAATGGTGCCAAAGTGTTGCAAACGATCCCCTGACAGGATTTTCGGTGGAAACAGATGGATTTTTATGATGGAAACAGATTTAGCTCTCAACGTCTGAACTTGCGGAAATACTTTTTTTAAAAAAATCCCTAAGCCGCGCGGTCAGAATTTCAGCAAAATTCTGACGTTCTGCAATTCACTCAAAAATGGTGCCAAAGTGTTGCAAACGATCCCCTGAGGGGTTTTTCGGTGGAAACAGATGGATTTTTATCATTGGAAACAGAATTAGCTCTCCACGTCTGAACTTGTGGAAAAACTTTTTTTTAAAAAAATCCCTAAGGTGTGCGGTCACAATTTCAGCAAAAATCTGACGTTCTGCAATTCACTCAAAAATGTTGCCAAAGTGTTGCAAACGATCCCATGAGAAGTTTTTCGGTGGAAACAGATGGGTTTTTATCATTGAAACAGAATGAGCCCTCGAGGTCCGAACAACTTTTTTTAAAAAAAATCCCTAAGCCGCGCGGTCACAATTTCAGCAAAATTCTGACGTTCTGCAATTCACTCAAAAATGGTGCCAAAGTGTTGCAAACGATCCCCTGACAGGATTTTCGGTGGAAACAGATGGATTTTTATCATGGAAACAGATTTAGCTCTCAACGTCTGAACTTGCGGAAATACTTTTTTTTGAAAAAATCCCTAAGCCGCGCGGTCAGAATTTCAGCAAAATTCTGATGTTCTGCAATTCACTCAAAAATGGTGCCAAAGTGTTGTAAACTATCCCCTGAGGGGTTTTTCGGTGGAAACAGATGGATTTTTATCATTGGAAACAGAATTAGCTCTCCACGTCTGAACTTGTGGAAAAACATTTTTTAAAAAAAATCCCTAAGGTGCGCGGTCACAATTTCAGCAAAAATCTGACGTTCTGCAGTTCACTCAAAAATGGTGCCAAAGTGTTGTAAACGATCCCCTGAGGGGTTTTTCGGTGGAAACAGATGGGTTTTTATCATTGAAACAGAATGAGCCCTCGAGGTCCGAACAACTTTTTTTAAAAAAAATCCCTAAGCCGCGCGGTCACAATTTCAGCAAAATTCTGACGTTCTGCAATTCACTCAAAAATGGTGCCAAAGTGTTGCAAACGATCCCCTGACAGGATTTTCGGTGGAAACAGATGGATTTTTATCATGGAAACAGATTTAGCTCTCAACGTCTGAACTTGCGGAAATACTTTTTTTTGAAAAAATCCCTAAGCCGCGCGGTCAGAATTTCAGCAAAATTCTGACGTTCTGCAATTCACTCAAAAATGGTGCCAAAGTGTTGTAAACGATCCCCTGAGGGGTTTTTCGGTGGAAACAGATGGATTTTTATCATTGGAAACAGAATTAGCTCTCCACGTCTGAACTTGTGGAAAAACATTTTTTAAAAAAAATCCCTAAGGTGCGCGGTCACAATTTCAGCAAAAATCTGACGTTCTGCAATTCACTCAAAAATGGTGCCAAAGTGTTGCAAACGATCCCATGAGAAGTTTTTCGGTGGAAACAGATGGGTTTTTATCATTGAAACAGAATAAGCCCTCGAGGTCTGAACAACTTTTTTTTGAAAAAATCCCTAAGCCGCGTTGCCACAATTTCAGCAAAAATCTGACGTTCTGCAATTCACTCAAAAATGGTGCCAAAGTGTTGCAAACGATCCCCTGACAGGATTTTCGGTGGAAACAGTTTGATTTTTATCATTGGAAACAGAATTAACTCTCCAGATCTGAACTTGCGGGAAAACTTTTTTTTGAAAAAATCCCTAAGCCGCGCGGTCACAAATTCAGCAAAAATCTGACGTTCTGCAATTCACTCAAAAATGGTGCCAAAGTGTTGCAAAAGATCCCATGAGAGGTTTTTCGGTGGAAACAGATGGGTTTTTAGCATTGAAACAGAATAAGCCCTCGAGGTCTGAACAACTTTTTTTTGAAAAAATCCCTAAGGTGCGCGGTCACAAATTCAGCAAAATTCTGACGTTCTGCAATTCACTCAAAAATGGTGCCAAAGTGTTGCAAACGATCCCCTGAGAGGTTTTTCGGTGGAAACAGATGGGTTTTTATCATTGGAAACAGAATTAGCTCTCCACATCTGAACTTGCGTAAAAACTTTTTTTTGAAAAAATCCCTAAACTGCGCGGTCACAATTTCAGCAGAAATCTGACGTTCTGCAATTCACTCAAAAATGGTGCCAAAGTGTTGCAAACGATCCCCTCAGAGGTTTTTCGGTGGAAACAGATGGGTTTTTAGCATTGAAAAAGAATCAGCCCTCGAGGTCTGAACAACTTTTTTTTGAAAAAATCCCTAAGGTGCGCGGTCACAATTTCAGCAAAATTCTGACGTTCTGCAATTCACTCAAAAATGGTGCCAAAGTGTTGCAAAAGATCCCCTGAGAGGTTTTTCGGTGGAAACAGATGGGTTTTTAGCATTGAAACAGAATGAGCCCTCGAGCTCTGAACAACTTTTTTTGAAAAAATCCCTAAGCCGCGTGGTCAGAATTTCAGCAAAATTCTGACGTTCTGCAATTCACTCAAAAATGGTGCCAAAGTGTTGCAAACGATCCCCTGAGGGGTTTTTCGGTGGAAACAGATGTATTTTTATCATTGGAAACAGAATTAGCTCTCCACATCTGAACTTGCGGAAAAACTTTTTTTAAAAAAAATCCCTAAGGTGCGCGGTCACAATTTCAGCAAAAATCTGACGTTCTGCAATTCACTCAAAAATGGTGCCAAAGTGTTGCAAACGATCCCATGAGAAGTTTTTCGGTGGAAACAGATGGGTTTTTATCATTGAAACAGAATAAGCCCTCGAGGTCTAAACAACTTTTTTTTGAAAAAATCCCTAAGCCGCGTTGTCACAATTTCAGCAAAAATCTGACGTTCTGCAATTCACTCAAAAATGGTGCCAAAGTGTTGCAAACGATCCCCTGACAGGATTTTCGGTGGAAACAGATGGATTTTTATGATGGAAACAGATTTAGCTCTCAACGTCTGAACTTGCGGAAATACTTTTTTTTGAAAAAATCCCTAAGCCGCGCGGTCAGAATTTCAGCAAAATTCTGACGTTCTGCAATTCACTCAAAAATTGTGCCAAAGTGTTGCAAACGATCCCCTGAGGGGTTTTTCGGTGGAAACAGATGGATTTTTATCATTGGAAACAGAATTAGCTCTCCACGTCTGAACTTGTGGAAAAACATTTTTTTAAAAAAATCCCTAAGGTGCGCGGTCACAATTTCAGCAAAAATCTGACGTTCTGCAGTTCACTCAAAAATGGTGCCAAAGTGTTGTAAACGATCCCCTGAGGGGTTTTTCGGTGGAAACAGATGGGTTTTTATCATTGAAACAGAATGAGCCCTCGAGATCCGAACAACTTTTTTAAAAAAAAATCCCTAAGCCGCGCGGTCACAATTTCAGCAAAATTCTGACGTTCTGCAATTCACTCAAAAATGGTGCCAAAGTGTTGCAAACGATCCCCTGACAGGATTTTCGGTGGAAACAGATGGATTTTTATCATGGAAACAGATTTAGCTCTCAACGTCTGAACTTGCGGAAATACTTTTTTTTGAAAAAATCCCTAAGCCGCGCGGTCAGAATTTCAGCAAAATTCTGACGTTCTGCAATTCACTCAAAAATGGTGCCAAAGTGTTGTAAACGATCCCCTGAGGGGTTTTTCGGTGGAAACAGATGGATTTTTATCATTGGAAACAGAATTAGCTCTCCACGTCTGAACTTGTGGAAAAACATTTTTTAAAAAAAATCCCTAAGGTGCGCGGTCACAATTTCAGCAAAAATCTGACGTTCTGCAATTCACTCAAAAATGGTGCCAAAGTGTTGCAAACGATCCCCTGACAGGATTTTCGGTGGAAACAGTTTGATTTTTATCATTGGAAACAGAATTAACTCTCCAGATCTGAACTTGCGGGAAAACTTTTTTTTGAAAAAATCCCTAAGCCGCGCGGTCACAAATTCAGCAAAAATCTGACGTTCTGCAATTCAATCAAAAATGGTGCCAAAGTGTTGCAAACGATCCCCTGAGAGGTTTTTCGGTGGAAACAGATGGGTTTTTATCATTGGAAACAGAATTAGCTCTCCACATCTGAACTTGCGTAAAAACTTTTTTTTGAAAAAATCCCTAAACTGCGCAGTCACAATTTCAGCAAAAATCTGACGTTCTGCAATTCACTCAAAAATGGTGCCAAAGTGTTGCAAAGGATCCCCTTAGAGGTTTTTCGGTGGAAACAGATGGGTTTTTAGCATTGAAACAGAATCAGCCCTCGAGGTCTGAACAACTTTTTTTTGAAAAAATCCCTAAGCCGCGTTGCCACAATTTCAGCAAAAATCTGACGTTCTGCAATTCAATCAAAAATGGTGCCAAAGTGTTGCAAACGATCCCCTGAGAGGTTTTTCGGTGGAAACAGATGGGTTTTTATCATTGGAAACAGAATTAGCTCTCCACATCTGAACTTGCGTAAAAACTTTTTTTTGAAAAAATCCCTAAACTGCGCAGTCACAATTTCAGCAAAAATCTGACGTTCTGCAATTCACTCAAAAATGGTGCCAAAGTGTTGCAAAGGATCCCCTTAGAGGTTTTTCGGTGGAAACAGATGGGTTTTTAGCATTGAAACAGAATCAGCCCTCGAGGTCTGAACAACTTTTTTTTGAAAAAATCCCTAAGGTGCGCAGTCACAATTTCAGCAAAATTCTGACGTTCTGCAATTCACTCAAAAATGGTGCCAAAGTGTTGCAAACGATCCCCTGAGGGGTTTTTCGGTGGAAACAGATGGATTTTTATCATTGGAAACAGAATTAGCTCTCCTCGTCTGAACTTGTGGCAAAACTTTTTTTAAAAAAAATCCCTAAGGTGCGCGGTCACAATTTCAGCAAAAATCTGACGTTCTGCAATTCACTCAAAAATGGTGCCAGAGTGTTGCAAACGATCCCATGAGAAGTTGTTCGGTGGAAACAGATGGGTTTTTATCATTGAAACAGAATGAGCCCTCGAGGTCTGAACAACTTTTTAAAAAAAAAATCCCTAAGCCGCGCGGTCACAATTTCAGCAAAAATCTGACGTTCTGCAATTCACTCAAAAATGGTGCCAAAGTGTTGCAAACGATCCCCTGACAGGATTTTCGGTGGAAACAGATGGATTTTTATCATGGAAACAGATTTAGCTCTCAACGTCTGAACTTGCGGAAATACTTTTTTTAAAAAAAAATCCCTAAGCCGCGCGGTCAGAATTTCAGCAAAATTCTGACGTTCTGCAATTCACTCAAAAATGGTGCCAAAGTGTTGTAAATGATCCCCTGAGGGGTTTTACGGTGGAAACAGATGGATTTTTATCATTGGAAACAGAATTAGCTCTCCACGTCTGAACTTGTGGAAAAACTTTTTTAAAAAAAAATCCCTAAGGTGCGCGGTCACAATTTCAGCAAAAATCTGACGTTCTGCAATTCACTCAAAAATGGTGCCATAGTGTTGCAAACGATCCCATGAGAAGTTTTTCGGTGGAAACAGATGGGTTTTTATCATTGAAACAGAATAAGCCCTCGAGGTCTGAACAACTTTTTTTTGAAAAAATCCCTAAGCCGCGTTGTCACAATTTCAGCAAAAATCTGAAGTTCTGCAATTCACTCAAAAATGGTGCCAAAGTGTTGCAAACGATCCCCTGAGAGGTTTTTCTGTGGAAACAGATGGGTTTTTATCATTGGAAAGAGAATTAGCTCTCCACATCTCAACTTGCGGAAAAACTTTTTTTTGAAAAAATCCCTAAGCTGCGCGGTCACAATTTCAGCAAAAATCTGACGTACTGCAATTCACTCAAAAATGGTGCCAAAGTGTTGCAAACGATCCCCTGAGAGGTTTTTCGGTGGAAACAGATGGGTTTTTAGCATTGAAACAGAATGAGCTCTCGAGGTCTGAACAACTTTTTTTTGAAAAAATCCCTAAGCCGCGCGGTCACAATTTCAGCAAAATTCTGACGTTCTGCAATTCACTCAAAAATGGTGCCAAAGTGTTGCAAACGATCCCCTGAGAGGTTTTTCAGTGGAAACAGATGGATTTTTATCATTGGAAACAGAATTAGCTCTCCACATCTGAACTTGTGGGAAAACTTTTTTTTGAAAAAATCCCTAAGCCGCGCGGTCACAATTTCAGCAAAAATCTGACGTTCTGCAATTCACTCAAAAATAGTGCCAAAGTGTTGCAAACGATCCCCTGAGAGCTTTTTGGGTGGAAACAGATGGGTTTTTAGCATTGAAACAGAATAAGCCCTCGCGGTCTGAACAACTTTTTTTTGAAAAAATCCCTAAGGTGCGCGGTCACAAATTCAGCAAAATTCTGACGTTCTGCAATTCACTCAAAAATGGTGCCAAAGTGTTGCAAACGATCCCATGAGAGGTTTTTCGGTGGAAACAGATGGGTTTTTATCATTGGAAACAGAATTAGCTCTCCACATCTGAACTTGCGTAAAAACTTTTTTTAAAAAAAATCCCTAAACTGCGCGGTCACAATTTCAGCAAAAATCTGACGTTCTGCAATTCACTCAAAAATGGTGCCAAAGTGTTGCAAACGATCCCCTCAGAGGTTTTTCGGTGGAAACAGATGGGTTTTTAGCATTGAAACAGAATCAGCCCTCGAGGTCTGAACAACTTTTTTTTGAAAAAATCCCTAAGGTGCGCGGTCACAATTTCAGCAAAATTCTGACGTTCTGCAATTCACTCAAAAATGGTGCCAAAGTGTTGCAAAAGATCCCCTGAGAGGTTTTTCGGTGGAAACAGATGGGTTTTTAGCATTGAAACAGAATGAGCCCTCGAGCTCTGAACAACTTTTTTTGAAAAAATCCCTAAGCCGCGCGGTCAGAATTTCAGCAAAATTCTGACGTTCTGCAATTCACTCAAAAATGGTGCCAAAGTGTTGCAAACGATCCCCTGACAGGATTTTCGGTGGAAACAGATGGATTTTTATCATGGAAACAGATTTAGCTCTCAACGTCTGAACTTGCGGAAATACTTTTTTTTGAAAAAATCCCTAAGCCGCGCGGTCACAATTTCAGCAAAATTCTGACGTTCTGCAATTCACTCAAAAATGGTGCCAAAGTGTTGCAAACGATCCCCTGACAGGATTTTCGGTGGAAACAGTTTGATTTTTATCATTGGAAACAGAATTAACTCTCCAGATCTGAACTTGCGGGAAAACTTTTTTTTGAAAAAATCCCTAAGCCGCGCGGTCACAAATTCAGCAAAAATCTGACGTTCTGCGGTTCACTCAAAAATGGTGCCAAAGTGTTGCAAAAGATCCCATGAGAGGTTTTTCGGTGGAAACAGATGGGTTTTTAGCATTGAAACAGAATAAGCCCTCGAGGTCTGAACAACTTTTTTTTGAAAAAATCCCTAAGGTGCGCGGTCACAAATTCAGCAAAATTCTGACGTTCTGCAATTCACTCAAAAATGGTGCCAAAGTGTTGCAAACGATCCCCTGAGAGGTTTTTCGGTGGAAACAGATGGGTTTTTATCATTGGAAACAGAATTAGCTCTCCACATCTGAACTTGCGTAAAAACTTTTTTTTGAAAAAATCCCTAAACTGCGCGGTCACAATTTCAGCAGAAATCTGACGTTCTGCAATTCACTCAAAAATGGTGCCAAAGTGTTGCAAACGATCCCCTCAGAGGTTTTTCGGTGGAAACAGATGGGTTTTTAGCATTGAAAAAGAATCAGCCCTCGAGGTCTGAACAACTTTTTTTTGAAAAAATCCCTAAGGTGCGCGGTCACAATTTCAGCAAAATTCTGACGTTCTGCAATTCACTCAAAAATGGTGCCAAAGTGTTGCAAAAGATCCCCTGAGAGGTTTTTCGGTGGAAACAGATGGGTTTTTAGCATTGAAACAGAATGAGCCCTCGAGCTCTGAACAACTTTCTTTGAAAAAATCCCTAAGCCGCGTGGTCAGAATTTCAGCAAAATTCTGACGTTCTGCAATTCACTCAAAAATGGTGCCAAAGTGTTGCAAACGATCCCCTGAGGGGTTTTTCGGTGGAAACAGATGTATTTTTATCATTGGAAACAGAATTAGCTCTCCACATCTGAACTTGCGGAAAAACTTTTTTTAAAAAAAATCCCTAAGGTGCGCGGTCACAATTTCAGCAAAAATCTGACGTTCTGCAATTCACTCAAAAATGGTGCCAAAGTGTTGCAAACGATCCCATGAGAAGTTTTTCGGTGGAAACAGATGGGTTTTTATCATTGAAACAGAATAAGCCCTCGAGGTCTAAACAACTTTTTTTTGAAAAAATCCCTAAGCCGCGTTGTCACAATTTCAGCAAAAATCTGACGTTCTGCAATTCACTCAAAAATGGTGCCAAAGTGTTGCAAACGATCCCCTGACAGGATTTTCGGTGGAAACAGATGGATTTTTATGATGGAAACAGATTTAGCTCTCAACGTCTGAACTTGCGGAAATACTTTTTTTTGAAAAAATCCCTAAGCCGCGCGGTCAGAATTTCAGCAAAATTCTGACGTTCTGCAATTCACTCAAAAATGGTGCCAAAGTGTTGTAAACGATCCCCTGAGGGGTTTTTCGGTGGAAACAGATGGATTTTTATCATTGGAAACAGAATTAGCTCTCCACGTCTGAACTTGTGGAAAAACATTTTTTAAAAAAAATCCCTAAGGTGCGCGGTCACAATTTCAGCAAAAATCTGACGTTCTGCAATTCACTCAAAAATGGTGCCAAAGTGTTGCAAACGATCCCATGAGAAGTTTTTCGGTGGAAACAGATGGGTTTTTATCATTGAAACAGAATAAGCCCTCGAGGTCTGAACAACTTTTTTTTGAAAAAATCCCTAAGCCGCGTTGCCACAATTTCAGCAAAAATCTGACGTTCTGCAATTCACTCAAAAATGGTGCCAAAGTGTTGCAAACGATCCCCTGAGAGGTTTTTCGGTGGAAACAGATGGGTTTTTATCATTGGAAACAGAATTAGCTCTCCACATCTGAACTTGCGTAAAAACTTTTTTTTGAAAAAATCCCTAAACTGCGCAGTCACAATTTCAGCAAAAATCTGACGTTCTGCAATTCACTCAAAAATGGTGCCAAAGTGTTGCAAAGGATCCCCTTAGAGGTTTTTCGGTGGAAACAGATGGGTTTTTAGCATTGAAACAGAATCAGCCCTCGAGGTCTGAACAACTTTTTTTTGAAAAAATCCCTAAGGTGCGCAGTCACAATTTCAGCAAAATTCTGACGTTCTGCAATTCACTCAAAAATGGTGCCAAAGTGTTGCAAACGATCCCCTGAGGGGTTTTTCGGTGGAAACAGATGGATTTTTATCATTGGAAACAGAATTAGCTCTCCTCGTCTGAACTTGTGGCAAAACTTTTTTAAAAAAAAATCCCTAAGGTGCGCGGTCACAATTTCAGCAAAAATCTGACGTTCTGCAATTCACTCAAAAATGGTGCCAGAGTGTTGCAAACGATCCCATGAGAAGTTGTTCGATGGAAACAGATGGGTTTTTATCATTGAAACAGAATGAGCCCTCGAGGTCTGAACAACTTTTTTAAAAAAAAATCCCTAAGCCGCGCGGTCACAATTTCAGCAAAAATCTGACGTTCTGCAATTCACTCAAAAATGGTGCCAAAGTGTTGCAAACGATCCCCTGACAGGATTTTCGGTGGAAACAGATGGATTTTTATCATGGAAACAGATTTAGCTCTCAACGTCTGAACTTGCGGAAATACTTTTTTTAAAAAAAAATCCCTAAGCCGCGCGGTCAGAATTTCAGCAAAATTCTGACGTTCTGCAATTCACTCAAAAATGGTGCCAAAGTGTTGTAAATGATCCCCTGAGGGGTTTTACGGTGGAAACAGATGGATTTTTATCATTGGAAACAGAATTAGCTCTCCACGTCTGAACTTGTGGAAAAACTTTTTTTAAAAAAAATCCCTAAGGTGCGCGGTCACAATTTCAGCAAAAATCTGACGTTCTGCAATTCACTCAAAAATGGTGCCATAGTGTTGCAAACGATCCCATGAGAAGTTTTTCGGTGGAAACAGATGGGTTTTTATCATTGAAACAGAATAAGCCCTCGAGGTCTGAACAACTTTTTTTTGAAAAAATCCCTATGCCGCGTTGTCACAATTTCAGCAAAAATCTGAAGTTCTGCAATTCACTCAAAAATGGTGCCAAAGTGTTGCAAACGATCCCCTGAGAGGTTTTTCTGTGGAAACAGATGGGTTTTTATCATTGGAAAGAGAATTAGCTCTCCACATCTCAACTTGCGGAAAAACTTTTTTTTGAAAAAATCCCTAAGCTGCGCGGTCACAATTTCAGCAAAAATCTGACGTACTGCAATTCACTCAAAAATGGTGCCAAAGTGTTGCAAACGATCCCCTGAGAGGTTTTTCGGTGGAAACAGATGGGTTTTTAGCATTGAAACAGAATGAGCCCTCGAGGTCTGAACAACTTTTTTTTGAAAAAATCCCTAAGCCGCGCGGTCACAATTTCAGCAAAATTCTGACGTTCTGCAATTCACTCAAAAATGGTGCCAAAGTGTTGCAAACGATCCCCTGAGAGGTTTTTCAGTGGAAACAGATGGATTTTTATCATTGGAAACAGAATTAGCTCTCCACATCTGAACTTGTGGGAAAACTTTTTTTTGAAAAAATCCCTAAACTGCGCGGTCACAATTTCAGCAAAAATCTGACGTTCTGCAATTCACTCAAAAATGGTGCCAAAGTGTTGCAAACGATCCCCTCAGAGGTTTTTCGGTGGAAACAGATGGGTTTTTAGCATTGAAACAGAATCAGCCCTCGAGGTCTGAACAACTTTTTTTTGAAAAAATCCCTAAGGTGCGCGGTCACAATTTCAGCAAAATTCTGACGTTCTGCAATTCACTCAAAAATGGTGCCAAAGTGTTGCAAAAGATCCCCTGAGAGGTTTTTCGGTGGAAACAGATGGGTTTTTAGCATTGAAACAGAATCAGCCCTCGAGGTCTGAACAACTTTTTTTGAAAAAATCCCTAAGCCGCGCGGTCACAACTTCAGCAAAATTCTGACGTTCTGCAATTCACTCAAAAATGGTGCCAAAGTGTTGTAAATGATCCCCTGAGAGGTTTTTCGGTAGAAACAGATGGATTTTTATCATGGAAACAGATTTAGCTCTCAACGTCTGAACTTGCGGAAATACTTTTTTTTGAAAAAATCCCTAAACCGCGCGGTCAGAATTTCAGCAAAATTCTGACGTTCTGCAATTCACTCAAAAATGGTGCCAAAGTGTTGTAAACGATCCCCTGAGGGGTTTTTCGGTGGAAACAGATGGATTTTTATCATTGGAAACAGAATTAGCTCTCCACGTCTGAACTTGTGGAAAAACATTTTTTAAAAAAAATCCCTAAGCCGCGCGGTCACAATTTCAGCAAAAATCTGACGTTCTGCAATTCACTCAAAAATAGTGCCAAAGTGTTGCAAACGATCCCCTGAGAGGTTTTTCGGTGGAAACAGATGGGTTTTTAGCATTGAAACAGAATAAGCCCTCGAGGTCTGAACAACTTTTTTTTGAAAAAATCCCTAAGGTGCGCGGTCCCAAATTCAGCAAAATTCTGACGTTCTGGAATTCACTCAAAAATGGTGCCAAAGTGTTGCAAACGATCCCCTGAGAGGTTTTTCGGTGGAAACAGATGGGTTTTTATCATTGGAAACAGAATTAGCTCTCCACATCTGAACTTGCGTAAAAACTTTTTTTTGAAAAAATCCCTAAACTGCGCGGTCACAATTTCAGCAGAAATCTGACGTTCTGCAATTCACTCAAAAATGGTGCCAAAGTGTTGCAAACGATCCCCTCAGAGGTTTTTCGGTGGAAACAGATGGGTTTTTAGCATTGAAACAGAATCAGCCCTCGAGGTATGAACAACTTTTTTTTTGAAAAAATCCCTAAGGTGCGCGGTCACAATTTCAGCAAAATTCTGACGTTCTGCAATTCACTCAAAAATGGTGCCAAAGTGTTGCAAAAGATCCCCTGAGAGGTTTTTCAGTGGAAACAGATGGGTTTTTAGCATTGAAACAGAATGAGCCCTCGAGCTCTGAACAACTTTTTTTGAAAAAATCCCTAAGCCGCGTGGTCAGAATTTCAGCAAAATTCTGACGTTCTGCAATTCACTCAAAAATGGTGCCAAAGTGTTGCAAACGATCCCCTGAGGGGTTCTTCGATGGAAACAGATGGATTTTTATCATTGGAAACAGAATTAGCTCTCCACATCTGAACTTGCGGAAAAACTTTTTTTAAAAAAAAATCCCTAAGGTGTGCGGTCACAATTTCAGCAAAAATCTGACGTTCTGCAATTCACTCAAAAATGGTGCCAAAGTGTTGCAAACGATCCCATGAGAAGTTTTTCGGTGGAAACAGATGGGTTTTTATCATTGAAACAGAATGAGCCCTCGAGGTCTGAACAACTTTTTTTAAAAAAAATCCCTAAGCCGCGCGGTCACAATTTCAGCAAAATTCTGACGTTCTGCAATTCACTCAAAAATGGTGCCAAAGTGTTGCAAACGATCCCCTGACAGGATTTTCGGTGGAAACAGGTTGATTTTTATCATTGGAAACAGAATTAGCTCTCCACATCTGAACTTGCGGAAAAACTTTTTTTTGAAAAAATCCCTAAGCCGCGCGGTCACAATTTCAGCAAAAATCTGACGTACTGCAATTCACTCAAAAATGGTGCCAAAGTGTTGCAAACGATCCCCTGAGAGGTTTTTCGGTGGAAACAGATGGGTTTTTAGCATTGAAACAGAATGAGCCCTCGAGGTCTGAACAACTTTTTTTTGAAAAAATCCCTAAGCCGCGCGGTCACAATTTCAGCAAAATTCTGACGTTCTGCAATTCACTCAAAAATGGTGCCAAAGTGTTGCAAACGATCCCCTGAGAGGTTTTTCAGTGGAAACAGATGGATTTTTATCATTGGAAACAGAATTAGCTCTCCACATCTGAACTTGTGGGAAAACTTTTTTTTGAAAAAATCCCTAAGCCGCGCGGTCACAATTTCAGCAAAAATCTGACGTTCTGCAATTCACTCAAAAATAGTGCCAAAGTGTTGCAAACGATCCCCTGAGAGGTTTTTCGGTGGAAACAGATGGGTTTTTAGCATTGAAACAGAATAAGCCCTCGCGGTCTGAACAACTTTTTTTTGAAAAAATCCCTAAGGTGCGCGGTCACAAATTCAGCAAAATTCTGACGTTCTGCAATTCACTCAAAAATGGTGCCAAAGTGTTGCAAACGATCCCATGAGAGGTTTTTCGGTGGAAACAGATGGGTTTTTATCATTGGAAACAGAATTAGCTCTCCACATCTGAACTTGCGTAAAAACTTTTTTTAAAAAAAATCCCTAAACTGCGCGGTCACAATTTCAGCAAAAATCTGACGTTCTGCAATTCACTCAAAAATGGTGCCAAAGTGTTGCAAACGATCCCCTCAGAGGTTTTTCGGTGGAAACAGATGGGTTTTTAGCATTGAAACAGAATAAGCCCTCGCGGTCTGAACAACTTTTTTTTGAAAAAATCCCTAAGGTGCGCGGTCACAATTTCAGCAAAAATCTGACGTTCTGCAATTCACTCAAAAATGGTGCCATAGTGTTGCAAACGATCCCATGAGAAGTTTTTCGGTGGAAACAGATGGGTTTTTATCATTGAAACAGAATAAGCCCTCGAGGTCTGAACAACTTTTTTTTGAAAAAATCCCTATGCCGCGTTGTCACAATTTCAGCAAAAATCTGAAGTTCTGCAATTCACTCAAAAATGGTGCCAAAGTGTTGCAAACGATCCCCTGAGAGGTTTTTCTGTGGAAACAGATGGGTTTTTATCATTGGAAAGAGAATTAGCTCTCCACATCTCAACTTGCGGAAAAACTTTTTTTTGAAAAAATCCCTAAGCTGCGCGGTCACAATTTCAGCAAAAATCTGACGTACTGCAATTCACTCAAAAATGGTGCCAAAGTGTTGCAAACGATCCCCTGAGAGGTTTTTCGGTGGAAACAGATGGGTTTTTAGCATTGAAACAGAATGAGCCCTCGAGGTCTGAACAACTTTTTTTTGAAAAAATCCCTAAGCCGCGCGGTCACAATTTCAGCAAAATTCTGACGTTCTGCAATTCACTCAAAAATGGTGCCAAAGTGTTGCAAACGATCCCCTGAGAGGTTTTTCAGTGGAAACAGATGGATTTTTATCATTGGAAACAGAATTAGCTCTCCACATCTGAACTTGTGGGAAAACTTTTTTTTGAAAAAATCCCTAAGCCGCGCGGTCACAATTTCAGCAAAAATCTGACGTTCTGCAATTCACTCAAAAATAGTGCCAAAGTGTTGCAAACGATCCCCTGAGAGGTTTTTCGGTGGAAACAGATGGGTTTTTAGCATTGAAACAGAATAAGCCCTCGCGGTCTGAACAACTTTTTTTTGAAAAAATCCCTAAGGTGCGCGGTCACAAATTCAGCAAAATTCTGACGTTCTGCAATTCACTCAAAAATGGTGCCAAAGTGTTGCAAACGATCCCATGAGAGGTTTTTCGGTGGAAACAGATGGGTTTTTATCATTGGAAACAGAATTAGCTCTCCACATCTGAACTTGCGTAAAAACTTTTTTTAAAAAAAATCCCTAAACTGCGCGGTCACAATTTCAGCAAAAATCTGACGTTCTGCAATTCACTCAAAAATGGTGCCAAAGTGTTGCAAACGATCCCCTCAGAGGTTTTTCGGTGGAAACAGATGGGTTTTTAGCATTGAAACAGAATCAGCCCTCGAGGTCTGAACAACTTTTTTTTGAAAAAATCCCTAAGGTGCGCGGTCACAATTTCAGCAAAATTCTGACGTTCTGCAATTCACTCAAAAATGGTGCCAAAGTGTTGCAAAAGATCCCCTGAGAGGTTTTTCGGTGGAAACAGATGGGTTTTTAGCATTGAAACAGAATCAGCCCTCGAGGTCTGAACAACTTTTTTTGAAAAAATCCCTAAGCCGCGCGGTCACAACTTCAGCAAAATTCTGACGTTCTGCAATTCACTCAAAAATGGTGCCAAAGTGTTGTAAATGATCCCCTGAGAGGTTTTTCGGTAGAAACAGATGGATTTTTATCATGGAAACAGATTTAGCTCTCAACGTCTGAACTTGCGGAAATACTTTTTTTTGAAAAAATCCCTAAACCGCGCGGTCAGAATTTCAGCAAAATTCTGACGTTCTGCAATTCACTCAAAAATGGTGCCAAAGTGTTGTAAACGATCCCCTGAGGGGTTTTTCGGTGGAAACAGATGGATTTTTATCATTGGAAACAGAATTAGCTCTCCACGTCTGAACTTGTGGAAAAACATTTTTTTAAAAAAATCCCTAAGCCGCGCGGTCACAATTTCAGCAAAAATCTGACGTTCTGCAATTCACTCAAAAATAGTGCCAAAGTGTTGCAAACGATCCCCTGAGAGGTTTTTCAGTGGAAACAGATGGGTTTTTAGCATTGAAACAGAATGAGCCCTCGAGGTCTGAACAACTTTTTTTTGAAAAAATCCCTAAGGTGCGCGGTCACAAATTCAGCAAAATTCTGACGTTCTGCAATTCACTCAAAAATGGTGCCAAAGTGTTGCAAACGATCCCATGAGAGGTTTTTCGGTGGAAACAGATGGGTTTTTATCATTGGAAACAGAATTAGCTCTCCACATCTGAACTTGCGTAAAAACTTTTTTTTGAAAAAATCCCTAAACTGCGCGGTCACAATTTCAGCAAAAATCTGACGTTCTGCAATTCACTCAAAAATGGTGCCAAAGTGTTGCAAACGATCCCCTCAGAGGTTTTTCGGTGGAAACAGATGGGTTTTTAGCATTGAAACAGAATCAGCCCTCGAGGTCTGAACAACTTTTTTTTGAAAAAATCCCTAAGGTGCGCGGTCACAATTTCAGCAAAATTCTGACGTTCTGCAATTCACTCAAAAATGGTGCCAAAGTGTTGCAAAAGATCCCCTGAGAGGTTTTTCGGTGGAAACAGATGGGTTTTTAGCATTGAAACAGAATCAGCCCTCGAGGTCTGAACAACTTTTTTTGAAAAAATCCCTAAGCCGCGCGGTCACAACTTCAGCAAAATTCTGACGTTCTGCAATTCACTCAAAAATGGTGCCAAAGTGTTGTAAATGATCCCCTGAGAGGTTTTTCGGTAGAAACAGATGGATTTTTATCATGGAAACAGATTTAGCTCTCAACGTCTGAACTTGCGGAAATACTTTTTTTTGAAAAAATCCCTAAACCGCGCGGTCAGAATTTCAGCAAAATTCTGACGTTCTGCAATTCACTCAAAAATGGTGCCAAAGTGTTGTAAACGATCCCCTGAGGGGTTTTTCGGTGGAAACAGATGGATTTTTATCATTGGAAACAGAATTAGCTCTCCACGTCTGAACTTGTGGAAAAACATTTTTTAAAAAAAATCCCTAAGCCGCGCGGTCACAATTTCAGCAAAAATCTGACGTTCTGCAATTCACTCAAAAATAGTGCCAAAGTGTTGCAAACGATCCCCTGAGAGGTTTTTCGGTGGAAACAGATGGGTTTTTAGCATTGAAACAGAATAAGCCCTCGAGGTCTGAACAACTTTTTTTTGAAAAAATCCCTAAGGTGCGCGGTCCCAAATTCAGCAAAATTCTGACGTTCTGGAATTCACTCAAAAATGGTGCCAAAGTGTTGCAAACGATCCCCTGAGAGGTTTTTCGGTGGAAACAGATGGGTTTTTATCATTGGAAACAGAATTAGCTCTCCACATCTGAACTTGCGTAAAAACTTTTTTTTGAAAAAATCCCTAAACTGCGCGGTCACAATTTCAGCAGAAATCTGACGTTCTGCAATTCACTCAAAAATGGTGCCAAAGTGTTGCAAACGATCCCCTCAGAGGTTTTTCGGTGGAAACAGATGGGTTTTTAGCATTGAAACAGAATCAGCCCTCGAGGTATGAACAACTTTTTTTTTGAAAAAATCCCTAAGGTGCGCGGTCACAATTTCAGCAAAATTCTGACGTTCTGCAATTCACTCAAAAATGGTGCCAAAGTGTTGCAAAAGATCCCCTGAGAGGTTTTTCAGTGGAAACAGATGGGTTTTTAGCATTGAAACAGAATGAGCCCTCGAGCTCTGAACAACTTTTTTTGAAAAAATCCCTAAGCCGCGTGGTCAGAATTTCAGCAAAATTCTGACGTTCTGCAATTCACTCAAAAATGGTGCCAAAGTGTTGCAAACGATCCCCTGAGGGGTTCTTCGATGGAAACAGATGGATTTTTATCATTGGAAACAGAATTAGCTCTCCACATCTGAACTTGCGGAAAAACTTTTTTAAAAAAAAAATCCCTAAGGTGTGCGGTCACAATTTCAGCAAAAATCTGACGTTCTGCAATTCACTCAAAAATGGTGCCAAAGTGTTGCAAACGATCCCATGAGAAGTTTTTCGGTGGAAACAGATGGGTTTTTATCATTGAAACAGAATGAGCCCTCGAGGTCTGAACAACTTTTTTTAAAAAAAATCCCTAAGCCGCGCGGTCACAATTTCAGCAAAATTCTGACGTTCTGCAATTCACTCAAAAATGGTGCCAAAGTGTTGCAAACGATCCCCTGACAGGATTTTCGGTGGAAACAGGTTGATTTTTATCATTGGAAACAGAATTAGCTCTCCACATCTGAACTTGCGGAAAAACTTTTTTTTGAAAAAATCCCTAAGCCGCGCGGTCACAATTTCAGCAAAAATCTGACGTACTGCAATTCACTCAAAAATGGTGCCAAAGTGTTGCAAACGATCCCCTGAGAGGTTTTTCGGTGGAAACAGATGGGTTTTTAGCATTGAAACAGAATGAGCCCTCGAGGTCTGAACAACTTTTTTTTGAAAAAATCCCTAAGCCGCGCGGTCACAATTTCAGCAAAATTCTGACGTTCTGCAATTCACTCAAAAATGGTGCCAAAGTGTTGCAAACGATCCCCTGAGAGGTTTTTCAGTGGAAACAGATGGATTTTTATCACTGGAAACAGAATTAGCTCTCCACATCTCAACTTGTGGGAAAACTTTTTTTTGAAAAAATCCCTAAGCCGCGCGGTCACAATTTCAGCAAAAATCTGACGTTCTGCAATTCACTCAAAAATAGTGCCAAAGTGTTGCAAACGATCCCCTGAGAGGTTTTTCGGTGGAAACAGATGGGTTTTTAGCATTGAAACAGAATAAGCCCTCGCGGTCTGAACAACTTTTTTTTGAAAAAATCCCTAAGGTGCGCGGTCACAAATTCAGCAAAATTCTGACGTTCTGCAATTCACTCAAAAATGGTGCCAAAGTGTTGCAAACGATCCCATGAGAGGTTTTTCGGTGGAAACAGATGGGTTTTTATCATTGGAAACAGAATTAGCTCTCCACATCTGAACTTGCGTAAAAACTTTTTTTAAAAAAAATCCCTAAACTGCGCGGTCACAATTTCAGCAAAAATCTGACGTTCTGCAATTCACTCAAAAATGGTGCCAAAGTGTTGCAAACGATCCCCTCAGAGGTTTTTCGGTGGAAACAGATGGGTTTTTAGCATTGAAACAGAATCAGCCCTCGAGGTCTGAACAACTTTTTTTTGAAAAAATCCCTAAGGTGCGCGGTCACAATTTCAGCAAAATTCTGACGTTCTGCAATTCACTCAAAAATGGTGCCAAAGTGTTGCAAAAGATCCCCTGAGAGGTTTTTCGGTGGAAACAGATGGGTTTTTAGCATTGAAACAGAATCAGCCCTCGAGGTCTGAACAACTTTTTTTGAAAAAATCCCTAAGCCGCGCGGTCACAACTTCAGCAAAATTCTGACGTTCTGCAATTCACTCAAAAATGGTGCCAAAGTGTTGTAAATGATCCCCTGAGAGGTTTTTCGGTAGAAACAGATGGATTTTTATCATGGAAACAGATTTAGCTCTCAACGTCTGAACTTGCGGAAATACTTTTTTTTGAAAAAATCCCTAAACCGCGCGGTCAGAATTTCAGCAAAATTCTGACGTTCTGCAATTCACTCAAAAATGGTGCCAAAGTGTTGTAAACGATCCCCTGAGGGGTTTTTCGGTGGAAACAGATGGATTTTTATCATTGGAAACAGAATTAGCTCTCCACGTCTGAACTTGTGGAAAAACATTTTTAAAAAAAAATCCCTAAGCCGCGCGGTCACAAGTTCAGCAAAAATCTGACGTTCTGCAATTCACTCAAAAATAGTGCCAAAGTGTTGCAAACGATCCCCTGAGAGGTTTTTCGGTGGAAACAGATGGGTTTTTAGCATTGAAACAGAATAAGCCCTCGAGGTCTGAACAACTTTTTTTTGAAAAAATCCCTAAGGTGCGCGGTCCCAAATTCAGCAAAATTCTGACGTTCTGGAATTCACTCAAAAATGGTGCCAAAGTGTTGCAAACGATCCCCTGAGAGGTTTTTCGGTGGAAACAGATGGGTTTTTATCATTGGAAACAGAATTAGCTCTCCACATCTGAACTTGCGTAAAAACTTTTTTTTGAAAAAATCCCTAAACTGCGCGGTCACAATTTCAGCAGAAATCTGACGTTCTGCAATTCACTCAAAAATGGTGCCAAAGTGTTGCAAACGATCCCCTCAGAGGTTTTTCGGTGGAAACAGATGGGTTTTTAGCATTGAAACAGAATCAGCCCTCGAGGTATGAACAACTTTTTTTTTGAAAAAATCCCTAAGGTGCGCGGTCACAATTTCAGCAAAATTCTGACGTTCTGCAATTCACTCAAAAATGGTGCCAAAGTGTTGCAAAAGATCCCCTGAGAGGTTTTTCAGTGGAAACAGATGGGTTTTTAGCATTGAAACAGAATGAGCCCTCGAGCTCTGAACAACTTTTTTTGAAAAAATCCCTAAGCCGCGTGGTCAGAATTTCAGCAAAATTCTGACGTTCTGCAATTCACTCAAAAATGGTGCCAAAGTGTTGCAAACGATCCCCTGAGGGGTTCTTCGATGGAAACAGATGGATTTTTATCATTGGAAACAGAATTAGCTCTCCACATCTGAACTTGCGGAAAAACTTTTTTTAAAAAAAAATCCCTAAGGTGTGCGGTCACAATTTCAGCAAAAATCTGACGTTCTGCAATTCACTCAAAAATGGTGCCAAAGTGTTGCAAACGATCCCATGAGAAGTTTTTCGGTGGAAACAGATGGGTTTTTATCATTGAAACAGAATAAGCCCACGAGGTCTAAACAACTTTTTTTTGAAAAAATCCCTAAGCCGCGTTGTCACAATTTCAGCAAAAATCTGACGTTCTGCAATTCACTCAAAAATGGTGCCAAAGTGTTGCAAACGATCCCCTGACAGGATTTTCGGTGGAAACAGATGGATTTTTATCATGGAAACCGATTTAGCTCTCAACGTCTGAACTTGCGGAAATACTTTTTTTTGAAAAAATCCCTAAGCCGCGCGGTCAGAATTTCAGCAAAATTCTGACGTTCTGCAATTCACTCAAAAATGGTGCCAAAGTGTTGCAAACGATCCCCTGAGGGGTTTTTCGGTGGAAACAGATGGATTTTTATCATTGGAAACAGAATTAGCTCTCCACGTCTGAACTTGTGGAAAAACTTTTTTTAAAAAAAATCCCTAAGGTGCGCGGTCACAATTTCAGCAAAAATCTGACGTTCTGCAATTCACTCAAAAATGTTGCCAAAGTGTTGCAAACGATCCCATGAGAAGTTTTTCGGTGGAAACAGATGGGTTTTTATCATTGAAACAGAATGAGCCCTCGAGGTCTGAACAACTTTTTTTTAAAAAAATCCCTAAGCCGCGCGGTCACAATTTCAGCAAAATTCTGACGTTCTGCAATTCACTCAAAAATGGTGCCAAAGTGTTGCAAACGATCCCCTGACAGGATTTTCGGTGGAAACAGATGGATTTTTATCATGGAAACAGATTTTGCTCTCAACGTCTGAACTTGTGGAAAAACTTTTTTTAAAAAAAATCCCTAAGGTGCGCGGTCACAATTTCAGCAAAAATCTGACGTTCTGCAATTCACTCAAAAATGGTGCCAAAGTGTTGCAAACGATCCCATGAGAAGTTTTTCGGTGGAAACAGATGGGTTTTTATCATTGAAACAGAATAAGCCCTCGAGGTCTGAACAACTTTTTTTTGAAAAAATCCCTAAGCCGCGTTGTCACAATTTCAGCAAAAATCTGACGTTCTGCAATTCACTCAAAAATGGTGCCAAAGTGTTGCAAACGATCCCCTGACAGGATTTTCGGTGGAAACAGGTTGATTTTTATCATTGGAAACAGAATTAGCTCTCCAGATCTGAACTTGCGGGAAAACTTTTTTTTGAAAAAATCCCTAAGCCGCGCGGTCACAATTTCAGCAAAAATCTGACGTTCTGCAATTCACTCAAAAATGGTGCCAAAGTGTTGCAAAAGATCCCATGAGAGGTTTTTCGGTGGAAACAGATGGGTTTTTAGCATTGAAACAGAATAAGCCCTCGAGGTCTGAACAACTTTTTTTTGAAAAAATCCCTAAGGTGCGCGGTCACAAATTCAGCAAAATTCTGACGTTCTGCAATTCACTCAAAAATGGTGCCAAAGTGTTGCAAACGATCCCCTGAGAGGTTTTTCGGTGGAAACAGAAGGGTTTTTATCATTGGAAACAGAATTAGCTCTCCACATCTGAACTTGCGTAAAAACTTTTTTTTGAAAAAATCCCTAAACTGCGCAGTCACAATTTCAGCAAAAATCTGACGTTCTGCAATTCACTCAAAAATGGTGCCAAAGTGTTGCAAAGGATCCCCTTAGAGGTTTTTCGGTGGAAACAGATGGGTTTTTAGCATTGAAACAGAATCAGCCCTCGAGGTCTGAACAACTTTTTTTTGAAAAAATCCGTAAGGTGCGCAGTCACAACTTCAGCAAAATTCTGACGTTCTGCAATTCACTCAAAAATGGTGCCAAAGTGTTGTAAATGATCCCCTGAGAGGTTTTTCGGTGGAAACAGATGGATTTTTATCATTGGAAACAGAATTAGCTCTCCACATCTGAACTTGCGTAAAAACTTTTTTAAAAAAAAATCCCTAAGGTGCGCGGTCACAATTTCAGCAAAATTCTGACGTTCTGCAATTCACTCAAAAATGGTGCCATAGTGTTGCAAACGATCCCATGAGAAGTTTTTCAGTGGAAACAGATGGATTTTTATCACTGGAAACAGAATTAGCTCTCCACATCTGAACTTGTGGGAAAACTTTTTTTTGAAAAAATCCCTAAGCCGCGCGGTCACAATTTCAGCAAAAATCTGACGTTCTGCAATTCACTCAAAAATAGTGCCAAAGTGTTGCAAACGATCCCCTGAGAGGTTTTTCGGTGGAAACAGATGGGTTTTTAGCATTGAAACAGAATAAGCCCTCGCGGTCTGAACAACTTTTTTTTGAAAAAATCCCTAAGGTGCGCGGTCACAAATTCAGCAAAATTCTGACGTTCTGCAATTCACTCAAAAATGGTGCCAAAGTGTTGCAAACGATCCCATGAGAGGTTTTTCGGTGGAAACAGATGGGTTTTTATCATTGGAAACAGAATTAGCTCTCCACATCTGAACTTGCGTAAAAACTTTTTTTAAAAAAAATCCCTAAACTGCGCGGTCACAATTTCAGCAAAAATCTGACGTTCTGCAATTCACTCAAAAATGGTGCCAAAGTGTTGCAAACGATCCCCTCAGAGGTTTTTCGGTGGAAACAGATGGGTTTTTAGCATTGAAACAGAATCAGCCCTCGAGGTCTGAACAACTTTTTTTTGAAAAAATCCCTAAGGTGCGCGGTCACAATTTCAGCAAAATTCTGACGTTCTGCAATTCACTCAAAAATGGTGCCAAAGTGTTGCAAAAGATCCCCTGAGAGGTTTTTCGGTGGAAACAGATGGGTTTTTAGCATTGAAACAGAATCAGCCCTCGAGGTCTGAACAACTTTTTTTGAAAAAATCCCTAAGCCGCGCGGTCACAACTTCAGCAAAATTCTGACGTTCTGCAATTCACTCAAAAATGGTGCCAAAGTGTTGTAAATGATCCCCTGAGAGGTTTTTCGGTAGAAACAGATGGATTTTTATCATGGAAACAGATTTAGCTCTCAACGTCTGAACTTGCGGAAATACTTTTTTTTGAAAAAATCCCTAAACCGCGCGGTCAGAATTTCAGCAAAATTCTGACGTTCTGCAATTCACTCAAAAATGGTGCCAAAGTGTTGTAAACGATCCCCTGAGGGGTTTTTCGGTGGAAACAGATGGATTTTTATCATTGGAAACAGAATTAGCTCTCCACGTCTGAACTTGTGGAAAAACATTTTTAAAAAAAAATCCCTAAGCCGCGCGGTCACAAGTTCAGCAAAAATCTGACGTTCTGCAATTCACTCAAAAATAGTGCCAAAGTGTTGCAAACGATCCCCTGAGAGGTTTTTCGGTGGAAACAGATGGGTTTTTAGCATTGAAACAGAATAAGCCCTCGAGGTCTGAACAACTTTTTTTTGAAAAAATCCCTAAGGTGCGCGGTCCCAAATTCAGCAAAATTCTGACGTTCTGGAATTCACTCAAAAATGGTGCCAAAGTGTTGCAAACGATCCCCTGAGAGGTTTTTCGGTGGAAACAGATGGGTTTTTATCATTGGAAACAGAATTAGCTCTCCACATCTGAACTTGCGTAAAAACTTTTTTTTGAAAAAATCCCTAAACTGCGCGGTCACAATTTCAGCAGAAATCTGACGTTCTGCAATTCACTCAAAAATGGTGCCAAAGTGTTGCAAACGATCCCCTCAGAGGTTTTTCGGTGGAAACAGATGGGTTTTTAGCATTGAAACAGAATCAGCCCTCGAGGTATGAACAACTTTTTTTTTGAAAAAATCCCTAAGGTGCGCGGTCACAATTTCAGCAAAATTCTGACGTTCTGCAATTCACTCAAAAATGGTGCCAAAGTGTTGCAAAAGATCCCCTGAGAGGTTTTTCAGTGGAAACAGATGGGTTTTTAGCATTGAAACAGAATGAGCCCTCGAGCTCTGAACAACTTTTTTTGAAAAAATCCCTAAGCCGCGTGGTCAGAATTTCAGCAAAATTCTGACGTTCTGCAATTCACTCAAAAATGGTGCCAAAGTGTTGCAAACGATCCCCTGAGGGGTTCTTCGATGGAAACAGATGGATTTTTATCATTGGAAACAGAATTAGCTCTCCACATCTGAACTTGCGGAAAAACTTTTTTTAAAAAAAAATCCCTAAGGTGTGCGGTCACAATTTCAGCAAAAATCTGACGTTCTGCAATTCACTCAAAAATGGTGCCAAAGTGTTGCAAACGATCCCATGAGAAGTTTTTCGGTGGAAACAGATGGGTTTTTATCATTGAAACAGAATAAGCCCACGAGGTCTAAACAACTTTTTTTTGAAAAAATCCCTAAGCCGCGTTGTCACAATTTCAGCAAAAATCTGACGTTCTGCAATTCACTCAAAAATGGTGCCAAAGTGTTGCAAACGATCCCCTGACAGGATTTTCGGTGGAAACAGATGGATTTTTATCATGGAAACCGATTTAGCTCTCAACGTCTGAACTTGCGGAAATACTTTTTTTTGAAAAAATCCCTAAGCCGCGCGGTCAGAATTTCAGCAAAATTCTGACGTTCTGCAATTCACTCAAAAATGGTGCCAAAGTGTTGCAAACGATCCCCTGAGGGGTTTTTCGGTGGAAACAGATGGATTTTTATCATTGGAAACAGAATTAGCTCTCCACGTCTGAACTTGTGGAAAAACTTTTTTTAAAAAAAATCCCTAAGGTGCGCGGTCACAATTTCAGCAAAAATCTGACGTTCTGCAATTCACTCAAAAATGTTGCCAAAGTGTTGCAAACGATCCCATGAGAAGTTTTTCGGTGGAAACAGATGGGTTTTTATCATTGAAACAGAATGAGCCCTCGAGGTCTGAACAACTTTTTTTTAAAAAAATCCCTAAGCCGCGCGGTCACAATTTCAGCAAAATTCTGACGTTCTGCAATTCACTCAAAAATGGTGCCAAAGTGTTGCAAACGATCCCCTGACAGGATTTTCGGTGGAAACAGATGGATTTTTATCATGGAAACAGATTTTGCTCTCAACGTCTGAACTTGCGGAAATACTTTTTTTTGAAAAAATCCCTAAGCCGCGCGGTCAGAATTTCAGCAAAATTCTGACGTTCTGCAATTCACTCAAAAATGGTGCCAAAGTGTTGCAAACGATCCCCTGAGGGGTTTTTCCGTGGAAACAGATGGATTTTTATCATTGGAAACAGAATTAGCTCTCCACGTCTGAACTTGTGGAAAAACTTTTTTTAAAAAAAATCCCTAAGGTGCGCGGTCACAATTTCAGCAAAAATCTGACGTTCTGCAATTCACTCAAAAATGGTGCCAAAGTGTTGCAAACGATCCCATGAGAAGTTTTTCGGTGGAAACAGATGGGTTTTTATCATTGAAACAGAATAAGCCCTCGAGGTCTGAACAACTTTTTTTTGAAAAAATCCCTAAGCCGCGTTGTCACAATTTCAGCAAAAATCTGACGTTCTGCAATTCACTCAAAAATGGTGCCAAAGTGTTGCAAACGATCCCCTGACAGGATTTTCGGTGGAAACAGGTTGATTTTTATCATTGGAAACAGAATTAGCTCTCCAGATCTGAACTTGCGGGAAAACTTTTTTTTGAAAAAATCCCTAAGCCGCGCGGTCACAATTTCAGCAAAAATCTGACGTTCTGCAATTCACTCAAAAATGGTGCCAAAGTGTTGCAAAAGATCCCATGAGAGGTTTTTCGGTGGAAACAGATGGGTTTTTAGCATTGAAACAGAATAAGCCCTCGAGGTCTGAACAACTTTTTTTTGAAAAAATCCCTAAGGTGCGCGGTCACAAATTCAGCAAAATTCTGACGTTCTGCAATTCACTCAAAAATGGTGCCAAAGTGTTGCAAACGATCCCCTGAGAGGTTTTTCGGTGGAAACAGAAGGGTTTTTATCATTGGAAACAGAATTAGCTCTCCACATCTGAACTTGCGTAAAAACTTTTTTTTGAAAAAATCCCTAAACTGCGCAGTCACAATTTCAGCAAAAATCTGACGTTCTGCAATTCACTCAAAAATGGTGCCAAAGTGTTGCAAAGGATCCCCTTAGAGGTTTTTCGGTGGAAACAGATGGGTTTTTAGCATTGAAACAGAATCAGCCCTCGAGGTCTGAACAACTTTTTTTTGAAAAAATCCGTAAGGTGCGCAGTCACAACTTCAGCAAAATTCTGACGTTCTGCAATTCACTCAAAAATGGTGCCAAAGTGTTGTAAATGATCCCCTGAGAGGTTTTTCGGTGGAAACAGATGGATTTTTATCATTGGAAACAGAATTAGCTCTCCACATCTGAACTTGCGTAAAAACTTTTTTAAAAAAAAATCCCTAAGGTGCGCGGTCACAATTTCAGCAAAAATCTGACGTTCTGCAATTCACTCAAAAATGGTGCCATAGTGTTGCAAACGATCCCATGAGAAGTTTTTCGGTGGAAACAGATGGGTTTTTATCATTGAAACAGAATAAGCCCTCGAGGTCTGAACAACTTTTTTTTGAAAAAATCCCTAAGCCGCGTTGTCACAATTTCAGCAAAAATCTGAAGTTCTGCAATTCACTCAAAAATGGTGCCAAAGTGTTGCAAACGATCTCCTGAGAGGTTTTTCTGTGGAAACAGATGGGTTTTTATCATTGGAAAGAGAATTAGCTCTCCACATCTCAACTTGCGGAAAAACTTTTTTTTGAAAAAATCCCTAAGCTGCGCGGTCACAATTTCAGCAAAAATCTGACGTACTGCAATTCACTCAAAAATGGTGCCAAAGTGTTGCAAACGATCCCCTGAGAGGTTTTTCGGTGGAAACAGATGGGTTTTTAGCATTGAAACAGAATGAGCTCTCGAGGTCTGAACAACTTTTTTTTGAAAAAATCCCTAAGCCGCGCGGTCACAATTTCAGCAAAATTCTGACGTTCTGCAATTCACTCAAAAATGGTGCCAAAGTGTTGCAAACGATCCCCTGAGAGGTTTTTCAGTGGAAACAGATGGATTTTTATCATTGGAAACAGAATTAGCTCTCCACATCTGAACTTGTGGGAAAACTTTTTTTTGAAAAAATCCCTAAGGTGCGCGGTCACAATTTCAGCAAAAATCTGACGTTCTGCAATTCACTCAAAAATGGTGCCAGAGTGTTGCAAACGATCCCATGAGAAGTTGTTCGATGGAAACAGATGGGTTTTTATCATTGAAACAGAATGAGCCCTCGAGGTCTGAACAACTTTTTTAAAAAAAAATCCCTAAGCCGCGCGGTCACAATTTCAGCAAAATTCTGACGTTCTGCAATTCACTCAAAAATGGTGCCAAAGTGTTGCAAACGATCCCCTGACAGGATTTTCGGTGGAAACAGATGGATTTTTATCATGGAAACAGATTTAGCTCTCAACGTCTGAACTTGCGGAAATACTTTTTTTAAAAAAAAATCCCTAAGCCGCGCGGTCAGAATTTCAGCAAAATTCTGACGTTCTGCAATTCACTCAAAAATGGTGCCAAAGTGTTGTAAATGATCCCCTGAGGGGTTTTACGGTGGAAACAGATGGATTTTTATCATTGGAAACAGAATTAGCTCTCCACGTCTGAACTTGTGGAAAAACTTTTTTAAAAAAAAATCCCTAAGGTGCGCGGTCACAATTTCAGCAAAAATCTGACGTTCTGCAATTCACTCAAAAATGGTGCCATAGTGTTGCAAACGATCCCATGAGAAGTTTTTCGGTGGAAACAGATGGGTTTTTATCATTGAAACAGAATAAGCCCTCGAGGTCTGAACAACTTTTTTTTGAAAAAATCCCTATGCCGCGTTGTCACAATTTCAGCAAAAATCTGAAGTTCTGCAATTCACTCAAAAATGGTGCCAAAGTGTTGCAAACGATCCCCTGAGAGGTTTTTCTGTGGAAACAGATGGGTTTTTATCATTGGAAAGAGAATTAGCTCTCCACATCTCAACTTGCGGAAAAACTTTTTTTTGAAAAAATCCCTAAGCTGCGCGGTCACAATTTCAGCAAAAATCTGACGTACTGCAATTCACTCAAAAATGGTGCCAAAGTGTTGCAAACGATCCTCTGAGAGGTTTTTCGGTGGAAACAGATGGGTTTTTAGCATTGAAACAGAATGAGCCCTCGAGGTCTGAACAACTTTTTTTTGAAAAAATCCCTAAGCCGCGCGGTCACAATTTCAGCAAAATTCTGACGTTCTGCAATTCACTCAAAAATGGTGCCAAAGTGTTGCAAACGATCCCCTGAGAGGTTTTTCAGTGGAAACAGATGGATTTTTATCATTGGAAACAGAATTAGCTCTCCACATCTGAACTTGTGGGAAAACTTTTTTTTGAAAAAATCCCTAAGCCGCGCGGTCACAATTTCAGCAAAAATCTGACGTTCTGCAATTCACTCAAAAATAGTGCCAAAGTGTTGCAAACGATCCCCTGAGAGGTTTTTCGGTGGAAACAGATGGGTTTTTAGCATTGAAACAGAATAAGCCCTCGCGGTCTGAACAACTTTTTTTTGAAAAAATCCCTAAGGTGCGCGGTCACAAATTCAGCAAAATTCTGACGTTCTGCAATTCACTCAAAAATGGTGCCAAAGTGTTGCAAACGATCCCATGAGAGGTTTTTCGGTGGAAACAGATGGGTTTTTATCATTGGAAACAGAATTAGCTCTCCACATCTGAACTTGCGTAAAAACTTTTTTTAAAAAAAATCCCTAAACTGCGCGGTCACAATTTCAGCAAAAATCTGACGTTCTGCAATTCACTCAAAAATGGTGCCAAAGTGTTGCAAACGATCCCCTCAGAGGTTTTTCGGTGGAAACAGATGGGTTTTTAGCATTGAAACAGAATCAGCCCTCGAGGTCTGAACAACTTTTTTTTGAAAAAATCCCTAAGGTGCGCGGTCACAATTTCAGCAAAATTCTGACGTTCTGCAATTCACTCAAAAATGGTGCCAAAGTGTTGCAAAAGATCCCCTGAGAGGTTTTTCGGTGGAAACAGATGGGTTTTTAGCATTGAAACAGAATCAGCCCTCGAGGTCTGAACAACTTTTTTTGAAAAAATCCCTAAGCCGCGCGGTCACAACTTCAGCAAAATTCTGACGTTCTGCAATTCACTCAAAAATGGTGCCAAAGTGTTGTAAATGATCCCCTGAGAGGTTTTTCGGTAGAAACAGATGGATTTTTATCATGGAAACAGATTTAGCTCTCAACGTCTGAACTTGCGGAAATACTTTTTTTTGAAAAAATCCCTAAACCGCGCGGTCAGAATTTCAGCAAAATTCTGACGTTCTGCAATTCACTCAAAAATGGTGCCAAAGTGTTGTAAACGATCCCCTGAGGGGTTTTTCGGTGGAAACAGATGGATTTTTATCATTGGAAACAGAATTAGCTCTCCACGTCTGAACTTGTGGAAAAACATTTTTTAAAAAAAATCCCTAAGCCGCGCGGTCACAATTTCAGCAAAAATCTGACGTTCTGCAATTCACTCAAAAATAGTGCCAAAGTGTTGCAAACGATCCCCTGAGAGGTTTTTCGGTGGAAACAGATGGGTTTTTAGCATTGAAACAGAATAAGCCCTCGAGGTCTGAACAACTTTTTTTTGAAAAAATCCCTAAGGTGCGCGGTCCCAAATTCAGCAAAATTCTGACGTTCTGGAATTCACTCAAAAATGGTGCCAAAGTGTTGCAAACGATCCCCTGAGAGGTTTTTCGGTGGAAACAGATGGGTTTTTATCATTGGAAACAGAATTAGCTCTCCACATCTGAACTTGCGTAAAAACTTTTTTTTGAAAAAATCCCTAAACTGCGCGGTCACAATTTCAGCAGAAATCTGACGTTCTGCAATTCACTCAAAAATGGTGCCAAAGTGTTGCAAACGATCCCCTCAGAGGTTTTTCGGTGGAAACAGATGGGTTTTTAGCATTGAAACAGAATCAGCCCTCGAGGTATGAACAACTTTTTTTTTGAAAAAATCCCTAAGGTGCGCGGTCACAATTTCAGCAAAATTCTGACGTTCTGCAATTCACTCAAAAATGGTGCCAAAGTGTTGCAAAAGATCCCCTGAGAGGTTTTTCAGTGGAAACAGATGGGTTTTTAGCATTGAAACAGAATGAGCCCTCGAGCTCTGAACAACTTTTTTTGAAAAAATCCCTAAGCCGCGTGGTCAGAATTTCAGCAAAATTCTGACGTTCTGCAATTCACTCAAAAATGGTGCCAAAGTGTTGCAAACGATCCCCTGAGGGGTTCTTCGATGGAAACAGATGGATTTTTATCATTGGAAACAGAATTAGCTCTCCACATCTGAACTTGCGGAAAAACTTTTTTTAAAAAAAAATCCCTAAGGTGTGCGGTCACAATTTCAGCAAAAATCTGACGTTCTGCAATTCACTCAAAAATGGTGCCAAAGTGTTGCAAACGATCCCATGAGAAGTTTTTCGGTGGAAACAGATGGGTTTTTATCATTGAAACAGAATAAGCCCACGAGGTCTAAACAACTTTTTTTTGAAAAAATCCCTAAGCCGCGTTGTCACAATTTCAGCAAAAATCTGACGTTCTGCAATTCACTCAAAAATGGTGCCAAAGTGTTGCAAACGATCCCCTGACAGGATTTTCGGTGGAAACAGATGGATTTTTATCATGGAAACCGATTTAGCTCTCAACGTCTGAACTTGCGGAAATACTTTTTTTTGAAAAAATCCCTAAGCCGCGCGGTCAGAATTTCAGCAAAATTCTGACGTTCTGCAATTCACTCAAAAATGGTGCCAAAGTGTTGCAAACGATCCCCTGAGGGGTTTTTCGGTGGAAACAGATGGATTTTTATCATTGGAAACAGAATTAGCTCTCCACGTCTGAACTTGTGGAAAAACTTTTTTTAAAAAAAATCCCTAAGGTGCGCGGTCACAATTTCAGCAAAAATCTGACGTTCTGCAATTCACTCAAAAATGTTGCCAAAGTGTTGCAAACGATCCCATGAGAAGTTTTTCGGTGGAAACAGATGGGTTTTTATCATTGAAACAGAATGAGCCCTCGAGGTCTGAACAACTTTTTTTAAAAAAAATCCCTAAGCCGCGCGGTCACAATTTCAGCAAAATTCTGACGTTCTGCAATTCACTCAAAAATGGTGCCAAAGTGTTGCAAACGATCCCCTGACAGGATTTTCGGTGGAAACAGATGGATTTTTATCATGGAAACAGATTTTGCTCTCAACGTCTGAACTTGCGGAAATACTTTTTTTTGAAAAAATCCCTAAGCCGCGCGGTCAGAATTTCAGCAAAATTCTGACGTTCTGCAATTCACTCAAAAATGGTGCCAAAGTGTTGCAAACGATCCCCTGAGGGGTTTTTCCGTGGAAACAGATGGATTTTTATCATTGGAAACAGAATTAGCTCTCCACGTCTGAACTTGTGGAAAAACTTTTTTTAAAAAAAATCCCTAAGGTGCGCGGTCACAATTTCAGCAAAAATCTGACGTTCTGCAATTCACTCAAAAATGGTGCCAAAGTGTTGCAAACGATCCCATGAGAAGTTTTTCGGTGGAAACAGATGGGATTTTCCATTGAAACAGAATAAGCCCTCGAGGTCTGAACAACTTTTTTTTGAAAAAATCCCTAAGCCGCGTTGTCACAATTTCAGCAAAAATCTGACGTTCTGCAATTCACTCAAAAATGGTGCCAAAGTGTTGCAAACGATCCCCTGACAGGATTTTCGGTGGAAACAGGTTGATTTTTATCATTGGAAACAGAATTAGCTCTCCAGATCTGAACTTGCGGGAAAACTTTTTTTTGAAAAAATCCCTAAGCCGCGCGGTCACAATTTCAGCAAAAATCTGACGTTCTGCAATTCACTCAAAAATGGTGCCAAAGTGTTGCAAAAGATCCCATGAGAGGTTTTTCGGTGGAAACAGATGGGTTTTTAGCATTGAAACAGAATAAGCCCTCGAGGTCTGAACAACTTTTTTTTGAAAAAATCCCTAAGGTGCGCGGTCACAAATTCAGCAAAATTCTGACGTTCTGCAATTCACTCAAAAATGGTGCCAAAGTGTTGCAAACGATCCCCTGAGAGGTTTTTCGGTGGAAACAGAAGGGTTTTTATCATTGGAAACAGAATTAGCTCTCCACATCTGAACTTGCGTAAAAACTTTTTTTTGAAAAAATCCCTAAACTGCGCAGTCACAATTTCAGCAAAAATCTGACGTTCTGCAATTCACTCAAAAATGGTGCCAAAGTGTTGCAAAGGATCCCCTTAGAGGTTTTTCGGTGGAAACAGATGGGTTTTTAGCATTGAAACAGAATCAGCCCTCGAGGTCTGAACAACTTTTTTTTGAAAAAATCCGTAAGGTGCGCAGTCACAACTTCAGCAAAATTCTGACGTTCTGCAATTCACTCAAAAATGGTGCCAAAGTGTTGTAAATGATCCCTTGAGAGGTTTTTCGGTGGAAACAGATGGATTTTTATCATTGGAAACAGAATTAGCTCTCCACGTCTGAACTTGTGGAAAAACTTTTTTTAAAAAAAATCCCTAAGGTGCGCGGTCACAATTTCAGCAAAAATCTGACGTTCTGCAATTCACTCAAAAATGGTGCCAAAGTGTTGCAAACGATCCCATGAGAAGTTTTTCGGTGGAAACAGATGGGTTTTTATCATTGAAACAGAATAAGCCCTCGAGGTCTGAACAACTTTTTTTTGAAAAAATAACTAAGCCGCGTTGTCACAATTTCAGCAAAAATCTGACGTTCTGCAATTCACTCAAAAATGGTGCCAAAGTGTTGCAAACGATCCCCTGACAGGATTTTCGGTGGAAACAGGTTGATTTTTATCATTGGAAACAGAATTAGCTCTCCAGATCTGAACTTGCGGGAAAACTTTTTTTTGAAAAAATCCCTAAGCCGCGCGGTCACAATTTCAGCAAAAATCTGACGTTCTGCAATTCACTCAAAAATGGTGCCAAAGTGTTGCAAACGATCCCCTGAGAGGTTTTTCGGTGGAAACAGATGGGTTTTTAGCATTGAAACAGAATAAGCCCTCGAGGTCTGAACAACTTTTTTTTAAAAAAATCCCTAAGCTGCGCGGTCACAATTTCAGCAAAATTCTGACGTTCTGCAATTCACTCAAAAATGGTGCCAAAGTGTTGCAAACGATCCCCTGAGGGTTTTTTCGGTGAAAACAGATGGGTTTTTATCATTGGAAACAGAATTAGCTCTCCACATCTGAACTTGCGGAAAAACTTTTTTTTGAAAAAATCCCTAAGCTGCGCGGTCACAATTTCAGCAAAAATCTGACGTTCTGCAATTCACTCAAAAATGGTGCCAAAGTGTTGCAAACGATCCCCTGAGAGGTTTTTCGGTGGAAACAGATGGGTTTTTATCATTGAAACAGAATGAGCCCTCGAGGTCTGAACAACTTTTTTTAAAAAAAATCCCTAAGCCGCGCGGTCACAATTTCAGCAAAATTCTGACGTTCTGCAATTCACTCAAAAATGGTGCCAAAGTGTTGCAAACGATCCCCTGACAGGATTTTCGGTGGAAACAGATGGATTTTTATCATGGAAACAGATTTAGCTCTCAGCGTCTGAACTTGCGGAAATACTTTTTTTTGAAAAAATCCCTAAACCGCGCGGTCAGAATTTCAGCAAAATTCTGACGTTCTGCAATTCACTCAAAAATGGTGCCAAAGTGTTGTAAACGATCCCCTGAGGGGTTTTTCGGTGGAAACAGATGGATTTTTATCATTGGAAACAGAATTAGCTCTCCACGTCTGAACTTGTGGAAAAACTTTTTAAAAAAAAAATCCCTAAGCCGCGCGGTCACAATTTCAGCAAAAATCTGACGTTCTGCAATTCACTCAAAAATAGTGCCAAAGTGTTGAAAACGGTCCCCTGAGAGGTTTTTCGGTGGAAACAGATGGGTTTTTAGCATTGAAACAGAATAAGCCCTCGAGGTCTGAACAACTTTTTTTTGAAAAAATCCCTAAGGTGCGCGGTCCCAAATTCAGCAAAATTCTGACGTTCTGGAATTCACTCAAAAATGGTGCCAAAGTGTTGCAAACGATCCCCTGAGAGGTTTTTCGGTGGAAACAGATGGGTTTTTATCATTGGAAACAGAATTAGCTCTCCACATCTGAACTTGCGTAAAAACTTTTTTTTGAAAAAATCCCTAAACTGCGCGGTCACAATTTCAGCAGAAATCTGACGTTCTGCAATTCACTCAAAAATGGTGCCAAAGTGTTGCAAACGATCCCCTCAGAGGTTTTTCGGTGGAAACAGATGAGTTTTTAGCATTGAAACAGAATCAGCCCTCGAGGTATGAACAACTTTTTTTTGAAAAAATCCCTAAGGTGCACGGTCACAATTTCAGCAAAATTCTGACGTTCTGCAATTCACTCAAAAATGGTGCCAAAGTGTTGCAAAAGATCCCCTGAGAGGTTTTTCAGTGGAAACAGATGGGTTTTTAGCATTGAAACAGAATGAGCCCTCGAGCTCTGAACAACTTTTTTTGAAAAAATCCCTAAGCCGCGTGGTCAGAATTTCAGCAAAATTCTGACGTTCTGCAATTCACTCAAAAATGGTGCCAAAGTGTTGTAAATGATCCCCTGAGAGGTTTTTCGGTGGAAACAGATGGATTTTTATCATTGGAAACAGAATTAGCTCTCCACGTCTGAACTTGTGGAAAAACTTTTTTTAAAAAAAATCCCTAAGGTGCGCGGTCACAATTTCAGCAAAAATCTGACGTTCTGCAATTCACTCAAAAATGGTGCCAAAGTGTTGCAAACGATCCCATGAGAAGTTTTTCGGTGGAAACAGATGGGTTTTTATCATTGAAACAGAATAAGCCCTCGAGGTCTGAACAACTTTTTTTTGAAAAAATAACTAAGCCGCGTTCTCACAATTTCAGCAAAAATCTGACGTTCTGCAATTCACTCAAAAATGGTGCCAAAGTGTTGCAAACGATCCCCTGACAGGATTTTCGGTGGAAACAGGTTGATTCTTATCATTGGAAACAGAATTAGCTCTCCAGATCTGAACTTGCGGGAAAACTTTTTTTTGAAAAAATCCCTAAGCCGCGCGGTCACAATTTCAGCAAAAATCTGACGTTCTGCAATTCACTCAAAAATGGTGCCAAAGTGTTGCAAACGATCCCCTGAGGGTTTTTTCGGTGAAAACAGATGGGTTTTTATCATTGGAAACAGAATTAGCTCTCCACGTCTGAACTTGCGGAAAAACTTTTTTTAAAAAAAATCCCTAAGGTGCGCGGTCACAATTTCAGCAAAAATCTGACGTTCTGCAATTCACTCAAAAATGGTGCCAAAGTGTTGCAAACGATCCCCTGAGAAGTTTTTCGGTGGAAACAGATGGGTTTTTAGCATTGAAACAGAATAAGCCCTCGAGGTCTGAACAACTTTTTTTTAAAAAAATCCCTAAGCTGCGCGGTCACAATTTCAGCAAAATTCTGACGTTCTGCAATTCACTCAAAAATGGTGCCAAAGTGTTGCAACGATCCCATGAGAAGTTTTTCGGTGTAAACAGATGGGTTTTTATCATTGAAACAGAATAAGCCCTCGAGGTCTGAACAACTTTTTTTTGAAAAAATCCCTAAGCCGCGCGGTCACAATTTCAGCAAAATTCTGACGTTCTGCAATTCACTCAAAAATGGTGCCAAAGTGTTGCAAACGATCCCCTGAGAGGTTTTTCGGTGGAAACAGATGGATTTTTATCATTGGAAACAGAATTAGCTCTCCACAACTGAACTTGCGGAAAACTTTTTTTTGAAAAAATCCCTAAGCCGCGCGGTCACAATTTCAGCAAAAATCTGACGTTCTGCAATTCACTCAAAAATAGTGCCAAAGTGTTGCAAACGATCCCCTGAGAGGTTTTTCGGTGGAAACAGATGGGTTTTTAGCATTGAAACAGAATGAGCCCTCGAGCTCTGAACAACTTTTTTTGAAAAAATCCCTAAGCCGCGCGGTCAGAATTTCAGCAAAATTCTGACGTTCTGCAATTCACTCAAAAATGGTGCCAAAGTGTTGCAAACGATCCCCTGAGGGGTTTTTCGGTGGAAACAGATGGATTTTTATCATTGGAAACAGAATTAGCTCTCCACGTCTGAACTTGCGGAAAAACTTTTTTTAAAAAAAATCCCTAAGGTGCGCGGTCACAATTTCAGCAAAAATCTGACGTTCTTCAATTCACTCAAAAATGGTGCCAAAGTGTTGCAAACGATCCCATGAGAAGTTTTTCGGTGGAAACAGATGGGTTTTTATCATTGAAACAGAATAAGCCCTCGAGATCTGAACAACTTTTTTTTAAAAAAATCCCTAAGCCGCGTTGTCACAGTTTCAGCAAAAATCTGACGTTCTGCAATGCACTCAAAAATGGTGCCAAAGTGTTGCAAACGATCCCCTGACAGGATTTTCGGTGGAAACAGGTTGATTTTTATCATTGGAAACAGAATTAGCTCTCCACATCTGAACTTGCGGAAAAACTTTTTTTTGAAAAAATCCCTAAGCTGCGCGGTCACAATTTCAGCAAAAATCTGACGTTCTGCAATTCACTCAAAAATGGTGCCAAAGTGTTGCAAACGATCCCCTCACAGGATTTTCGGTGAAAACAGATGGATTTTTATCATGGAAACAGATTTAGCTCTCCACGTCTGAACTTGCGGAAATACTTTTTTTAAAAAAAATCCCTAAGCCGCGCGGTCAGAATTTCAGCAAAATTCTGATGTTCTGCAATTCACTCAAAAATGGTGCCAAAGTGTTGCAAACGATCCCCTGAGGGTTTTTTCGGTGGAAACAGATGGATTTTTATCATGGAAACAGATTTAGCTCTCCACGTCTGAACTTGCGGAAATACTTTTTTTTGAAAAAATCCCTAAGCCGCACGGTCACAATTTCACCAAAAATCTGACGTTCTGCAATTCACTCAAAAATGGTGCCAAAGTGTTGCAAACGATCCCCTGAGAGGTTTTTCGGTGGAAACAGATGGGTTTTTATCATTGAAACAGAATAAGCCCTCGAGGTCTGAACAACTTTTTTTTGAAAAAATCCCTAAGCCGCGTGGTCACAATTTCAGCAAAAATCTGACGTTCTGCAATTCACTCAAAAATGGTGCCAAAGTGTTGCAAACGATCCCCTGACAGGATTTTCGGTGGAAACAGGTTGATTTTTATCATTGGAAACATAATTAGCTCTCCACATCTGAACTTGCAGAAAAACTTTTTTTTGAAAAAATCCCTAAGCCGCGCGGTCACAATTTCAGCAAAAATCTGACGTTCTGCAATTCACTCAAAAATGGTGCCAGAGTTTTTCAAACGATCCCCTGAGAGGTTTTTCGGTGGAAACAGATGGGTTTTTAGCATTGAAACAGAATAAGCCCTCGAGGTCTGAACAACTTTTTTTTGAAAAAATCCCTAAGCTGCGCGGTCAGAATTTCAGCAAAATTCTGACGTTCTGCAATTCACTCAAAAATGGTGCCAAAGTGTTGCAAACGATCCCCTGAGAGGTTTTTCGGTGGAAACAGATGGGTTTTTATCATTGGAAACAGAATTAGCTCTCCACATCTGAACTTGCGGAAAAACTTTTTTTTGAAAAAATCCCTAAGCTGCGCGGTCACAATTTCAGCAAAAATCTGACGTTCTGCAATTCACTCAAAAATGGTGCCAAAGTGTTGCAAACGATCCCCTGAGAGGTTTTTCGGTGGAAACAGATGGGTTTTTAGCATTGAAACAGAATGAGCCCTCGAGGTCTGAACAACTTTTTTTAAAAAAAATCCCTAAGCCGCGCGGTCACAATTTCAGCAAAATTCTGACGTTCTGCAATTCACTCAAAAATGCTGCCAAAGTGTTGCAACGATCCCATGAGAAGTTTTTCTGTGTAAACAGATGGGTTTTTATCATTGAAACAGAATAAGCCCTCGAGGTCTGAACAACTTTTTTTTGAAAAAATCCCTAAGACGCGCGGTCACAATTTCAGCAAAATTCTGACGTTCTGCAATTCACTCAAAAATGGTGCCAAAGTGTTGCAAACGATCCCCTGAGAGGTTTTTCGGTGGAAACAGATGGATTTTTATCATTGGAAACAGAATTAGCTCTCCACATCTGAACTTGCGGAAAAACTTTTTTTTGAAAAAATCCCTAAGCCGCGCGGTCACAATTTCAGCAAAAATCTGACGTTCTGCAATTCACTCAAAAATAGTGCCAAAGTATTGCAAACGATCCCCTGAGAGGTTTTTCGGTGGAAACAGATGGGTTTTTAGCATTGAAACAGAATAAGCCCTCGAGGTCTGAACAACTTTTTTTTGAAAAAATCCATAAGGTGCGCGGTCACAATTTCAGCAAAATTCTGACGTTCTGCAATTCACTCAAAAATGGTGCCAAAGTGTTGCAAACGATCCCCTGAGAGGTTTTTCGGTGGAAACAGATGGGTTTTTAGCATTGAAACAGAATGAGCCCTCGAGCTCTGAACAACTTTTTTTGAAAAAATCCCTAAGCCGCGCGGTCAGAATTTCAGCAAAATTCTGACGTTCTGCAATTCACTCAAAAATGGTGCCAAAGTGTTGCAAACGATCCCCTGAGGGGTTTTTCGGTGGAAACAGATGGATTTTTATCATTGGAAACAGAATTAGCTCTCCACGTCTGAACTTGCGGAAAAACTTTTTTTAAAAAAAATCCCTAAGGTGCGCAGTCACAATTTCAGCAAAAATCTGACGTTCTGCAATTCACTCAAAAATGGTGCCAAAGTGTTGCAAACGATCCCATGTGAAGTTTTTCGGTGGAAACAGATGGGTTTTTATCATTGAAACAGAATAAGCCCTCGAGATCTGAACAACTTTTTTTTGAAAAAATCCCTAAGCCGCGTTGTCACAATTTCAGCAAAAATCTGACGTTCTGCAATTCACTCAAAAATGGTGCCAAAGTGTTGCAAACGATCCCCTGACAGGATTTTTGGTGGAAACAGGTTGATTTTTATCATTCGAAACAGAATTAGCTCTCCACATCTGAACTTGCGGAAAAACTTTTTTATGAAAAAATCCCTATGCCGCGCGGTCACAATTTCAGCAAAAATCTGACGTTCTGCAATTCACTCAAAAATGGTGCCAAAGTGTTGCAAAAGATCCCGAGAGGTTTTTCGGTGGAAACAGATGGGTTTTTAGCATTGAAACAGAATAAGCCCTCGAGGTCTGAACAACTTTTTTTAAAAAAAATCCCTAAGCTGCGCGGTCACAATTTCAGCAAAAATCTGACGTTCTGCAATTCACTCAAAAATGGTGCCAAAGTGTTGCAAACGATCCCCTGAGAGGTTTTTCGGTGGAAACAGATGGGTTTTTATCATTGGAAACAGAATTAGCTCTCCACATCTGAACTTGCGTAAAAACTTTTTTTTGAAAAAATCCCTAAACTGCGCAGTCACAATTTCAGCAAAAATCTGACGTTCTGCAATTCACTCAAAAATGGTGCCAAAGTGTTGCAAAGGATCCCCTTAGAGGTTTTTCGGTGGAAACAGATGGGTTTTTAGCATTGAAACAGAATCAGCCCTCGAGGTCTGAACAACTTTTTTTTGAAAAAATCCGTAAGGTGCGCAGTCACAACTTCAGCAAAATTCTGACGTTCTGCAATTCACTCAAAAATGGTGCCAAAGTGTTGTAAATGATCCCCTGAGAGGTTTTTCGGTGGAAACAGATGGATTTTTATCATTGGAAACAGAATTAGCTCTCCACGTCTGAACTTGTGGAAAAACTTTTTTTAAAAAAAATCCCTAAGGTGCGCGGTCACAATTTCAGCAAAAATCTGACGTTCTGCAATTCACTCAAAAATGGTGCCAAAGTGTTGCAAACGATCCCATGAGAAGTTTTTCGGTGGAAACAGATGGGTTTTTATCATTGAAACAGAATAAGCCCTCGAGGTCTGAACAACTTTTTTTTGAAAAAATAACTAAGCCGCGTTGTCACAATTTCAGCAAAAATCTGACGTTCTGCAATTCACTCAAAAATGGTGCCAAAGTGTTGCAAACGATCCCCTGACAGGATTTTCGGTGGAAACAGGTTGATTTTTATCATTGGAAACAGAATTAGCTCTCCAGATCTGAACTTGCGGGAAAACTTTTTTTTGAAAAAATCCCTAAGCCGCGCGGTCACAATTTCAGCAAAAATCTGACGTTCTGCAATTCACTCAAAAATGGTGCCAAAGTGTTGCAAACGATCCCCTGAGAGGTTTTTCGGTGGAAACAGATGGGTTTTTAGCATTGAAACAGAATAAGCCCTCGAGGTCTGCACAACTTTTTTTTAAAAAAATCCCTAAGCTGCGCGGTCACAATTTCAGCAAAATTCTGACGTTCTGCAATTCACTCAAAAATGGTGCCAAAGTGTTGCAAACGATCCCCTGAGGGTTTTTTCGGTGAAAACAGATGGGTTTTTATCATTGGAAACAGAATTAGCTCTCCACATCTGAACTTGCGGAAAAACTTTTTTTGAAAAAATCCCTAAGCTGCGCGGTCACAATTTCAGCAAAAATCTGACGTTCTGCAATTCACTCAAAAATGGTGCCAAAGTGTTGCAAACGATCCCCTGAGAGGTTTTTCGGTGGAAACAGATGGGTTTTTATCATTGAAACAGAATGAGCCCTCGAGGTCTGAACAACTTTTTTTAAAAAAAATCCCTAAGCCGCGCGGTCACAATTTCAGCAAAATTCTGACGTTCTGCAATTCACTCAAAAATGGTGCCAAAGTGTTGCAAACGATCCCCTGACAGGATTTTCGGTGGAAACAGATGGATTTTTATCATGGAAACAGATTTAGCTCTCAGCGTCTGAACTTGCGGAAATACTTTTTTTTGAAAAAATCCCTAAACCGCGCGGTCAGAATTTCAGCAAAATTCTGACGTTCTGCAATTCACTCAAAAATGGTGCCAAAGTGTTGTAAACGATCCCCTGAGGGGTTTTTCCGTGGAAACAGATGGATTTTTATCATTGGAAACAGAATTAGCTCTCCACGTCTGAACTTGTGGAAAAACTTTTTTAAAAAAAAATCCCTAAGCCGCGCGGTCACAATTTCAGCAAAAATCTGACGTTCTGCAATTCACTCAAAAATAGTGCCAAAGTGTTGAAAACGGTCCCCTGAGAGGTTTTTCGGTGGAAACAGATGGGTTTTTAGCATTGAAACAGAATAAGCCCTCGAGGTCTGAACAACTTTTTTTTGAAAAAATCCCTAAGGTGCGCGGTCCCAAATTCAGCAAAATTCTGACGTTCTGGAATTCACTAAAAAATGGTGCCAAAGTGTTGCAAACGATCCCCTGAGAGGTTTTTCGGTGGAAACAGATGGGTTTTTATCATTGGAAACAGAATTAGCTCTCCACATCTGAACTTGCGTAAAAACTTTTTTTTGAAAAAATCCCTAAACTGCGCGGTCACAATTTCAGCAGAAATCTGACGTTCTGCAATTCACTCAAAAATGGTGCCAAAGTGTTGCAAACGATCCCCTCAGAGGTTTTTCGGTGGAAACAGATGGGTTTTTAGCATTGAAACAGAATCAGCCCTCGAGGTATGAACAACTTTTTTTTGAAAAAATCCCTAAGGTGCGCGGTCACAATTTCAGCAAAATTCTGACGTTCTGCAATTCACTCAAAAATGGTGCCAAAGTGTTGCAAACGATCCCCTGAGAGGTTTTTCAGTGGAAACAGATGGGTTTTTAGCATTGAAACAGAATGAGCCCTCGAGCTCTGAACAACTTTTTTTGAAAAAATCCCTAAGCCGCGTGGTCAGAATTTCAGCAAAATTCTGACGTTCTGCAATTCACTCAAAAATGGTGCCAAAGTGTTGCAAACGATCCCCTGAGGGGTTCTTCGATGGAAACAGATGGATTTTTATCATTGGAAACAGAATTAGCTCTCCACATCTGAACTTGCGGAAAAACTTTTTTTAAAAAAAATCCCTAAGGTGTGCGGTCACAATTTCAGCAAAAATCTGACGTTCTGCAATTCACTCAAAAATGGTGCCAAAGTGTTGCAAACGATCCCATGAGAAGTTTTTCGGTGGAAACAGATGGGTTTTTATCATTGAAACAGAATAAGCCCACGAGGTCTAAACAACTTTTTTTTGAAAAAATCCCTAAGCCGCGTTGTCACAATTTCAGCAAAAATCTGACGTTCTGCAATTCACTCAAAAATGGTGCCAAAGTGTTGCAAACGATCCCCTGACAGGATTTTCGGTGGAAACAGATGGATTTTTATCATGGAAACAGATTTAGCTCTCAACGTCTGAACTTGCGGAAATACTTTTTTTTGAAAAAATCCCTAAGCCGCGCGGTCAGAATTTCAGCAAAATTCTGACGTTCTGCAATTCACTCAAAAATGGTGCCAAAGTGTTGCAAACGATCCCCTGAGGGGTTTTTCGGTGGAAACAGATGGATTTTTATCATTGGAAACAGAATTAGCTCTCCACGTCTGAACTTGTGGAAAAACTTTTTTAAAAAAAAATCCCTAAGGTGCGCGGTCACAATTTCAGCAAAAATCTGACGTTCTGCAATTCACTCAAAAATGTTGCCAAAGTGTTGCAAACGATCCCATGAGAAGTTTTTCGGTGGAAACAGATGGGTTTTTATCATTGAAACAGAATGAGCCCTCGAGGTCTGAACAACTTTTTTTAAAAAAAATCCCTAAGCCGCGCGGTCACAATTTCAGCAAAATTCTGACGTTCTGCAATTCACTCAAAAATGGTGCCAAAGTGTTGCAAACGATCCCCTGACAGGATTTTCGGTGGAAACAGATGGATTTTTATCATGGAAACAGATTTAGCTCTCAACGTCTGAACTTGCGGAAATACTTTTTTTTGAAAAAATCCCTAAGCCGCGCGGTCAGAATTTCAGCAAAATTCTGACGTTCTGCAATTCACTCAAAAATGGTGCCAAAGTGTTGTAAACGATCCCCTGAGGGGTTTTTCCGTGGAAACAGATGGATTTTTATCATTGGAAACAGAATTAGCTCTCCACGTCTGAACTTGTGGAAAAACTTTTTTTAAAAAAAATCCCTAAGGTGCGCGGTCACAATTTCAGCAAAAATCTGACGTTCTGCAATTCACTCAAAAATGGTGCCAAAGTGTTGCAAACGATCCCATGAGAAGTTTTTCGGTGGAAACAGATGGGTTTTTATCATTGAAACAGAATAAGCCCTCGAGGTCTGAACAACTTTTTTTTGAAAAAATCCCTAAGCCGCGTTGTCACAATTTCAGCAAAAATCTGACGTTCTGCAATTCACTCAAAAATGGTGCCAAAGTGTTGCAAACGATCCCCTGACAGGATTTTCGGTGGAAACAGGTTGATTTTTATCATTGGAAACAGAATTAGCTCTCCAGATCTGAACTTGCGGGAAAACTTTTTTTTGAAAAAATCCCTAAGCCGCGCGGTCACAATTTCAGCAAAAATCTGACGTTCTGCAATTCACTCAAAAATGGTGCCAAAGTGTTGCAAAAGATCCCATGAGAGGTTTTTCGGTGGAAACAGATGGGTTTTTAGCATTGAAACAGAATAAGCCCTCGAGGTCTGAACAACTTTTTTTTGAAAAAATCCCTAAGCCGCGCGGTCACAATTTCAGCAAAATTCTGACGTTCTGCAATTCACTCAAAAATGGTGCCAAAGTGTTGCAAACGATCCCCTGAGAGGTTTTTCGGTGGAAACAGATGGATTTTTATCATTGGAAACAGAATTAGCTCTCCACATCTGAACTTGCGTAAAAACTTTTTTTTGAAAAAATCCCTAAACTGCGCAGTCACAATTTCAGCAAAAATCTGACGTTCTGCAATTCACTCAAAAATGGTGCCAAAGTGTTGCAAAGGATCCCCTTAGAGGTTTTTCGGTGGAAACAGATGGGTTTTTAGCATTGAAACAGAATAAGCCCTCGAGGTCTGAACAACTTTTTTTTGAAAAAATCCGTAAGGTGCGCAGTCACAACTTCAGCAAAATTCTGACGTTCTGCAATTCACTCAAAAATGGTGCCAAAGTGTTGCAAACAATCCCCTGAGAGGTTTTTCGGTGGAAACAGATGGGTTTTTATCATTGGAAACAGAATTAGCTCTCCACGTCTGAACTTGTGGAAAAACTTTTTTTAAAAAAAATCCCTAAGGTGCGCGGTCACAATTTCAGCAAAAATCTGACGTTCTGCAATTCACTCAAAAATGGTGCCAAAGTGTTGCAAAAGATCCCATGAGAGGTTTTTCGGTGGAAACAGATGGGTTTTTAGCATTGAAACAGAATAAGCCCTCGAGGTCTGAACAACTTTTTTTTGAAAAAATCCCTAAGGTGCGCGGTCACAAATTCAGCAAAATTCTGACGTTCTGCAATTCACTCAAAAATGGTGCCAAAGTGTTGCAAACGATCCCCTGAGAGGTTTTTCGGTGGAAACAGATGGGTTTTTATCATTGGAAACAGAATTAGCTCTCCACATCTGAACTTGCGTAAAAACTTTTTTTTGAAAAAATCCCTAAACTGCGCAGTCACAATTTCAGCAAAAATCTGACGTTCTGCAATTCACTCAAAAATGGTGCCAAAGTGTTGCAAAAGATCCCATGAGAGGTTTTTCGGTGGAAACAGATGGGTTTTTAGCATTGAAACAGAATAAGCCCTCGAGGTCTGAACAACTTTTTTTTGAAAAAATCCGTAAGGTGCGCAGTCACAACTTCAGCAAAATTCTGACGTTCTGCAATTCACTCAAAAATGGTGCCAAAGTGTTGTAAATGATCCCCTGAGAGGTTTTTCGGTGGAAACAGATGGATTTTTATCATTGGAAACAGAATTAGCTCTCCACGTCTGAACTTGTGGAAAAACTTTTTTTAAAAAAAATCCCTAAGGTGCGCGGTCACAATTTCAGCAAAAATCTGACGTTCTGCAATTCACTCAAAAATGGTGCCAAAGTGTTGCAAACGATCCCATGAGAAGTTTTTCGGTGGAAACAGATGGGTTTTTATCATTGAAACAGAATAAGCCCTCGAGGTCTGAACAACTTTTTTTTGAAAAAATAACTAAGCCGCGTTGTCACAATTTCAGCAAAAATCTGACGTTCTGCAATTCACTCAAAAATGGTGCCAAAGTGTTGCAAACGATCCCCTGACAGGATTTTCGGTGGAAACAGGTTGATTTTTATCATTGGAAACAGAATTAGCTCTCCAGATCTGAACTTGCGGGAAAACTTTTTTTTGAAAAAATCCCTAAGCCGCGCGGTCACAATTTCAGCAAAAATCTGACGTTCTGCAATTCACTCAAAAATGGTGCCAAAGTGTTGCAAACGATCCCCTGAGAGGTTTTTCGGTGGAAACAGATGGGTTTTTAGCATTGAAACAGAATAAGCCCTCGAGGTCTGAACAACTTTTTTTTAAAAAAATCCCTAAGCTGCGCGGTCACAATTTCAGCAAAATTCTGACGTTCTGCAATTCACTCAAAAATGGTGCCAAAGTGTTGCAAACGATCCCCTGAGGGTTTTTTCGGTGAAAACAGATGGGTTTTTATCATTGGAAACAGAATTAGCTCTCCACATCTGAACTTGCGGAAAAACTTTTTTTGAAAAAATCCCTAAGCTGCGCGGTCACAATTTCAGCAAAAATCTGACGTTCTGCAATTCACTCAAAAATGGTGCCAAAGTGTTGCAAACGATCCCCTGAGAGGTTTTTCGGTGGAAACAGATGGGTTTTTAGCATTGAAACAGAATAAGCCCTCGAGGTCTGAACAACTTTTTTAAAAAAAAATCCCTAAGCTGCGCGGTCACAATTTCAGCAAAATTCTGACGTTCTGCAATTCACTCAAAAATGGTGCCAAAGTGTTGCAACGATCCCATGAGAAGTTTTTCGGTGTAAACAGATGGGTTTTTATCATTGAAACAGAATAAGCCCTCGAGGTCTGAACAACTTTTTTTTGAAAAAATCCCTAAGCCGCGCGGTCACAATTTCAGCAAAATTCTGACGTTCTGCAATTCACTCAAAAATGGTGCCAAAGTGTTGCAAACGATCCCCTGAGAGGTTTTTCGGTGGAAACAGATGGATTTTTATCATTGGAAACAGAATTAGCTCTCCACAACTGAACTTGCGGAAAACTTTTTTTTGAAAAAATCCCTAAGCCGCGCGGTCACAATTTCAGCAAAAATCTGACGTTCTGCAATTCACTCAAAAATAGTGCCAAAGTGTTGCAAACGATCCCCTGAGAGGTTTTTCGGTGGAAACAGATGGGTTTTTAGCATTGAAACAGAATGAGCCCTCGAGCTCTGAACAACTTTTTTTGAAAAAATCCCTAAGCCGCGCGGTCAGAATTTCAGCAAAATTCTGACGTTCTGCAATTCACTCAAAAATGGTGCCAAAGTGTTGCAAACGATCCCCTGAGGGGTTTTTCGGTGGAAACAGATGGATTTTTATCATTGGAAACAGAATTAGCTCTCCACGTCTGAACTTGCGGAAAAACTTTTTTTAAAAAAAATCCCTAAGGTGCGCGGTCACAATTTCAGCAAAAATCTGACGTTCTGCAATTCACTCAAAAATGGTGCCAAAGTGTTGCAAACGATCCCATGAGAAGTTTTTCGGTGGAAACAGATGGGTTTTTATCATTGAAACAGAATAAGCCCTCGAGATCTGAACAACTTTTTTTTAAAAAAATCCCTAAGCCGCGTTGTCACAGTTTCAGCAAAAATCTGACGTTCTGCAATGCACTCAAAAATGGTGCCAAAGTGTTGCAAACGATCCCCTGACAGGATTTTCGGTGGAAACAGGTTGATTTTTATCATTGGAAACAGAATTAGCTCTCCACATCTGAACTTGCGGAAAAACTTTTTTTTGAAAAAATCCCTAAGCTGCGCGGTCACAATTTCAGCAAAAATCTGACGTTCTGCAATTCACTCAAAAATGGTGCCAAAGTGTTGCAAACGATCCCCTCACAGGATTTTCGGTGGAAACAGATGGATTTTTATCATGGAAACAGATTTAGCTCTCCACGTCTGAACTTGCGGAAATACTTTTTTTAAAAAAAATCCCTAAGCCGCGCGGTCAGAATTTCAGCAAAATTCTGATGTTCTGCAATTCACTCAAAAATGGTGCCAAAGTGTTGCAAACGATCCCCTGAGGGTTTTTTCGGTGGAAACAGATGGATTTTTATCATGGAAACAGATTTAGCTCTCCACGTCTGAACTTGCGGAAATACTTTTTTTTGAAAAAATCCCTAAGCCGCACGGTCACAATTTCACCAAAAATCTGACGTTCTGCAATTCACTCAAAAATGGTGCCAAAGTGTTGCAAACGATCCCCTGAGAGGTTTTTCGGTGGAAACAGATGGGTTTTTATCATTGAAACAGAATAAGCCCTCGAGGTCTGAACAACTTTTTTTTGAAAAAATCCCTAAGCCGCGTGGTCACAATTTCAGCAAAAATCTGACGTTCTGCAATTCACTCAAAAATGGTGCCAAAGTGTTGCAAACGATCCCCTGACAGGATTTTCGGTGGAAACAGGTTGATTTTTATCATTGGAAACATAATTAGCTCTCCACATCTGAACTTGCAGAAAAACTTTTTTTTGAAAAAATCCCTAAGCCGCGCGGTCACAATTTCAGCAAAAATCTTACGTTCTGCAATTCACTCAAAAATGGTGCCAGAGTTTTTCAAACGATCCCCTGAGAGGTTTTTCGGTGGAAACAGATGGGTTTTTAGCATTGAAACAGAATAAGCCCTCGAGGTCTGAACAACTTTTTTTTGAAAAAATCCCTAAGCTGCGCGGTCAGAATTTCAGCAAAAATCTGACGTTCTGCAATTCACTCAAAAATGGTGCCAAAGTGTTGCAAACGATCCCCTGAGAGGTTTTTCGGTGGAAACAGATGGGTTTTTATCATTGGAAACAGAATTAGCTCTCCACATCTGAACTTGCGGAAAAACTTTTTTTTGAAAAAATCCCTAAGCTGCGCGGTCACAATTTCAGCAAAAATCTGACGTTCTGCAATTCACTCAAAAATGGTGCCAAAGTGTTGCAAACGATCCCCTGAGAGGTTTTTCGGTGGAAACAGATGGGTTTTTAGCATTGAAACAGAATAAGCCCTCGAGGTCTGAACAACTTTTTTTAAAAAAAATCCCTAAACTGCGCGGTCACAATTTCAGCAAAATTCTGACGTTCTGCAATTCACTCAAAAATGGTGCCAAAGTGTTGCAAACGATCCCCTGAGGGTTTTTTCGGTGAAAACAGATGGGTTTTTATCATTGGAAACAGAATTAGCTCTCCACATCTGAACTTGCGGAAAAACTTTTTTTGAAAAAATCCCTAAGCTGCGCGGTCACAATTTCAGCAAAAATCTGACGTTCTGCAATTCACTCAAAAATGGTGCCAAAGTGTTGCAAACGATCCCCTGAGAGGTTTTTCGGTGGAAACAGATGGGTTTTTAGCATTGAAACAGAATAAGCCCTCGAGGTCTGAACAACTTTTTTAAAAAAAAATCCCTAAGCTGCGCGGTCACAATTTCAGCAAAATTCTGACGTTCTGCAATTCACTCAAAAATGGTGCCAAAGTGTTGCAACGATCCCATGAGAAGTTTTTCGGTGTAAACAGATGGGTTTTTATCATTGAAACAGAATAAGCCCTCGAGGTCTGAACAACTTTTTTTTGAAAAAATCCCTAAGCCGCGCGGTCACAATTTCAGCAAAAATCTGACGTTCTGCAATTCACTCAAAAATGGTGCCAAAGTGTTGCAAACGATCCCATGAGAAGTTTTTCGGTGGAAACAGATGGGTTTTTATCATTGAAACAGAATAAGCCCACGAGGTCTAAACAACTTTTTTTTGAAAAAATCCCTAAGCCGCGTTGTCACAATTTCAGCAAAAATCTGACGTTCTGCAATTCACTCAAAAATGGTGCCAAAGTGTTGCAAACGATCCCCTGACAGGATTTTCGGTGGAAACAGATGGATTTTTATCATGGAAACAGATTTAGCTCTCAACGTCTGAACTTGCGGAAATACTTTTTTTGAAAAAATCCCTAAGCCGCGCGGTCAGAATTTCAGCAAAATTCTGACGTTCTGCAATTCACTCAAAAATGGTGCCAAAGTGTTGCAAACGATCCCCTGAGGGGTTTTTCGGTGGAAACAGATGGATTTTTATCATTGGAAACAGAATTAGCTCTCCACGTCTGAACTTGTGGAAAAACTTTTTTTAAAAAAAATCCCTAAGGTGCGCGGTCACAATTTCAGCAAAAATCTGACGTTCTGCAATTCACTCAAAAATGTTGCCAAAGTGTTGCAAACGATCCCATGAGAAGTTTTTCGGTGGAAACAGATGGGTTTTTATCATTGAAACAGAATGAGCCCTCGAGGTCTGAACAACTTTTTTTAAAAAAAATCCCTAAGCCGCGCGGTCACAATTTCAGCAAAATTCTGACGTTCTGCAATTCACTCAAAAATGGTGCCAAAGTGTTGCAAACGATCCCCTGACAGGATTTTCGGTGGAAACAGATGGATTTTTATCATGGAAACAGATTTAGCTCTCAACGTCTGAACTTGCGGAAATACTTTTTTTTGAAAAAATCCCTAAGCCGCGCGGTCAGAATTTCAGCAAAATTCTGACGTTCTGCAATTCACTCAAAAATGGTGCCAAAGTGTTGTAAACGATCCCCTGAGGGGTTTTTCCGTGGAAACAGATGGATTTTTATCATTGGAAACAGAATTAGCTCTCCACGTCTGAACTTGTGGAAAAACTTTTTTTAAAAAAAATCCCTAAGGTGCGCGGTCACAATTTCAGCAAAAATCTGACGTTCTGCAATTCACTCAAAAATGGTGCCAAAGTGTTGCAAACGATCCCATGAGAAGTTTTTCGGTGGAAACAGATGGGTTTTTATCATTGAAACAGAATAAGCCCTCGAGGTCTGAACAACTTTTTTTTGAAAAAATCCCTAAGCCGCGTTGTCACAATTTCAACAAAAATCTGACGTTCTGCAATTCACTCAAAAATGGTGCCAAAGTGTTGCAAACGATCCCCTGACAGGATTTTCGGTGGAAACAGGTTGATTTTTATCATTGGAAACAGAATTAGCTCTCCAGATCTGAACTTGCGGGAAAACTTTTTTTTGAAAAAATCCCTAAGCCGCGCGGTCACAATTTCAGCAAAAATCTGACGTTCTGCAATTCACTCAAAAATGGTGCCAAAGTGTTGCAAAAGATCCCATGAGAGGTTTTTCGGTGGAAACAGATGGGTTTTTAGCATTGAAACAGAATAAGCCCTCGAGGTCTGAACAACTTTTTTTTGAAAAAATCCCTAAGGTGCGCGGTCACAAATTCAGCAAAATTCTGACGTTCTGCAATTCACTCAAAAATGGTGCCAAAGTGTTGCAAACGATCCCCTGAGAGGTTTTTCGGTGGAAACAGATGGGTTTTTATCATTGGAAACAGAATTAGCTCTCCACATCTGAACTTGCGTAAAAACTTTTTTTTGAAAAAATCCCTAAACTGCGCAGTCACAATTTCAGCAAAAATCTGACGTTCTGCAATTCACTCAAAAATGGTGCCAAAGTGTTGCAAAGGATCCCCTTAGAGGTTTTTCGGTGGAAACAGATGGGTTTTTAGCATTGAAACAGAATCAGCCCTCGAGGTCTGAACAACTTTTTTTTGAAAAAATCCGTAAGGTGCGCAGTCACAACTTCAGCAAAATTCTGACGTTCTGCAATTCACTCAAAAATGGTGCCAAAGTGTTGTAAATGATCCCCTGAGAGGTTTTTCGGTGGAAACAGATGGATTTTTATCATTGGAAACAGAATTAGCTCTCCACGTCTGAACTTGTGGAAAAACTTTTTTTAAAAAAAATCCCTAAGGTGCGCGGTCACAATTTCAGCAAAAATCTGACGTTCTGCAATTCACTCAAAAATGGTGCCAAAGTGTTGCAAACGATCCCATGAGAAGTTTTTCGGTGGAAACAGATGGGTTTTTATCATTGAAACAGAATAAGCCCTCGAGGTCTGAACAACTTTTTTTTGAAAAAATAACTAAGCCGCGTTGTCACAATTTCAGCAAAAATCTGACGTTCTGCAATTCACTCAAAAATGGTGCCAAAGTGTTGCAAACGATCCCCTGACAGGATTTTCGGTGGAAACAGGTTGATTTTTATCATTGGAAACAGAATTAGCTCTCCAGATCTGAACTTGCGGGAAAACTTTTTTTTGAAAAAATCCCTAAGCCGCGCGGTCACAATTTCAGCAAAAATCTGACGTTCTGCAATTCACTCAAAAATGGTGCCAAAGTGTTGCAAACGATCCCCTGAGAGGTTTTTCGGTGGAAACAGATGGGTTTTTAGCATTGAAACAGAATAAGCCCTCGAGGTCTGAACAACTTTTTTTAAAAAAAATCCCTAAGCTGCGCGGTCACAATTTCAGCAAAATTCTGACGTTCTGCAATTCACTCAAAAATGGTGCCAAAGTGTTGCAAACGATCCCCTGAGGGTTTTTTCGGTGAAAACAGATGGGTTTTTATCATTGGAAACAGAATTAGCTCTCCACATCTGAACTTGCGGAAAAACTTTTTTTGAAAAAATCCCTAAGCTGCGCGGTCACAATTTCAGCAAAAATCTGACGTTCTGCAATTCACTCAAAAATGGTGCCAAAGTGTTGCAAACGATCCCCTGAGAGGTTTTTCGGTGGAAACAGATGGGTTTTTAGCATTGAAACAGAATAAGCCCTCGAGGTCTGAACAACTTTTTTAAAAAAAAATCCCTAAGCTGCGCGGTCACAATTTCAGCAAAATTCTGACGTTCTGCAATTCACTCAAAAATGGTGCCAAAGTGTTGCAACGATCCCATGAGAAGTTTTTCGGTGTAAACAGATGGGTTTTTATCATTGAAACAGAATAAGCCCTCGAGGTCTGAACAACTTTTTTTTGAAAAAATCCCTAAGCCGCGCGGTCACAATTTCAGCAAAATTCTGACGTTCTGCAATTCACTCAAAAATGGTGCCAAAGTGTTGCAAACGATCCCCTGAGAGGTTTTTCGGTGGAAACAGATGGATTTTTATCATTGGAAACAGAATTAGCTCTCCACAACTGAACTTGCGGAAAACTTTTTTTTGAAAAAATCCCTAAGCCGCGCGGTCACAATTTCAGCAAAAATCTGACGTTCTGCAATTCACTCAAAAATAGTGCCAAAGTGTTGCAAACGATCCCCTGAGAGGTTTTTCGGTGGAAACAGATGGGTTTTTAGCATTGAAACAGAATGAGCCCTCGAGCTCTGAACAACTTTTTTTGAAAAAATCCCTAAGCCGCGCGGTCAGAATTTCAGCAAAATTCTGACGTTCTGCAATTCACTCAAAAATGGTGCCAAAGTGTTGCAAACGATCCCCTGAGGGGTTTTTCGGTGGAAACAGATGGATTTTTATCATTGGAAACAGAATTAGCTCTCCACGTCTGAACTTGCGGAAAAACTTTTTTTAAAAAAAATCCCTAAGGTGCGCGGTCACAATTTCAGCAAAAATCTGACGTTCTGCAATTCACTCAAAAATGGTGCCAAAGTGTTGCAAACGATCCCATGAGAAGTTTTTCGGTGGAAACAGATGGGTTTTTATCATTGAAACAGAATAAGCCCTCGAGATCTGAACAACTTTTTTTAAAAAAAATCCCTAAGCCGCGTTGTCACAGTTTCAGCAAAAATCTGACGTTCTGCAATGCACTCAAAAATGGTGCCAAAGTGTTGCAAACGATCCCCTGACAGGATTTTCGGTGGAAACAGGTTGATTTTTATCATTGGAAACAGAATTAGCTCTCCACATCTGAACTTGCGGAAAAACTTTTTTTTGAAAAAATCCCTAAGCTGCGCGGTCACAATTTCAGCAAAAATCTGACGTTCTGCAATTCACTCAAAAATGGTGCCAAAGTGTTGCAAACGATCCCCTCACAGGATTTTCGGTGGAAACAGATGGATTTTTATCATGGAAACAGATTTAGCTCTCCACGTCTGAACTTGCGGAAATACTTTTTTTTAAAAAAATCCCTAAGCCGCGCGGTCAGAATTTCAGCAAAATTCTGATGTTCTGCAATTCACTCAAAAATGGTGCCAAAGTGTTGCAAACGATCCCCTGAGGGTTTTTTCGGTGGAAACAGATGGATTTTTATCATGGAAACAGATTTAGCTCTCCACGTCTGAACTTGCGGAAATACTTTTTTTTGAAAAAATCCCTAAGCCGCACGGTCACAATTTCACCAAAAATCTGACGTTCTGCAATTCACTCAAAAATGGTGCCAAAGTGTTGCAAACGATCCCCTGAGAGGTTTTTCGGTGGAAACAGATGGGTTTTTATCATTGAAACAGAATAAGCCCTCGAGGTCTGAACAACTTTTTTTTGAAAAAATCCCTAAGCCGCGTGGTCACAATTTCAGCAAAAATCTGACGTTCTGCAATTCACTCAAAAATGGTGCCAAAGTGTTGCAAACGATCCCCTGACAGGATTTTCGGTGGAAACAGGTTGATTTTTATCATTGGAAACATAATTAGCTCTCCACATCTGAACTTGCAGAAAAACTTTTTTTTGAAAAAATCCCTAAGCCGCGCGGTCACAATTTCAGCAAAAATCTGACGTTCTGCAATTCACTCAAAAATGGTGCCAGAGTTTTTCAAACGATCCCCTGAGAGGTTTTTCGGTGGAAACAGATGGGTTTTTAGCATTGAAACAGAATAAGCCCTCGAGGTCTGAACAACTTTTTTTTGAAAAAATCCCTAAGCTGCGCGGTCAGAATTTCAGCAAAAATCTGACGTTCTGCAATTCACTCAAAAATGGTGCCAAAGTGTTGCAAACGATCCCCTGAGAGGTTTTTCGGTGGAAACAGATGGGTTTTTATCATTGGAAACAGAATTAGCTCTCCACATCTGAACTTGCGGAAAAACTTTTTTTTGAAAAAATCCCTAAGCTGCGCGGTCACAATTTCAGCAAAAATCTGACGTTCTGCAATTCACTCAAAAATGGTGCCAAAGTGTTGCAAAAGATCCCCTGAGAGGTTTTTCGGTGGAAACAGATGGGTTTTTAGCATTGAAACAGAATAAGCCCTCGAGGTCTGAACAACTTTTTTTAAAAAAAATCCCTAAACTGCGCGGTCACAATTTCAGCAAATTTCTGACGTTCTGCAATTCACTCAAAAATGGTGCCAAAGTGTTGCAAACGATCCCCTGAGGGTTTTTTCGGTGAAAACAGATGGGTTTTTATCATTGGAAACAGAATTAGCTCTCCACATCTGAACTTGCGGAAAAACTTTTTTTGAAAAAATCCCTAAGCTGCGCGGTCACAATTTCAGCAAAAATCTGACGTTCTGCAATTCACTCAAAAATGGTGCCAAAGTGTTGCAAACGATCCCCTGAGAGGTTTTTCGGTGGAAACAGATGGGTTTTTAGCATTGAAACAGAATAAGCCCTCGAGGTCTGAACAACTTTTTTAAAAAAAAATCCCTAAGCTGCGCGGTCACAATTTCAGCAAAATTCTGACGTTCTGCAATTCACTCAAAAATGGTGCCAAAGTGTTGCAACGATCCCATGAGAAGTTTTTCGGTGTAAACAGATGGGTTTTTATCATTGAAACAGAATAAGCCCTCGAGGTCTGAACAACTTTTTTTTGAAAAAATCCCTAAGCCGCGCGGTCACAATTTCAGCAAAATTCTGACGTTCTGCAATTCACTCAAAAATGGTGCCAAAGTGTTGCAAACGATCCCCTGAGAGGTTTTTCGGTGGAAACAGATGGATTTTTATCATTGGAAACAGAATTAGCTCTCCACAACTGAACTTGCGGAAAACTTTTTTTTGAAAAAATCCCTAAGCCGCGCGGTCACAATTTCAGCAAAAATCTGACGTTCTGCAATTCACTCAAAAATAGTGCCAAAGTGTTGCAAACGATCCCCTGAGAGGTTTTTCGGTGGAAACAGATGGGTTTTTAGCATTGAAACAGAATGAGCCCTCGAGCTCTGAACAACTTTTTTTGAAAAAATCCCTAAGCCGCGCGGTCAGAATTTCAGCAAAATTCTGACGTTCTGCAATTCACTCAAAAATGGTGCCAAAGTGTTGCAAACGATCCCCTGAGGGGTTTTTCGGTGGAAACAGATGGATTTTTATCATTGGAAACAGAATTAGCTCTCCACGTCTGAACTTGCGGAAAAACTTTTTTTAAAAAAAATCCCTAAGGTGCGCGGTCACAATTTCAGCAAAAATCTGACGTTCTGCAATTCACTCAAAAATGGTGCCAAAGTGTTGCAAACGATCCCATGAGAAGTTTTTCGGTGGAAACAGATGGGTTTTTATCATTGAAACAGAATAAGCCCTCGAGATCTGAACAACTTTTTTTAAAAAAAATCCCTAAGCCGCGTTGTCACAGTTTCAGCAAAAATCTGACGTTCTGCAATGCACTCAAAAATGGTGCCAAAGTGTTGCAAACGATCCCCTGACAGGATTTTCGGTGGAAACAGGTTGATTTTTATCATTGGAAACAGAATTAGCTCTCCACATCTGAACTTGCGGAAAAACTTTTTTTTGAAAAAATCCCTAAGCTGCGCGGTCACAATTTCAGCAAAAATCTGACGTTCTGCAATTCACTCAAAAATGGTGCCAAAGTGTTGCAAACGATCCCCTCACAGGATTTTCGGTGGAAACAGATGGATTTTTATCATGGAAACAGATTTAGCTCTCCACGTCTGAACTTGCGGAAATACTTTTTTTAAAAAAAATCCCTAAGCCGCGCGGTCAGAATTTCAGCAAAATTCTGATGTTCTGCAATTCACTCAAAAATGGTGCCAAAGTGTTGCAAACGATCCCCTGAGGGTTTTTTCGGTGGAAACAGATGGATTTTTATCATGGAAACAGATTTAGCTCTCCACGTCTGAACTTGCGGAAATAATTTTTTTTTGAAAAAATCCCTAAGCCGCACGGTCACAATTTCACCAAAAATCTGACGTTCTGCAATTCACTCAAAAATGGTGCCAAAGTGTTGCAAACGATCCCCTGAGAGGTTTTTCGGTGGAAACAGATGGGTTTTTATCATTGAAACAGAATAAGCCCTCGAGGTCTGAACAACTTTTTTTTGAAAAAATCCCTAAGCCGCGTGGTCACAATTTCAGCAAAAATCTGACGTTCTGCAATTCACTCAAAAATGGTGCCAAAGTGTTGCAAACGATCCCCTGACAGGATTTTCGGTGGAAACAGGTTGATTTTTATCATTGGAAACATAATTAGCTCTCCACATCTGAACTTGCAGAAAAACTTTTTTTTGAAAAAATCCCTAAGCCGCGCGGTCACAATTTCAGCAAAAATCTGACGTTCTGCAATTCACTCAAAAATGGTGCCAGAGTTTTTCAAACGATCCCCTGAGAGGTTTTTCGGTGGAAACAGATGGGTTTTTAGCATTGAAACAGAATAAGCCCTCGAGGTCTGAACAACTTTTTTTTGAAAAAATCCCTAAGCTGCGCGGTCAGAATTTCAGCAAAAATCTGACGTTCTGCAATTCACTCAAAAATGGTGCCAAAGTGTTGCAAACGATCCCCTGAGAGGTTTTTCGGTGGAAACAGATGGGTTTTTATCATTGGAAACAGAATTAGCTCTCCACATCTGAACTTGCGGAAAAACTTTTTTTTGAAAAAATCCCTAAGCTGCGCGGTCACAATTTCAGCAAAAATCTGACGTTCTGCAATTCACTCAAAAATGGTGCCAAAGTGTTGCAAACGATCCCCTGAGAGGTTTTTCGGTGGAAACAGATGGGTTTTTAGCATTGAAACAGAATGAGCCCTCGAGGTCTGAACAACTTTTTTTAAAAAAAATCCCTAAGCCGCGCGGTCACAATTTCAGCAAAATTCTGACGTTCTGCAATTCACTCAAAAATGGTGCCAAAGTGTTGCAAACAATCCCCTGAGAGGTTTTTCGGTGGAAACAGATGGGTTTTTATCATTGGAAACAGAATTAGCTCTCCACATCTGAACTTGCAGAAAAACTTTTTTTTGAAAAAATCCCTAAGCTGCGCGGTCACAATTTCAGCAAAAATCTGACGTTCTGCAATTCACTCAAAAATGGTGCCAAAGTGTTGCAAACGATCCCCTCACAGGATTTTCGGTGGAAACAGATGGATTTTTATCATGGAAACAGATTTAGCTCTCCACGTCTGAACTTGCGGAAATACTTTTTTTTAAAAAAATCCCTAAGCCGCGCGGTCAGAATTTCAGCAAAATTCTGATGTTCTGCAATTCACTCAAAAATGGTGCCAAAGTGTTGCAAACGATCCCCTGAGGGTTTTTTCGGTGGAAACAGATGGATTTTTATCATGGAAACAGATTTAGCTCTCCACGTCTGAACTTGCGGAAATACTTTTTTTTGAAAAAATCCCTAAGCCGCACGGTCACAATTTCACCAAAAATCTGACGTTCTGCAATTCACTCAAAAATGGTGCCAAAGTGTTGCAAACGATCCCCTGAGAGGTTTTTCGGTGGAAACAGATGGGTTTTTATCATTGAAACAGAATAAGCCCTCGAGGTCTGAACAACTTTTTTTTGAAAAAATCCCTAAGCCGCGTGGTCACAATTTCAGCAAAAATCTGACGTTCTGCAATTCACTCAAAAATGGTGCCAAAGTGTTGCAAACGATCCCCTGACAGGATTTTCGGTGGAAACAGGTTGATTTTTATCATTGGAAACATAATTAGCTCTCCACATCTGAACTTGCAGAAAAACTTTTTTTTGAAAAAATCCCTAAGCCGCGCGGTCACAATTTCAGCAAAAATCTGACGTTCTGCAATTCACTCAAAAATGGTGCCAGAGTTTTTCAAACGATCCCCTGAGAGGTTTTTCGGTGGAAACAGATGGGTTTTTAGCATTGAAACAGAATAAGCCCTCGAGGTCTGAACAACTTTTTTTTTAAAAAATCCCTAAGCTGCGCGGTCAGAATTTCAGCAAAAATCTGACGTTCTGCAATTCACTCAAAAATGGTGCCAAAGTGTTGCAAACGATCCCCTGAGAGGTTTTTCGGTGGAAACAGATGGGTTTTTATCATTGGAAACAGAATTAGCTCTCCACATCTGAACTTGCGGAAAAACTTTTTTTTGAAAAAATCCCTAAGCTGCGCGGTCACAATTTCAGCAAAAATCTGACGTTCTGCAATTCACTCAAAAATGGTGCCAAAGTGTTGCAAACGATCCCCTGAGAGGTTTTTCGGTGGAAACAGATGGGTTTTTAGCATTGAAACAGAATGAGCCCTCGAGGTCTGAACAACTTTTTTAAAAAAAAATCCCTAAGCCGCGCGGTCACAATTTCAGCAAAATTCTGACGTTCTGCAATTCACTCAAAAATGGTGCCAAAGTGTTGCAACGATCCCATGAGAAGTTTTTCGGTGTAAACAGATGGGTTTTTATCATTGAAACAGAATAAGCCCTCGAGGTCTGAACAACTTTTTTTTGAAAAAATCCCTAAGACGCGCGGTCACAATTTCAGCAAAATTCTGACGTTCTGCAATTCACTCAAAAATGGTGCCAAAGTGTTGCAAACGATCCCCTGAGAGGTTTTTCGGTGGAAACAGATGGATTTTTATCATTGGAAACAGAATTAGCTCTCCACATCTGAACTTGCAGAAAAACTTTTTTTTGAAAAAATCCCTAAGCCGCGCGGTCACAATTTCAGCAAAAATCTGACGTTCTGCAATTCACTCAAAAATAGTGCCAAAGTATTGCAAACGACCCCCTGAGAGGTTTTTCGGTGGAAACAGATGGGTTTTTAGCATTGAAACAGAATAAGCCCTCGAGGTCTGAACAACTTTTTTTTGAAAAAATCCATAAGGTGCGCGGTCACAATTTCAGCAAAATTCTGACGTTCTGCAATTCACTCAAAAATGGTGCCAAAGTGTTGCAAACGATCCCCTGAGAGGTTTTTCGGTGGAAACAGATGGGTTTTTAGCATTGAAACAGAATGAGCCCTCGAGCTCTGAACAACTTTTTTTGAAAAAATCCCTAAGCCGCGCGGTCAGAATTTCAGCAAAATTCTGACGTTCTGCAATTCACTCAAAAATGGTGCCAAAGTGTTGCAAACGATCCCCTGAGGGGTTTTTCGGTGGAAACAGATGGATTTTTATCATTGGAAACAGAATTAGCTCTCCACGTCTGAACTTGCGGAAAAACTTTTTTTAAAAAAAATCCCTAAGGTGCGCGGTCACAATTTCAGCAAAAATCTGACGTTCTGCAATTCACTCAAAAATGGTGCCAAAGTGTTGCAAACGATCCCATGTGAAGTTTTTCGGTGGAAACAGATGGGTTTTTATCATTGAAACAGAATAAGCCCTCGAGATCTGAACAACTTTTTTTTGAAAAAATCCCTAAGCCGCGTTGTCACAATTTCAGCAAAAATCTGACGTTCTGCAATTCACTCAAAAATGGTGCCAAAGTGTTGCAAACGATCCCCTGACAGGATTTTTGGTGGAAACAGGTTGATTTTTATCATTCGAAACAGAATTAGCTCTCCACATCTGAACTTGCGGAAAAACTTTTTTATGAAAAAATCCCTATGCCGCGCGGTCACAATTTCAGCAAAAATCTGACGTTCTGCAATTCACTCAAAAATGGTGCCAAAGTGTTGCAAAAGATCCCGAGAGGTTTTTCGGTGGAAACAGATGGGTTTTTAGCATTGAAACAGAATAAGCCCTCGAGGTCTGAACAACTTTTTTTAAAAAACATCCCTAAGCTGCGCGGTCACAATTTCAGCAAAAATCTGACGTTCTGCAATTCACTCAAAAATGGTGCCAAAGTGTTGCAAACAATCCCCTGAGAGGTTTTTCGGTGGAAACAGATGGGTTTTTATCATTGGAAACAGAATTAGCTCTCCACATCTGAACTTGCAGAAAAACTTTTTTTTGAAAAAATCCCTAAGCTGCGCGGTCACAATTTCAGCAAAAATCTGACGTTCTGCAATTCACTCAAAAATGGTGCCAAAGTGTTGCAAACGATCCCCTGACAGGATTTTCGGTGGAAACAGATGGGTTTTTAGCATTGAAACAGAATGAGCCCTCGAGGTCTGAACAACTTTTTTTAAAAAAAATCCCTAAAGTGCGCGGTCACAATTTCAGCAAAAATCTGACGTTCTGCAATTCACTCAAAAATGGTGCTAAAGTGTTGCAAACGATCCCATGAGAAGTTTTTCGGTGGAAACAGATGGGTTTTTATCATTGAAACAGAATAAGCCCTCGAGGTCTGAACAACTTTTTTTTGAAAAAATCCCTAAGCTGCGTGGTCACAATTTCAGCAAAAATCTGACGTTCTGCAATTCACTCAAAATGGTGCCAAAGTGTTGCAAACGATCCCCTGACAGGATTTTCGGTGGAAACAGGTTGATTTTTATCATTGGAAACAGAATTAGCTCTCCACTTCTGAACTTGCGGAAAAACTTTTTTTTGAAAAAATCCCTAAGCTGCGCGGTCACAATTTCAGCAAAAATCTGACGTTCTGCAATTCACTCAAAAATGGTGCCAAAGTGTTGCAAACGACCCCCTGAGAGGTTTTTCGGTGGAAACAGATGGGTTTTTAGCATTGAAACAGAATCAGCCCTCGAGGTCTGAACAACTTTTTTTTGAAAAAATCCCTAAGCCGCGCGGTCACAATTTCAGCAAAATTCTGACGTTCTGCAATTCACTCAAAAATGGTGCCAAAGTGTTGCAAACGATCCCCTGACAGGATTTTCGGTGGAAACAAATGGATTTTTATCATGGAAACAGATTTAGCTCTCCACGTCTGAACTTGCGGAAATACTTTTTTTTGAAAAAATCCCTAAGCCGCGCGGTCAGAATTTCAGCAAAAATCTGACGTTCTGCAATTCACTCAAAAATGGTGCCAAAGTGTTGCAAACGATCCCCTGAGAGCTTTTTTGGTGGAAACAGATGGGTTTTTAGCATTGAAACAGAATGAGCCCTCGAGCTCTGAACAACTTTTTTTGAAAAAAACCCTAAGCCGCGCGGTCACAATTTCAGCAAAATTCTGACGTTCTGCAATTCACTCAAAAATGGTGCCAAAGTGTTGCAAACGATCCCCTGACAGGATTTTCGGTGGAAACAGATGGGTTTTTATCATGGAAACAGATTTAGCTCTCCACGTCTGAACTTGCGGAAATACTTTTTTTTGAAAAAATCCCTAAGCCGCGCGGTCACAATTTCAGCAAAAATCTGACGTTCTGCAATTCACTCAAAAATGGTGCCAAAGTGTTGCAAACGATCCCCTGAGGGGTTTTTCGGTGGAAACAGATGGATTTTTATCATTGGAAACAGAATTAGCTCTCCACGTCTGAACTTGCGGAAAAACTTTTTTTTGAAAAAATCCCTAAAGTGCGCGGTCACAATTTCAGCAAAAATCTGACGTTCTGCAATTCACTCAAAAATGGTGCTAAAGTGTTGCAAACGATCCCATGAGAAGTTTTTCGGTGGAAACAGATGGGTTTTTATCATTGAAACAGAATAAGCCCTCGAGGTCTGAACAACTTTTTTTTGAAAAAATCCCTAAGCTGCGTGGTCACAATTTCAGCAAAAATCTGACGTTCTGCAATTCACTCAAAATGGTGCCAAAGTGTTGCAAACGATCCCCTGACAGGATTTTCGGTGGAAACAGGTTGATTTTTATCATTGGAAACAGAATTAGCTCTCCACTTCTGAACTTGCGGAAAAACTTTTTTTTGAAAAAATCCCTAAGCTGCGCGGTCACAATTTCAGCAAAAATCTGACGTTCTGCAATTCACTCAAAAATGGTGCCAAAGTGTTGCAAACGACCCCCTGAGAGGTTTTTCGGTGGAAACAGATGGGTTTTTAGCATTGAAACAGAATCAGCCCTCGAGGTCTGAACAACTTTTTTTTGAAAAAATCCCTAAGCCGCGCGGTCACAATTTCAGCAAAATTCTGACGTTCTGCAATTCACTCAAAAATGGTGCCAAAGTGTTGCAAACGATCCCCTGACAGGATTTTCGGTGGAAACAAATGGATTTTTATCATGGAAACAGATTTAGCTCTCCACGTCTGAACTTGCGGAAATACTTTTTTTTGAAAAAATCCCTAAGCCGCGCGGTCAGAATTTCAGCAAAAATCTGACGTTCTGCAATTCACTCAAAAATGGTGCCAAAGTGTTGCAAACGATCCCCTGAGAGCTTTTTTGGTGGAAACAGATGGGTTTTTAGCATTGAAACAGAATGAGCCCTCGAGCTCTGAACAACTTTTTTTGAAAAAAACCCTAAGCCGCGCGGTCACAATTTCAGCAAAATTCTGACGTTCTGCAATTCACTCAAAAATGGTGCCAAAGTGTTGCAAACGATCCCCTGACAGGATTTTCGGTGGAAACAGATGGGTTTTTATCATGGAAACAGATTTAGCTCTCCACGTCTGAACTTGCGGAAATACTTTTTTTTGAAAAAATCCCTAAGCCGCGCGGTCACAATTTCAGCAAAAATCTGACGTTCTGCAATTCACTCAAAAATGGTGCCAAAGTGTTGCAAACGATCCCCTGAGGGGTTTTTCGGTGGAAACAGATGGATTTTTATCATTGGAAACAGAATTAGCTCTCCACGTCTGAACTTGCGGAAAAACTTTTTTTTGAAAAAATCCCTAAGCCGCACGGTCAGAATTTCAGCAAAAATCTGACGTTCTGCAATTCACTCAAAAATGGTGCCAAAGTGTTGCAAACGATCCCATGAGAAGTTTTTCGGTGGAAACAGATGGGTTTTTATCATTGAAACAGAATAAGCCCTCGAGGTCTGAACAACTTTTTTTGAAAAAATCCCTAAGCTGCGCGGTCACAATTTCAGCAAAAATCTGACGTTCTGCAATTCACTCAAAAATGGTGCCAAAGTGTTGCAAACAATCCCCTGAGAGGTTTTTCGGTGGAAACAGATGGGTTTTTAGCATTGGAAACAGAATTAGCTCTCCACATCTGAACTTGCGGAAAAACTTTTTTTTGAAAAAATCCCTAAGCTGCGCGGTCACAATTTCAGCAAAAATCTGACGTTCTGCAATTCATTCAAAAATGGTGCCAAAGTGTTGCAAACGATCCCCTGAGAGGTTTTTCGGTGGAAACAGATGGGTTTTTAGCATTGAAACAGAATGAGCCCTCGAGGTCTGAACAACTTTTTTTAAAAAAAATCCCTAAAGTGCGCGGTCACAATTTCAGCAAAAATCTGACGTTCTGCAATTCACTCAAAAATGGTGCTAAAGTGTTGCAAACGATCCCATGAGAAGTTTTTCGGTGGAAACAGATGGGTTTTTATCATTGAAACAGAATAAGCCCTCGAGGTCTGAACAACTTTTTTTTGAAAAAATCCCTAAGCTGCGTGGTCACAATTTCAGCAAAAATCTGACGTTCTGCAATTCACTCAAAAATGGTGCCAAAGTGTTGCAAACGATCCCCTGAGAGGTTTTTCGGTGGAAACAGATGGGTTTTTAGCATTGAAACAGAATGAGCCCTCGAGGTCTGAACAACTTTTTTTAAAAAAAATCCCTAAGCCGCGCGGTCACAATTTCAGCAAAATTCTGACGTTCTGCAATTCACTCAAAAATGGTGCCAAAGTGTTGCAACGATCCCATGAGAAGTTTTTCGGTGTAAACAGATGGGTTTTTATCATTGAAACAGAATAAGCCCTCGAGGTCTGAACAACTTTTTTTTGAAAAAATCCCTAAGACGCGCGGTCACAATTTCAGCAAAATTCTGACGTTCTGCAATTCACTCAAAAATGGTGCCAAAGTGTTGCAAACGATCCCCTGAGAGGTTTTTCGGTGGAAACAGATGGATTTTTATCATTGGAAACAGAATTAGCTCTCCACATCTGAACTTGCACAAAAACTTTTTTTTGAAAAAATCCCTAAGCCGCGCGGTCACAATTTCAGCAAAAATCTGACGTTCTGCAATTCACTCAAAAATAGTGCCAAAGTATTGCAAACGATCCCCTGAGAGGTTTTTCGGTGGAAACAGATGGGTTTTTAGCATTGAAACAGAATAAGCCCTCGAGGTCTGAACAACTTTTTTTTTAAAAAATCCATAAGGTGCGCGGTCACAATTTCAGCAAAATTCTGACGTTCTGCAATTCACTCAAAAATGGTGCCAAAGTGTTGCAAACGATCCCCTGAGAGGTTTTTCGGTGGAAACAGATGGGTTTTTAGCATTGAAACAGAATGAGCCCTCGAGCTCTGAACAACTTTTTTTGAAAAAATCCCTAAGCCGCGCGGTCAGAATTTCAGCAAAATTCTGACGTTCTGCAATTCACTCAAAAATGGTGCCAAAGTGTTGCAAACGATCCCCTGAGGGGTTTTTCGGTGGAAACAGATGGATTTTTATCATTGGAAACAGAATTAGCTCTCCACGTCTGAACTTGCGGAAAAACTTTTTTTAAAAAAAATCCCTAAGGTGCGCGGTCACAATTTCAGCAAAAATCTGACGTTCTGCAATTCACTCAAAAATGGTGCCAAAGTGTTGCAAACGATCCCATGTGAAGTTTTTCGGTGGAAACAGATGGGTTTTTATCATTGAAACAGAATAAGCCCTCGAGATCTGAACAACTTTTTTTTGAAAAAATCCCTAAGCCGCGTTGTCACAATTTCAGCAAAAATCTGACGTTCTGCAATTCACTCAAAAATGGTGCCAAAGTGTTGCAAACGATCCCCTGACAGGATTTTTGGTGGAAACAGGTTGATTTTTATCATTCGAAACAGAATTAGCTCTCCACATCTGAACTTGCGGAAAAACTTTTTTATGAAAAAATCCCTATGCCGCGCGGTCACAATTTCAGCAAAAATCTGACGTTCTGCAATTCACTCAAAAATGGTGCCAAAGTGTTGCAAAAGATCCCGAGAGGTTTTTCGGTGGAAACAGATGGGTTTTTAGCATTGAAACAGAATAAGCCCTCGAGGTCTGAACAACTTTTTTTAAAAAAAATCCCTAAGCTGCGCGGTCACAATTTCAGCAAAAATCTGACGTTCTGCAATTCACTCAAAAATGGTGCCAAAGTGTTGCAAACAATCCCCTGAGAGGTTTTTCGGTGGAAACAGATGGGTTTTTATCATTGGAAACAGAATTAGCTCTCCACATCTGAACTTGCAGAAAAACTTTTTTTGAAAAAATCCCTAAGCTGCGCGGTCACAATTTCAGCAAAAATCTGACGTTCTGCAATTCACTCAAAAATGGTGCCAAAGTGTTGCAAACGATCCCCTGACAGGATTTTCGGTGGAAACAGATGGGTTTTTAGCATTGAAACAGAATGAGCCCTCGAGGTCTGAACAACTTTTTTAAAAAAAAATCCCTAAAGTGCGCGGTCACAATTTCAGCAAAAATCTGACGTTCTGCAATTCACTCAAAAATGGTGCTAAAGTGTTGCAAACGATCCCATGAGAAGTTTTTCGGTGGAAACAGATGGGTTTTTATCATTGAAACAGAATAAGCCCTCGAGGTCTGAACAACTTTTTTTTGAAAAAATCCCTAAGCTGCGTGGTCACAATTTCAGCAAAAATCTGACGTTCTGCAATTCACTCAAAAATGGTGCCAAAGTGTTGCAAACGATCCCCTGACAGGATTTTCGGTGGAAACAGGTTGATTTTTATCATTGGAAACAGAATTAGCTCTCCACTTCTGAACTTGCGGAAAAACTTTTTTTTGAAAAAATCCCTAAGCTGCGCGGTCACAATTTCAGCAAAAATCTGACGTTCTGCAATTCACTCAAAAATGGTGCCAAAGTGTTGCAAACGACCCCCTGAGAGGTTTTTCGGTGGAAACAGATGGGTTTTTAGCATTGAAACAGAATCAGCCCTCGAGGTCTGAACAACTTTTTTTTGAAAAAATCCCTAAGCCGCGCGGTCACAATTTCAGCAAAATTCTGACGTTCTGCAATTCACTCAAAAATGGTGCCAAAGTGTTGCAAACGATCCCCTGACAGGATTTTCGGTGGAAACAAATGGATTTTTATCATGGAAACAGATTTAGCTCTCCACGTCTGAACTTGCGGAAATACTTTTTTTAAAAAAAATCCCTAAGCCGCGCGGTCAGAATTTCAGCAAAAATCTGACGTTCTGCAATTCACTCAAAAATGGTGCCAAAGTGTTGCAAACGATCCCCTGAGAGGTTTTTCGGTGGAAACAGATGGGTTTTTAGCATTGAAACAGAATGAGCCCTCGAGCTCTGAACAACTTTTTTTGAAAAAAACCCTAAGCCGCGCGGTCACAATTTCAGCAAAATTCTGACGTTCTGCAATTCACTCAAAAATGGTGCCAAAGTGTTGCAAAGGATCCCCTGACAGGATTTTCGGTGGAAACAGATGGGTTTTTATCATGGAAACAGATTTAGCTCTCCACGTCTGAACTTGCGGAAATACTTTTTTTTGAAAAAATCCCTAAGCCGCGCGGTCACAATTTCAGCAAAAATCTGACGTTCTGCAATTCACTCAAAAATGGTGCCAAAGTGTTGCAAACGATCCCCTGAGGGGTTTTTCGGTGGAAACAGATGGATTTTTATCATTGGAAACAGAATTAGCTCTCCACGTCTGAACTTGCGGAAAAACTTTTTTTTGAAAAAATCCCTAAGCCGCACGGTCAGAATTTCAGCAAAAATCTGACGTTCTGCAATTCACTCAAAAATGGTGCCAAAGTGTTGCAAACGATCCCATGAGAAGTTTTTCGGTGGAAACAGATGGGTTTTTATCATTGAAACAGAATAAGCCCTCGAGGTCTGAACAACTTTTTTTGAAAAAATCCCTAAGCTGCGCGGTCACAATTTCAGCAAAAATCTGACGTTCTGCAATTCACTCAAAAATGGTGCCAAAGTGTTGCAAACAATCCCCTGAGAGGTTTTTCGGTGGAAACAGATGGGTTTTTATCATTGGAAACAGAATTAGCTCTCCACATCTGAACTTGCGGAAAAACTTTTTTTTGAAAAAATCCCTAAGCTGCGCGGTCACAATTTCAGCAAAAATCTGACGTTCTGCAATTCATTCAAAAATGGTGCCAAAGTGTTGCAAACGATCCCCTGAGAGGTTTTTCGGTGGAAACAGATGGGTTTTTAGCATTGAAACAGAATGAGCCCTCGAGGTCTGAACAACTTTTTTTAAAAAAAATCCCTAAAGTGCGCGGTCACAATTTCAGCAAAAATCTGACGTTCTGCAATTCACTCAAAAATGGTGCTAAAGTGTTGCAAACGATCCCATGAGAAGTTTTTCGGTGGAAACAGATGGGTTTTTATCATTGAAACAGAATAAGCCCTCGAGGTCTGAACAACTTTTTTTTGAAAAAATCCCTAAGCTGCGTGGTCACAATTTCAGCAAAAATCTGACATTCTGCAATTCACTCAAAAATGGTGCCAAAGTGTTGCAAACGATCCCCTGACAGGATTTTCGGTGGAAACAGGTTGATTTTTATCATTGGAAACAGAATTAGCTCTCCACTTCTGAACTTGCGGAAAAACTTTTTTTTGAAAAAATCCCTAAGCTGCGCGGTCACAATTTCAGCAAAAATCTGACGTTCTGCAATTCACTCAAAAATGGTGCCAAAGTGTTGCAAACGACCCCCTGAGAGGTTTTTCGGTGGAAACAGATGGGTTTTTAGCATTGAAACAGAATCAGCCCTCGAGGTCTGAACAACTTTTTTTTGAAAAAATCCCTAAGCCGCGCGGTCACAATTTCAGCAAAATTCTGACGTTCTGCAATTCACTCAAAAATGGTGCCAAAGTGTTGCAAACGATCCCCTGACAGGATTTTCGGTGGAAACAGATGGATTTTTATCATGGAAACAGATTTAGCTCTCCACGTCTGAACTTGCGGAAATACTTTTTTTTGAAAAAATCCCTAAGCCGCGCGGTCAGAATTTCAGCAAAAATCTGACGTTCTGCAATTCACTCAAAAATGGTGCCAAAGTGTTGCAAACGATCCCCTGAGAGGTTTTTCGGTGGAAACAGATGGGTTTTTAGCATTGAAACAGAATGAGCCCTCGAGCTCTGAACAACTTTTTTTGAAAAAAACCCTAAGCCGCGCGGTCACAATTTCAGCAAAAATCTGACATTCTGCAATTCACTCAAAAATGGTGCCAAAGTGTTGCAAACGATCCCCTGACAGGTTTTTCGGTGGAAACAGATGGGTTTTTATCATGGAAACAGATTTAGCTCTCCACGTCTGAACTTGCGGAAATACTTTTTTTTGAAAAAATCCCTAAGCCGCGCGGTCACAATTTCAGCAAAAATCTGACGTTCTGCAATTCACTCAAAAATGGTGCCAAAGTGTTGCAAACGATCCCCTGAGGGGTTTTTCGGTGGAAACAGATGGATTTTTATCATTGGAAACAGAATTAGCTCTCCACGTCTGAACTTGCGGAAAAACTTTTTTTTGAAAAAATCCCTAAGCCGCACGGTCAGAATTTCAGCAAAAATCTGACGTTCTGCAATTCACTCAAAAATGGTGCCAAAGTGTTGCAAACGATCCCATGAGAAGTTTTTCGGTGGAAACAGATGGGTTTTTATCATTGAAACAGAATAAGCCCTCGAGGTCTGAACAACTTTTTTTGAAAAAATCCCTAAGCTGCGCGGTCACAATTTCAGCAAAAATCTGACGTTCTGCAATTCACTCAAAAATGGTGCCAAAGTGTTGCAAACAATCCCCTGAGAGGTTTTTCGGTGGAAACAGATGGGTTTTTATCATTGGAAACAGAATTAGCTCTCCACATCTGAACTTGCGGAAAAACTTTTTTTTGAAAAAATCCCTAAGCTGCGCGGTCACAATTTCAGCAAAAATCTGACGTTCTGCAATTCATTCAAAAATGGTGCCAAAGTGTTGCAAACGATCCCCTGAGAGGTTTTTCGGTGGAAACAGATGGGTTTTTAGCATTGAAACAGAAAAAGCCCTCGAGGTCTGAACAACTTTTTTTTGAAAAAATCCGTAAGCCGCGCGGTCACAATTTCAGCAAAAATCTGACGTTCTGCAATTCACTCAAAAATGGTGCCAAAGTGTTGCAAACAATCCCCTGAGAGGTTTTTCGGTGGAAACAGATGGGTTTTTATCATTGGAAACAGAATTAGCTCTCCACATCTGAACTTGCGGAAAAACTTTTTTTTGAAAAAATCCCTAAGCTGCGCGGTCACAATTTCAGCAAAAATCTGACGTTCTGCAATTCATTCAAAAATGGTGCCAAAGTGTTGCAAACGATCCCCTGAGAGGTTTTTCGGTGGAAACAGATGGGTTTTTAGCATTGAAACAGAAAAAGCCCTCGAGGTCTGAACAACTTTTTTTTAAAAAAATCCCTAAGCCGCGCGGTCACAATTTCAGCAAAATTCTAACGTTCTGCAATTCACTCAAAAATGGTGCCAAAGTGTTGCAAACGATCCCCTGACAGGATTTTCGGTGGAAACAGATGGATTTTTATCATGGAAACAGATTTAGCTCTCCACGTCTGAACTTGCGGAAATACTTTTTTTTGAAAAAATCCCTAAGCCGCGCGGTCAGAATTTCAGCAAAATTCTGACGTTCTGCAATTCACTCAAAAATGGTGCCAAAGTGTTGCAAACGATCCCCTGAGGGGTTTTTCGGTGGAAACAGATGGATTTTTATCATTGGAAACAGAATTAGCTCTCCACGTCTGAACTTGCGGAAAAACTTTTTTTTGAAAAAATCCCTAAGCCGCGCAGTCACAATTTCAGCAAAAATCTGACGTTCTGCAATTCACTCAAAAATGGTGCCAAAGTGTTGCAAACGATCCCCTGAGAGGTTTTTCGGTGGAAACAGATGGGTTTTTAGCATTGAAACAGAATAAGCCCTCAAGGTCTGAACAACTTTTTTTTGAAAAAATCCCTAAGCTGCGCGGTCACAATTTCAGCAAAAATCTGACGTTCTGCAATTCACTCAAAAATGGTGCCAAAGTGTTGCAAACGATCCCTTGAGAGGTTTTTCGTTGGAAACAGATGGGTTTTTAGCATTGAAACAGAATGAGCCCTCGAGGTCTGAACAACTTTTTTTTGAAAAAATCCCTAAGCCGCGCGGTCACAATTTCAGCAAAAATCTGACGTTCTGCAATTCACTCAAAAATGGTGTCAAAGTGTTGCAAACGATCCCATGAGAGGTTTTTCGGTGGAAACAGATGGGTTTTTATCATTGGAAACAGAATTAGCTCTCCACATCTGAACTTGCGGAAAAACTTTTTTTTGAAAAAATCCCTAAGCCTCGCGGTCACAATTTCAGCAAAAATCTGACGTTCTGCAATTCACTCAAAAATGGTGCCAAAGTGTTGCAAACGATCCCCTGAGAGGTTTTTCGGTGGAAACAGATGGGTTTTTATCATTGAAACAGAATAAGCCCTCGAGGTCTGAACAACTTTTTTTTGAAAAAATCCCTAAGCCGCGCTGTCAGAGCTGCTCCCAGATCCTAGCTCCCAGAGGATCACGCTAGCCAGCGTTCACTTTATAAAAGTCTTTATTGAGTTACAGTTTCCATTTCCAAGCTGCCGCGTGCAACTCTACGTCTTATAAGCTAGACCGGCGAAGCTCCGTCTGAGTCTCCGCCCCATGTACACCAACTTAATACCCTAGCCTTACTCCACCTTTTCCGCCTGACCGTTCTTCTCTGGGTCCCTCTGCCCCCCGTGGTCTCTTCCTTCCTGGACTCTTCTGACGCTGACGCCCCGGACCCTCCTGTCTCCTTGCGTCGGACTTTAGGACCTGGCTCCCTTTCCGGGCTGCTTACTGCGCCGCCTTCCTGTGCATTTGAACTTGGCGCGCGCACCCAACCTTCCACTTTCCGCTTGACCGTTTCTTCGCTCTCCGATGGAGGTGTGGCCACTCCTGACTCATGCCCTCCCCCCTGCTGCGAGCTGCCAGAGCTCGATACCTGGCGCCTTTCCTCCCCACTGCGCTCTGTTGGTGACGCTGGCCCCGATTTCCAACTGCTGCCCTCTGAACCCTCTCTGGACCCTTCTTCCTGGGGTGTCCCCCTAAGCTCCCCCCTTGCTCTGGCCACTGGCGCTCCTTTCTGTGAATCTTCTGATTCACTGGACAGACTCAGAGATCTCGGGTCGTCGTCGTCACTCATCTTTTCTTCGGACTCCTCCCCCTCGCTCTCTGTTTCCTCCCTTGCCCTCGCCTCTGCTCCTGAACCCCTGACACGCGCGGTCACAATTTCAGCAAAATTCTGACGTTCTGCATTTCACTCAAAAATGGTGCCAAAGTGTTGCAAACGATCCCCTGACAGGATTTTCGGTGGAAACAGATGGATTTTTATCATGGAAACAGATTTAGCTCTCCACGTCTGAACTTGCGGAAATACTTTTTTTTGAAAAAATCCCTAAGCCGCGCGGTCAGAATTTCAGCAAAAATCTGACGTTCTGCAATTCACTCAAAAATGGTGCCAAAGTGTTGCAAACGATCCCCTGAGAGGTTTTTCGGTGGAAACAGATGGGTTTTTAGCATTGAAACAGAATGAGCCCTCGAGCTCTGAACAACTTTTTTTGAAAAAATCCCTAAGCCACGCGGTCACAATTTCAGCAAAAATCTGACGTTCTGCAATTCACTCAAAAATGGTGCCAAAGTGTTGCAAACGATCCCCTGACAGGATTTTCGGTGGAAACAGATGGATTGTTATCATGGAAACAGATTTAGCTCTCCACGTCTGAACTTGCGGAAATACTTTTTTTTGAAAAAATCCCTAAGCCGCGCGGTCACAATTTCAGCAAAATTCTGACGTTCTGCAATTCACTCAAAAATGGTGCCAAAGTGTTGCAAGCGATCCCCTGAAGGGTTTTTCGGTGGAAACAGATGGATTTTTATCATTGGAAACAGAATTAGCTCTCCACGTCTGAACTTGCGGAAAAACTTTTTTTTGAAAAAATCCCTAAGGTGCGCGGTCACAATTTCAGCAAAAATCTGACGTTCTGCAATTCACTCAAAAATGGTGCCAAAGTGTTGCAAACGATCCCATGAGAAGTTTTTCGGTGGAAACAGATGGGTTTTTAGCATTGAAACAGAATGAGCCCTCGAGGTCTGAACAACTTTTTTTTGAAAAAATCCCTAAGCCGCGCGGTCACAATTTCAGCAAAAATCTGACGTTCTGCAATTCACTCAAAAATGGTGCCAAGGTGTTGCAAACGACCCCCTGAGAGGTTTTTCGGTGGAAACAGGTTGATTTTTATCATTGGAAACAGAATTAGCTCTCCACGTCTGAACTTGCGGAAATACTTTTTTTTGAAAAAATCCCTAAGCCGCGCGGTCAGAATTTCAGCAAAATTCTGACGATCTGCAATTCACTCAAAAATGGTGCCAAGGTGTTGCAAACGATCCCCTGAGAGGTTTTTCGGTGGAAACAGATGGGTTTTTATCATTGGAAACAGAATTACCGTAAATTTCGCTCCATAACACGCAGATTTTTCCTCCCAGAAAGTAAGGGGAAATGTCTGTGCGTGTTATGGAGCGAATGCCTACAGATGGCGGGGGAATCTGCTGCAGTTGTGAGCAGTCCGTGGCTCGCTTTGAAACAGCAAAGCGGGTGTAAGCGGCTCCTGTCAGCTAGCGGAGCCGGGAAGGAGGGAGAGAAGCAGAGCGGGAGTTGGCTGCTTTAAAACAACCCCTGCTCTCCGTCCCTGCCTGCAGTTTTTTGCTGTCCGATTTTGGATTAGCCACTGTAGGGGCTGAATGTGTGTGTGCTTGAGCTATCGTTCTCCTCCTCCTGCTTCCCCTTCACTCTCCCTGCACCCCTGCGACTTTAGAATTGACACTCTGTGTGTCTGTGTGTGTGTGTGAGGGCTCCTTCTCCTCTTGCTTCCCGTTCACTCTCCCTGCGACTTTAGAATCCACACTCTGTGTGTCTGTGTGTGTGTGTGAGGGCTCCTTCGCCTCTTGCTTCCCGTTCACTCTCCCTGCGACTTTAGAATTGACACTCTGTGTGTCTGTGTGTGTGAGAGGGCTCCTTCTCCTCTTGCTTCCCTTTCACTCTCCCTGCGACTTTAGAATCCACACTCTGTGTGTCTCTCTGTGTGTGATTTGCTTCCCATTCACTCTCCCTGCGACTTTAGAATCCACACTCTGTGTCTCTCTGTGTGTGAGGGCTCCTTTTCCTCTTGCTTCCCATTCACTCTCCCAGCGCCCCTGCGACTTTAGAATTGACACTCTGTGTGTCTGTGTGTGTGTGAGGGATCGTTCTCCTTCTCTTGCTTCCCCATTCACTCCCCAGCGCCCCTGCGACTTCCAGCGCCCTGCAACTTTAGGGCCAGTTCTCTCTCTCTGTGTGTGTGTGTGTGTTTTGACCTCACTGTGCTTGTTGGGGGAGAGTGTTGGTCGCACTTTTTCTTGATTTGTCTCAGAGTGGTTACTATCGTGGTTTCCTTGCTGGGGAGGAGGGAGAGACGCAGAGCCTGCTTGTTCTAAAGGAGCAAAGCCAGAGAGGAGCCTCTCCTGCATTATTAGCAGCATCCTTCACCACACACACCCCCCCACGTGTGCTCCTTGTCCCTTGAGTGCTTTTCCTTCCCTCCCCACTTAAAACGTGGTTACAAAGCATGGACCCACATGGATCCTCAGGATTTTTGCATTGGGCTACCCCAAACTCACCGTCAGATCACATGTCTGTGGCCAAAGCATGAACGACAAAAATCATACACCCACTGTTTTGTTTAGAATATTTTTTTCTTGTTTTCCTCCTCTAAAAACTACTTGCGTGTTATGGTCAGGTGCGTGATATAGAGTGAAAAATACGGTAGCTCTCCACGTCTGAACTTGTGGAAAAACTTTTTTTTTGAAAAAATCCCTAAGCCGCGCGGTCACAATTTCAGCAAAAATCTGACGTTCTGCAATTCACTCAAAAATGGTGCCAAAGTGTTGCAAACAATCCCCTGACAGGATTTTCAGTGGAAACAGGTGGATTTTAATCATCGGCCACAGAATTAGCCCTTGAGGTCTGAGCAACTTTTTTTTGAAAAAATCCCTAACCCGCGCAGTCACAATTTCAGCAAAAATCGGACGTTCTGAAATTCACTCAAAAATGGTGCCAAACCGTTGCAAACGATCCCCTGAAAGGTTTCTCGGTGGAAACAGATGAGTTTTTATCGTCAGAAACAGAATTAGTCCTCGAGGTCTGGACAGCTTTTAAAAAAAAAAATCCCTAAGCTGCGCGGTCACAATTTCAGCAAAAATCGGATGTTCTGCAATTCACTCAGAAATGGTGCCAAAGTGTTGCAAACGATCCCCTGAAAGGTTTTTCGGTGGAAACAGATGGGTTTTTAGCATTGAAACAGAATGAGCCCTCGAGGTCTGAACAACTTTTTTTTGAAAAAATCCCTAAGCCGCGCGGTCACAATTTCAGCAAAAATCTGACGTTCTGCAATTCACTCAAAAATGGTGCCAAGGTGTTGCAAACGACCCCCTGAGAGGTTTTTCGGTGGAAACAGGTTGATTTTTATCATTGGAAACAGAATTAGCTCTCCACGTCTGAACTTGCGGAAATACTTTTTTTTGAAAAAATCCCTAAGCCGCGCGGTCAGAATTTCAGCAAAATTCTGACGATCTGCAATTCACTCAAAAATGGTGCCAAGGTGTTGCAAACGATCCCCTGAGAGGTTTTTCGGTGGAAACAGATGGGTTTTTATCATTGGAAACAGAATTACCGTAAATTTCGCTCCATAACACGCAGATTTTTCCTCCCAGAAAGTAAGGGGAAATGTCTGTGCGTGTTATGGAGCGAATGCCTACAGATGGCGGGGGAATCTGCTGCAGTTGTGAGCAGTCCGTGGCTCGCTTTGAAACAGCAAAGCGGGTGTAAGCGGCTCCTGTCAGCTAGCGGAGCCGGGAAGGAGGGAGAGAAGCAGAGCGGGAGTTGGCTGCTTTAAAACAACCCCTGCTCTCCGTCCCTGCCTGCAGTTTTTTGCTGTCCGATTTTGGATTAGCCACTGTAGGGGCTGAATGTGTGTGTGCTTGAGCTATCGTTCTCCTCCTCCTGCTTCCCCTTCACTCTCCCTGCACCCCTGCGACTTTAGAATTGACACTCTGTGTGTCTGTGTGTGTGTGTGAGGGCTCCTTCTCCTCTTGCTTCCCGTTCACTCTCCCTGCGACTTTAGAATCCACACTCTGTGTGTCTGTGTGTGTGTGTGAGGGCTCCTTCGCCTCTTGCTTCCCGTTCACTCTCCCTGCGACTTTAGAATTGACACTCTGTGTGTCTGTGTGTGTGAGAGGGCTCCTTCTCCTCTTGCTTCCCTTTCACTCTCCCTGCGACTTTAGAATCCACACTCTGTGTGTCTCTCTGTGTGTGATTTGCTTCCCATTCACTCTCCCTGCGACTTTAGAATCCACACTCTGTGTCTCTCTGTGTGTGAGGGCTCCTTTTCCTCTTGCTTCCCATTCACTCTCCCAGCGCCCCTGCGACTTTAGAATTGACACTCTGTGTGTCTGTGTGTGTGTGAGGGATCGTTCTCCTTCTCTTGCTTCCCATTCACTCCCCCAGCGCCCCTGCGACTTCCAGCGCCCTGCAACTTTAGGGCCAGTTCTCTCTCTCTGTGTGTGTGTGTGTGTTTTGACCTCACTGTGCTTGTTGGGGGAGAGTGTTGGTCGCACTTTTTCTTGATTTGTCTCAGAGTGGTTACTATCGTGGTTTCCTTGCTGGGGAGGAGGGAGAGACGCAGAGCCTGCTTGTTCTAAAGGAGCAAAGCCAGAGAGGAGCCTCTCCTGCATTATTAGCAGCATCCTTCACCACACACACCCCCCCACGTGTGCTCCTTGTCCCTTGAGTGCTTTTCCTTCCCTCCCCACTTAAAACGTGGTTACAAAGCATGGACCCACATGGATCCTCAGGATTTTTGCATTGGGCTACCCCAAACTCACCGTCAGATCACATGTCTGTGGCCAAAGCATGAACGACAAAAATCATACACCCACTGTTTTGTTTAGAATATTTTTTTCTTGTTTTCCTCCTCTAAAAACTACTTGCGTGTTATGGTCAGGTGCGTGATATAGAGTGAAAAATACGGTAGCTCTCCACGTCTGAACTTGTGGAAAAACTTTTTTTTGAAAAAATCCCTAAGCCGCGCGGTCACAATTTCAGCAAAAATCTGACGTTCTGCAATTCACTCAAAAATGGTGCCAAAGTGTTGCAAACAATCCCCTGACAGGATTTTCAGTGGAAACAGGTGGATTTTAATCATCGGCCACAGAATTAGCCCTTGAGGTCTGAGCAACTTTTTTTTGAAAAAATCCCTAACCCGCGCAGTCACAATTTCAGCAAAAATCGGACGTTCTGAAATTCACTCAAAAATGGTGCCAAACCGTTGCAAACGATCCCCTGAAAGGTTTCTCGGTGGAAACAGATGAGTTTTTATCGTCAGAAACAGAATTAGTCCTCGAGGTCTGGACAGCTTTTAAAAAAAAAAATCCCTAAGCTGCGCGGTCACAATTTCAGCAAAAATCGGATGTTCTGCAATTCACTCAGAAATGGTGCCAAAGTGTTGCAAACGATCCCCTGAAAGGTTTTTCGGTGGAAACAGATGGGTTTTTAGCATTGAAACAGAATGAGCCCTCGAGGTCTGAACAACTTTTTTTTGAAAAAAATCCCTAAGCCGCGCGGTCACAATTTCAGCAAAAATCTGACGTTCTGCAATTCACTCAAAAATGGTGCCAAAGTGTTGCAAACGACCCCCTGAGAGGTTTTTCGGTGGAAACAGGTTGATTTTTATCATTGGAAACAGAATTAGCTCTCCACGTCTGAACTTGCGGAAATACTTTTTTTAAAAAAAAATCCCTAAGCCGCGCGGTCACAATTTCAGCAAAAATCTGACGTTCTGCAATTCACTCAAAAATGGTGCCAAAGTGTTGCAAACGATCCCCTGAGAGGTTTTTCGATGGAAACAGATGGGTTTTTATCATTGAAACAGAATAAGCCCTCGAGGTCTGAACAACTTTTTTTTGAAAAAATCCCTAAGCCGCGCGGTCACAATTTCAGCAAAATTCTGACGTTCTGCAATTCACTCAAAAATGGTGCCAAGGTGTTGCAAACGACCCCCTGAGAGGTTTTTCGGTGGAAACAGGTTGATTTTTATCATTGGAAACAGAATTAGCTCTCCACGTCTGAACTTGCGGAAATACTTTTTTTTGAAAAAATCCCTAAGCCGCGCGGTCAGAATTTCAGCAAAATTCTGACGATCTGCAATTCACTCAAAAATGGTGCCAAGGTGTTGCAAACGATCCCCTGAGAGGTTTTTCGGTGGAAACAGATGGGTTTTTATCATTGGAAACAGAATTACCGTAAATTTCGCTCCATAACACGCAGATTTTTCCTCCCAGAAAGTAAGGGGAAATGTCTGTGCGTGTTATGGAGCGAATGCCTACAGATGGCGGGGGAATCTGCTGCAGTTGTGAGCAGTCCGTGGCTCGCTTTGAAACAGCAAAGCGGGTGTAAGCGGCTCCTGTCAGCTAGCGGAGCCGGGAAGGAGGGAGAGAAGCAGAGAGGGAGTTGGCTGCTTTAAAACAACCCCTGCTCTCCGTCCCTGCCTGCAGTTTTTTGCTGTCCGATTTTGGATTAGCCACTGTAGGGGCTGAATGTGTGTGTGCTTGAGCTATCGTTCTCCTCCTCCTGCTTCCCCTTCACTCTCCCTGCGCCCCTGCGACTTTAGAATTGACACTCTGTGTGTCTGTGTGTGTGTGTGAGGGCTCCTTCTCCTCTTGCTTCCCGTTCACTCTCCCTGCGACTTTAGAATCCACACTCTGTGTGTCTGTGTGTGTGTGTGAGGGCTCCTTCGCCTCTTGCTTCCCGTTCACTCTCCCTGCGACTTTAGAATTGACACTCTGTGTGTCTGTGTGTGTGAGAGGGCTCCTTCTCCTCTTGCTTCCCTTTCACTCTCCCTGCGACTTTAGAATCCACACTCTGTGTGTCTCTCTGTGTGTGATTTGCTTCCCATTCACTCTCCCTGGGACTTTAGAATCCACACTCTGTGTCTCTCTGTGTGTGAGGGCTCCTTTTCCTCTTGCTTCCCATTCACTCTCCCAGCGCCCCTGCGACTTTAGAATTGACACTCTGTGTGTCTGTGTGTGTGTGAGGGATCGTTCTCCTTCTCTTGCTTCCCATTCACTCCCCCAGCGCCCCTGCGACTTCCAGCGCCCTGCAACTTTAGGGCCAGTTCTCTCTGTGTGTGTGTGTGTGTGTGTTTTGACCTCACTGTGCTTGTTGGGGGAGAGTGTTGGTCGCACTTTTTCTTGATTTGTCTCAGAGTGGTTACTATCGTGGTTTCCTTGCTGGGGAGGAGGGAGAGACGCAGAGCCTGCTTGTTCTAAAGGAGCAAAGCCAGAGAGGAGCCTCTCCTGCATTATTAGCAGCATCCTTCACCACACACACCCCCCCACGTGTGCTCCTTGTCCCTTGAGTGCTTTTCCTTCCCTCCCCACTTAAAACGTGGTTACAAAGCATGGACCCACATGGATCCTCAGGATTTTTGCATTGGGCTACCCCAAACTCACCGTCAGATCACATGTCTGTGGCCACAGCATGAACGACAAAAATCATACACCCACTGTTTTGTTTAGAATATTTTTTTCTTGTTTTCCTCCTCTAAAAACTACGTGCGTGTTATGGTCAGGTGCGTGATATAGAGTGAAAAATACGGTAGCTCTCCACTTCTGAACTTGTGGAAAAACTTTTTTTTGAAAAAATCCCTAAGCCGCGCGGTCACAATTTCAGCAAAAATCTGACGTTCTGCAATTCACTCAAAAATGGTGCCAAAGTGTTGCAAATGATCCCCTGAGAGGTTTTTTGGTGGAAACAGATGGGTTTTTATCATTGGAAACAGAATTACGGTAGCTCTCCACGTCTGAACTTGTGGAAAAACTTTTTTTTGAAAAAATCCCTAAGCCGCGCGGTCACAATTTCAGCAAAAATCTGACGTTCTGCAATTCACTCAGAAATGGTGCCAAAGTATTGCAAACGATCCCCTGAAATGTTTTTCGGGAGAAACAGAAGGGGTTCTATCATGGGAAAAAGTATTAGCTCTCAAAGTCTAAACTTGCAGAAAAACTTTTTTTAAAAAAAATCCCCAAGTCGCGCGGTCACAATTTCAGCAAAAATCTGATGTTCTGCAATTCACCCAGAAAGGATGCCAAGGTGTTGCAAACCATCCCCTGAAAGGTTTTTCGGTGAAAACAGATGGGTTTTTATCATCGGAAACAGAATTAGCCCTCGACGTCTGAACAGCTTTTTTTTTGAAAAAAATCCCTAAGCCGCGCGGTCACAATTTCAGCAGAAATCTGACGTTCTGCAATTCACTCAGAAATGGTGCCAAAGTGTTGCAAACGATCCCCTGATAGGTTTTTCGGTGGAAACAGATGGGTTGTTCTAATTCAAAACAGAATTAGCCCTCGACGTCTGAAGAACTTTTTTTTGAAAAAATCCCTAAGAAGCGCGGTCAGAATTTCAGCAAAAATCTGAATTTCTTCAATTCACTCAAACATGGTGCCAAACTGTTGCAAACGATCCCCTGACAGGTTTTTCAGTGGAAACAGGTGGGTTTTTATCATCAGAAAGAGAATTAGCTCTCGACGTCTCAACAATTTTGTTTTTAAAAAATCCCTAAACCGCGCGGTCACGATTTCAGCAAAAATCTGACGCTCTGCAATTCACTCAGAAATGGTGCCAAAGTGTTGCAAACGATCCCCTGAAATGTTTTTCGGGAGAAACAGAAGGGTTTCTATCATGAGAAAAAGAATTAGCTCTCAAAGTCTAAACTTGCGGAAAAACTTTTTTTTGAAAAAATCCCCAAGTCGCGCGGTCACAATTTCAGCAAAAATCTGACGTTCTGCACTTTAAAAAAGGTGCCAAACTGTTGCAAACGATCCCCTGAAAGGTTTTTCGGTGGATACAAGTGGGTTTTTATCATCGGAAACAGAATTAGCCCTTGAGGTCTGAACAACTTTTTTTAAAAAAAATCCCTAAGCCGCGCGGTCACAATTTCAGCAAAAATCTGACGTTCTACAATTCACTCAAAAATGGTGCCAAACTGTTGCAAACGATCCCCTGGAAGGTTTTTCAGTGGAAACAGGTGGATTTTTATCATCGGAAATAGAATAAGCGCTTGAGGTCTGAACAACTTTTTTTTAAAAAAAAAACCCAGACACAATTTCACCAAAAATCTTACGTTCTGCAATTCACTCAAAAATGGTGCCGAACTGCTGCAAACGGTCCCCTGACAGGTTTTTCAGTGAAAACAGATGGGTTTTTATCATCGGAAACAGAATTAGCCCTCGACGTCTGAACAGCTTTTTTTTTTGAAAAAAATCCCTAAGCCACGCAGTCACAATTTCAGCAGAAATCTGACGTTCTGCAATTCACTCAGAAATGGTGCCAAAGTGTTCCAAACGATCCCCTGACAGGTTTTTCGGTGGAAACAGATGGGTTGTTCTAATCGGAAACAGAATTAGTCCTCGAGGTCTGGACCGCATAAAAAAAAAAATTAATAAGCCGCGCGGTCACAATTTCAGGAAAAAACTGACGTTCTACAATTCACTCACAAATGGTGCCAAAGTGTTGCAAACGATCCCCTGACAGGTTTTTCGGTGGAAACAGATGGGTTGCTCTAATCGGAAACAGAATTAGTCCTCGAGGTCTGGACCGCATAAAAAAAAAAAATCAATAAGCCGCGCGGTCACAATTTCAGCAAAAATCTGACGTTCTACAATTCACTCACAAATGGTGCCAAAGTGTTGCAAACGATCCCCTGACAGGTTTTTCGGTGGAAACAGATGGGTTGTTCTAATTGGAAACAGAATTAGCCCTCGACGTCTGAAGAACTTTTTTTTGAAAAAATCCCTAAGACGCGCGGTCACAATTTCAGCAAAAATTGGACGTTCTGCAATTCACTCAAAAATGGTGCCAAACTGTTGCAAACGATCCCCTGACAGGTTTTTCGGTGGAAACAGATGGGTTTTTATCATCGGAAACAGAATTAGTCCTTGAGGTCTGGACCGCTTTTTTTAAAAAAAAAAATCAATAAGCCGCGCGGTCACAATTTCAGCAAAAATCTGACGTTCTGCAATACACTCAGAAATGGTGCCAAAGTGTTGCAAACGATCCCCTGAAAGGTTTTTCGGGAGAAACAGAAGGGGTTCTATCATGAGAAAAAGAATTAGCTCTCAAAGTCTAAACTTGCGGAAAAACTTTTTTTTGAAAAAATCCCCAAGTCGCGCGGTCACAATTTCAGCAGAAATCTGACGTTCTGCAATTCACCCAGAAAGGGTGCCAAGGTGTTGCAAACGATCCCCTGAGAGGTTTTTCGGTGGAAATAGATGGATTTTTATCATTGGAAACAGAATTAGCCCTCGAGGTCTGCACAGCTTTTTTTTAAAAAAAAAATCTTTAAGCCGCGCGGTCACAATTTCAACAAAAATCTGACGTTCTGCAATTCACTCAGAAATGGTGCCAAAGTGTTGCAAACAACCCCTGACAGGTTTTTCGGTGGAAACAGATGGGTTGTTCTAATTCAAAACAGAATTAGCCCTCGACGTCTGAAGAACCTTTTTTTGAAAAAATCCCTAAGAAGCGCGGTCAGAATTTCAACAAAAATCTTAATTTCTTCAATTCACTCAAACATGGTGCCAAACTGTTGCAAACGATATCCTGACAGGTTTTTCGAAGAAAACAGATGGGGTTTTATCATCGGAATCAGAATTAGCCCTCGACGTCTGAACAGCTTTTTTTTTGAAAAAAATCCCTAAGCCGCACGGTCACAATTTCAGCAAAAATCTGACGCTCTGCAATTCACTCAGAAATGGTGCCAAAGTGTTGCAAACGATCCCCTGAAATGTTTTTCGGGAGAAACAGAAGGGTTTCTATCATGAGAAAAAGAATTAGCTCTCAAAGTCTAAACTTGCGGAAAAACTTTTTTTTGAAAAAATCCCCAAGTCGCGCGGTCACAATTTCAGCAAAAATCTGACGTTCTGAAATTCACTCAGAAATGGTGCCAAAGTGTTGCAAACGATCCCCTGACAGGTTTTTCGGTGGAAACAGATGGGTTGTTCTAATTCAAAATAGAATTAGCCCTCGACGTCTGAAGAACTTTTTTTTGAAAAAATCCCTAAGAAGCGCGGTCAGAATTTCAGCAAAAATCTGAATTTCTTCAATTCACTCAAACATGGTGCCAAACTGTTGCAAACGATCCCCTGACAGGTTTTTCAGTGGAAACAGGTGGGTTTTTATCATCAGAAAGAGAATTAGCTCTCGACGTCTCAACAATTTTGTTTTTAAAAAATCCCTAAACCGCGCGGTCATGATTTCAGCAAAAATCGGACGTTCTGCAATTCACTCAAAAATGGTGCCAAAGTGTTGCAAAGGTTCCCCTGAAAGGTTTTTCGGTGAAAACAGATGGGGTTTTATCATCGGAATCAGAATTAGCCCTCGACGTCTGAACAGCTTTTTTTTTTGAAAAAAATCCCTAAGCCGCACGGTCACAATTTCAGCAAAAATCTGACGCTCTGCAATTCACTCATAAATGGTGCCAAACTGTTGCAAACGATCCCCTGAAAGGTTTTTCGGTGGAAACAAGTGGGTTTTTATCATCGGAAACAGAATTAGCCCTTGAGGTCTGAACAACTTTTTTAAAAAAAAATCCCTAAGCCGCGCGGTCACAATTTCAGCAAAAATCTGACGTTCTACAATTCACTCAAAAATGGTGCCAAACTGTTGCAAACGATCCCTTGAAAGGTTTTTCGGTGGAAACAGGTGGATTTTTATCATCGGAAACAGAATAAGCGCTTGAGGTCTGAACAACTTTTTTTATAAAAAAAACCCTAAGCAGACACAATTTCACCAAAAATCTTACGTTCAGCAATTCACTCAAAAATGTGAATTGCCGAACTGCTGCAAACGGTCCCCTGACAGGTTTTACGGTGAAAACAGATGGGTTTTTATCATCGGAAACAGAATTAGCCCTCCACGTCTCAACAGCTTTTTTTTTGAAAAAAATCCCTAAGCCGCGCAGTCACAATTTCAGCAGAAATCTGACATTCTGCAATTCACTCAGAAATGGTGCCAAAGTGTTCCAAACGATCCCCTGACAGGTTTTTCGGTGGAAACAGATGGGTTGTTCTAATCGGAAACAGTATTAGTCCTCAAGGTCTGGACAGCTTTACTTTAAAAAAATCAATAAGCCGCGCGGTCACAATTTCAGCAAAAATCTGACTTTCTGCAATTCACTAAAAAATGATTCCAAAGTTTTGCAAACGATCCCCTGACAAGTTTTTCGGTGGAAACAGGTGGATTTTTATCATTGAAACAGAATTAGCCCTCGACGTCTCAACAACGTTTTTTTGAAAAAATCCCTAAGCCGCGCGGTCACAATTCCAGCAAAAATCTGACGTTCTGAAATTCACTCAGAAATGGTGCCAAAGTGTTCCAAACGATCCCCTGACAGGTTTTTCAGTGGAAACAGATGGTTTTTTATCATCGGAAACAGGATTAGTCCTTGAGGTCTGGACCGCTTTTTAAAAAAAAAAAATCAATAAGCCGCGCGGTCACAATTTCAGCAAAAATCAGACATTCTGCAATTCACTCAGAAATGGTGCCAAAGTGTTGCAAACGATCCCCTGACAGGTTTTTCGGTGGAAACAGATGGGTTGTTCTAATTCAAAACAGAATTAGCCCTCGACGTCTGAAGAACTTTTTTTTTGAATAAATCCCTAAGACGCGCGCGGTCACAATTTCAGCAAAAATCTGACGTTCTGCAATTCACTCAAAAATTGTGCCAAACTGTTGCAAACGATCCCCTGACAGGTTTTTCGGTGGAAACAGATGGGTTTTTATCATCGGAAACAAAATTAGTCCTAGAGGTCTGGACAACTTTTTTTAAAAAAATCCCTAAGCCGCGCAGTCACAATTTCAGCAAAAATCTGAGGAATTGCAATTCACTCAAAAATGGTGCCAAAGTGTTGCAAAGGTTCCCCTGAAAGGTTTTTCGGTGAAAACAGATGGGGTTTTATCATCGGAATCAGAATTAGCCCTCGACGTCTGAACAGCTTTTTTTTTGAAAAAAATCCCTAAGCCGCACGGTCACAATTTCAGCAAAAATCTGACGCTCTGCAATTCACACAGAAATGGTGCCAAAGTGTTGCAAACGATCCCCTGAAATGTTTTTCGGGAGAAACAGAAGGGTTTCTATCATGAGAAAAAGAATTAGCTCTCAAAGTCTAAACTTGCGGAAAAACTTTTTTTTGAAAAAATCCCCAAGTCGCGCGGTCACAATTTCAGCAAAAATCTGACGTTCTGCAATTCACTCAAAAAAAAGGGCCAAACTGTTGCAAACGATCCCCTGAAAGGTTTTTCGGTGGAAACAAGTGGGTTTTTATCATCGGAAACAGAATTATCCCTTGAGGTCTGAACAACTTTTTTTAAAAAAAATCCCTAAGCCGCGCGGTCACAATTTCAGCAAAAATCTTACGTTCTGCAATTCACTCAAAAATGGTGCCGAACTGCTGCAAACGGTCCCCTCACAGGTTTTTCAGTGAAAACAGATGGGTTTTTATCATCGGAAACAGAATTAGCCCTCGACGTCTGAACAGCTTTTTTTTTTGAAAAAAATCCCTAAGCCGCGCAGTTACAATTTCAGCAGAAATCTGACGTTCTGCAATTCACTCAGAAATGGTGCCAAAGTGTTGCAAACGATCCCCTGACAGGTTTTTCGGTGGAAACAGATGGGTTGTTCTAATTGGAAACAGAATTAGCCCTCGACTTCTGAAGAACTTTTTTTTGAAAAAATCCCTAAGACGCGCGGTTTTTATCATCGGAAACAGAATTAGTCCTTGAGGTCTGGACCACTTTTTTAAAAAAAAAATCAATAAGCCGCGCGGTCACAATTTCAGCAAAAATCGGACGTTCTGCAATTCACTCAGAAATGGTGCCAAAGTGTTGCAAACGATCCCCTGACAGGCTTTTCGGTGGAAAGAGATGGATTTTTATCATCGGAAACAGAATTAGCCCTGGAGGTCTGAGCAACTTTTTTTTGAAAAAATCGCTAAGCTGCGCGGTCACAATTTCAGTAAAAATCGGACGTTCTGCAATTCACTCAGAAATGTTCCAAAGTGTTGCAAACGATCCCAAGACAGGTTTTTCGGTGGAAACAGATGGGTTGTTCTAATTCAAAACAGAATTAGCCCTCGACGTCTAAAGAACTTTTTTGGGGAAAAATCCCTGTTTTTCAGAGGAAACAGATGGTTTCTTATCATCGGAAACAAAATGAGCCCTTGAGGTCTGAACAACTTTTTTTAAAAAAAATCCCTAAGCCGCGCGGTCACAATTTCAGGAAAAATCTGACGTTCTGCAATTCACTCAAAAATGATGCCAAAGTGTTGCAAACGATCCCCTGAAAGGTTTTTCGGTAGAAACAGAAGGGTTTTTATCATCGGGAAAAGAATTAGCCCTCGACGTCTGAACTTGCGGAAAAACTTTTTTTAAAAAAAGAGAGACATATTTGTTCTGATATCCACTGAGGAGGTAAGTGTTGTTGTTCTTTTAAGAACCCAACTCATAATCTTTGTTTCTTTTGATTTTTGCCATCCTATATATTCTTGCCTTGCGCAATTAACTTATCCTCCCATCTATTTTCATTATATAAAAATAAATTATCTGCTTAATCTCGTAAATTCCAATTATGGGTGATTGGTTAGTTAGTTCTTCATGGAAATCTTGAAGCTGTGTGCAGAAGGAAGTTGGGTGGGAAAAGGGATGAGGCTCCTTTAAATGGAGAGAGAGGGAGAGAGAGAGAGAGAGAGAGAGAGAGAGAGAGAGAGAGAGAGAGAGAGAGAGAGAGAAGCAGAACTGTCTCCAAAGAACCAAAAATGTCACATTTTCTCATGGGCATTTTTCTTTTTGCACAACAAGGGATAGAAAGGAAACTTTGGGCAATCTCAGAGCCAGAGAATATGGGGCATCTGTGGCCCTCCAGGCTGTTATAGACTGCAATGGGGGGCAGTGTGGTTTAGTGGTTAGAGCACTGGACTGGGACTGGATGTTTCGAATCATGCCCCACAGCCAGGCTATGTTCCTCTGGCCTCATGAGGAGCCTCTTTTGTGGGGCTAGCGAGTCGGGGCCTAGGCCACGTGGAAAGGGTCTAGCAGGGTGCGGCCTTCACGCCCACAGCCAGGCAATTTTATTTCATACCACACCATAGGGCAGCCATTTTTTGCCATCCACCATGGCAGACATTTTGTGTTTTGCTATGTTCTCATTGGTAGCCAATTAGTGGACTGGCCCATGTAGCACTTTCCCAAAATTGGTCTGGCTCCGTCTAAGGCAGCTTCCTCCATTCTTATCATATGAAATACCCCACTTTGTATATTAATAGGAGCACGGGATGTTCTGCAAGGGGGGGGCGAATCTCATGAGCGATGTGTCAAATGTGTTTTTCCGCTTGCGTCGCTTGTTGCTGAACCTTTTCTTCCTTCCAAATGCCCTGAAGATCCATTGCACTCCTTGACTTGCATGAAACCTCCTCTCTCTTATTTTCTCAGGGAACCAGACCGGGAGAAGGAGGAATGAAGGAAAACAGAAATCCGGCCTGAGAACGGAGGTCCCTGTCAAGAGAATGGCCAAGATCTCCTCAGGTGACGATGAAAGGGGAGGCAGGGAAAAGCAAAGAGCCCCTGAAAACATCCCCCCACTCGGGAAGAACTTGTCGGCCAAACCCCTGCACGGAAGTGTATCTGCAGGAAGACAGTCAGCACTTTTCTATTGGATGGGTGTCACTGAGCAGAGTTTTCAGTGGAGATGGTGTATCCGGATTAAGTGGGGGAAACAGAACGGGAGAGCATTTGGGTGTGGATGATGTCATGCAGATACAGAACTGGACTTGCGTATTTGACGGGGTGAGCTTCCGTTGCTCGGACCCTGCTCCTGCCAACCTAGCAGTTCCAAACCACGTCAAAGTGCAAGTAGATAAATAGGTACCGCTCCGGCGGGACGGTAAACGGCGTTTCTGTGCACTGCTCTGGTTTTGCCAGAAGCGGCTTAGTCTTGCTGGCCACATGACCCGGAAAAATCGTCTGCGGACCAACGTCAGCTCCCTTGGCCAGTAAAGTCAATGAGTGGCGCAACCCCAGAGCTGTGACTGGACTTAACTGTCAGGGGTCCTTTACCTTTTTAAAAGCACTGCACACTGCCATACGATGTGAAAGTGCTTCATCTTATCAATGGTCACAACTCCTGGGATGAATGGATGGCTCCAGTGCTCTATTTGCTGCCTTCCTTCAAACATTAACATTTGTGTCTGTTCTAAGATGTTTCAAATAGTCAAAAAGATGACGGCTTTTAATTCCTCTGAATTTGATATCTACTTTCGATTTTTAAAGGCTGGCTCCCAAAGTTATTTCAGGTGAAATAGATGGATTTAGGCCCATTGCTTGGCCGAATGTTAATCACACACACACACACACACACACACACACACACACACACTTCAGTGGAAACTGCATGCAGCTGAGCACCTCACATTCGGAGCATCAACACAGAAAGGAACAGGACAGGAAGGAAGCAACACAAATATTTTGACTGAAGTGTCTTAGGAAAGCGATTTTAAATCATGGGACCTAGGTTCTGAAAATGGTGTTGCCTGTATTGGTGTGAGTGATGGGGTCCCATGGCACAAATTTCATGTAATCCCCGTGCAAAGGAAAAGAGCTAAGATCTTCTCCCTTACTATAATGTCCGAACAAGATGGGATGGGGAAGAAGTTTGTAAGGAGTCTTCAATAATTTTGCCAAGGCAAATCTTATTATTCAGGGCCTCATGCTATTAGCCTTTATTGTACATGGAGATCCTTTATGAAATGCATTCAGGACCATCAAACAAATCTGTACTGAGATACACACATCACCATTTTTACTGCTGGAACTGCTCTGAATCTGACTTCAGGAAGAACGTGTTTTAACTGCACAGTGTCCTGGAATAAACACTCTGCATTGGGAAAGAAGGGAACGGAGTTCCCTCCCATTTTCCACTTTCCTGATGTTCCAAATGACCAGTACCTTGGAGTTATGATTTGTGTTGTTGTCAGGATTCTAACTGTAACTGTAACTGACCAAAGAATTCTGCAGAGCAGTTGCTGCTGTGGCTGGCCGGCTGCTCAGGCGAACGTCAGCTCAGTGGCCAACAGCTCAGTCTTCTTGAGGCTCAGGAGTACCTAGAAAATACCTGCTCTGTTCCTGGCACGCTAGACTCTAGCTGAGGAAGGCATTTCACGTAAGTTTATGGATTAAGCATTCCTCACTGTGCCATCAGGTGTGTTTATGCTCGGTGGAAAAGGATAGCTGCAGTAGCAGATAGCAGGACAGCGAAACATGAGCAGCTCCCATCCACAACAGGTTGCTGATTTTCACAGCAACAGTGCAAGAGTACAGTGTTACCCCGCAAGACGAACGCCTCGCGAGACGAAAAACTCGCAAAACGAAAGGTTTTTTCGTTTTCGAGTTGCCTCGCAAGACGAATTTCCCTATGGGCTTGCATCGCAAAACGAAGCTTGCCCCGGGGACAGCGGGTCTTCTCTTTTGAAGCAAGGGGCGGCGGGGAGATCGCTTCTCCCCACCGCCCCTTGCTTCAAAAGAGGTCCGGGGCTGCCCCCGGACCTCTTTTGAAGCAAGCAGCTGCGGGGAGATCGCTTCTCCCGGTGCTCCGAAGCGGGGCGGGGGGGTGGGAACACCTGCCCCAGCCGCCGGGCTTCATAGCGCTGCTGCGAAGCCGGGCGGGGGGGCGGGAACACCTACCCCAGCCACCCCGCTTCGGAACGCTGCTCCGAAGCGGGGTGGGGGGGCGGGAACACCTGCCCCAGCCGCCGGGCTTCGTAGCGCTGCTGCGAAGCCGGGCGGGGGGCGGGAACACCTGCCCCAGCCGCTGGGCTTCGTAGCGCTGCTGCGAAGCCGGGCGGGGGGCGGGAACACCTGCCCCAGCCGCCGGGCTTCGTAGCGCTGCTGCGAAGCCGGGCGGGGGGCGGGAACACCTGCCCCAGCCACCCCGCTTCGGAACGCTGCTCCGAAGCAGGGGGGGGCGGGAACACCTGCCCCAGCCGCCGGCTTCGTAGCGCTGCTGCGAAGCCGGGCGGGGGGGCGGGAACACCTGCCCCAGCCACCCCGCTTCGGAACGCTGCTCCGAAGCGGGGTGGGGGGGCGGGAACACCTGCCACAGCCACCCCGCTTCGGAACGCTGCTCCGAAGCGGGATGGGGGGGGCGGGAACACCTGCCCCAGCCGGCGGGCTTCGTAGCGCTGCTGCGAAGCCCGGCGGGGGGCGGGAACACCTTCTGAAGGCGGGCGGGGGGCGAAAGTCTTTGTTCCCCCTGCCTGCCTTCCCAGGGGCTTTTAAATCGCCCCGGACAGTGGAGAAGTCCTCCGCTGTCCCGGGGCGATTTTAAAATGCCGCCCGCCATCATTTTAAGATCGCCCGGACAGCGGAGAAGTCCTCCGCTGTCCCAGGGTTTTTTAAAATGCTGGGAGTGGGGAAAAAAGCCCTTGTCCCCCCCCCCCAGCCTTCAGAAGAAGTCCAGGGACAGACTGTCCCTGGACCTGGTCTGAAGGCGGTTTCCCTAGGAACGCATTAATTGATTTTCAATGCATTCCTATGGGAAACCGTGCATCGCAAGACGAAAAAACCGCAAGACGAAGAGACTTGCGGAACGAATTAATTTCGTCTTGCGAGGCACCACTGTATATTAAATCAGTAGCAGTTTGCTGGAAGAAAGTATGTGTGGATCAGATGTCTATACCTAACCGGGGGGTGGGGGGGGAGAGCAGGGGAACTCTTTCTTTTGCTGCTTCTTTCTGTGCATGGAAGGATGTCCTTCAATGACTAGACATGCTTGTTATTCCCTCTCTCACTGCATGTTGTCTTCTCTTTTGTTTCCAGGATGTCTTCCAAGGTCTCCCCTGCTCCCCTCATCTCCAAACCCCCCCTGCGGGGGAAAGAAGGCTCCCTGGTAGTCAGGTGGCTGAGATTGGTGTCCTGCCTCCTCTTGTGTGCGTTCCTGATGGACATTATGGCCTGGATGATGTGCATTGCCTCAATAGCCATTGTCAACTGGCGAGTGTGGCGTGTCGAAAACATAAAGGGAATTGCCTCTGGAAACATCTGGATCGGGATCTGGCAGGTCTGTTTTTTGAAAGACCCTTCTAACGACGGAAACTCTTATTACCATTGTGAAGAGCTCCATGAACAACATCCAAACCTCCCGAGGGAAATTTTTGTTGCTCAGGACTTAATGGCCTTAGCTGCCATTATGAATTCAGCGGCCCTGGGATTACAGGCATTTGCCCTCTGCAATGTGTTCGAGACCAGAAACCATAAGGATTTTCTCTTAACCTTTTTTGGGCTTGGAGCTCTGCTGAACTTACCAGCAGGGATACTCGTCCTGATTTCCGTGATATGGAACATGTCTGCTGTCTTACAAAATGGGGAAATTGACTTCCCTGAAACTTTTGAGTTGCCTCAAATTCCCAGTGAGCAGCATATTGGACCTTCTATTTATCTAGGCTGTATTGCTGGGGGTTTCCAGCTGCTGAGTGCAGCATTGGTTGGGATGGAGAGATGTTGCATCAGGACCACCGCAACAGATACATCTCAAATAGAAACTGTAGTGGTGATTACCCGAGGAAGTGCGGTGAAAAGCGAGAGTCTTACTACTTGTTCAAAGTGTGGTTCTCTGCTGGACCTGGTAATTCAAGAGAAATCCTCCGCAGTGGAGATGGAGGAAACCCATGCGGAAGATCTTGTCAAATCCTGTGCAGTTAAGATGGAGGAAGGCTGTGCAAGTGATCTTGTCATTCCAGAGGAATCCTGCGTAGTGGAGATGGAGGAAAGCTGGGCAAGTGATCTTGTCATTCCAGAGGAATCCTGCGTAGTGGAGATGGAGGAAAGCTGTGCAAGTGACCTTGTCTTTCCAGAGGAATCCTGCGTAGTGGAGATGGAGGAAAGCTGGGCAAGTGATCTTGTCATTCCAGAGGAATCCTGCGTAGTGGAGATGGAGGGAAGCTGTGCAAGTGACCTTGTCTTTCCAGAGGAATCCTGCGTAGTGGAGATGGAGGAAAGCTGGGCAAGTGATCTTGTCATTCCAGAGGAATCCTGCGTAGTGGAGATGGAGGGAAGCTGGGCAAGTGATCTTGTCATTCCAGAGGAATCCTGCGTAGTGGAGATGGAGGAAAGCTGGGCAAGTGATCTTGTCATTCCAGAGGAATCCTGCGTAGTGGAGATGGAGGAAAGCTGGGCAAGTGATCTTGTCATTCCAGAGGAATCCTGCGTAGTGGAGATGGAGGAAAGCTGGGCAAGTGATCTTGTCATTCCAGAGGAATCCTGCGTAGTGGAGATGGAGGAAAGCTGGGCAAGTGATCTTGTCATTCCAGAGGAATCCTGCGCAGTGGAGATGGAGGAAAGCCATACACCCAAAGCTTACCTGAAGGACATCATAGGCCACCTGATGTCCCCAATCATACGATTATACATGTGATTCCCTACAACAGGGAGTCGTAAACTGTCAGATGCAGATCCACGCCGATCACTCCATACACGCATAGATCTGCGTGGATCAGGACTTCAGGGATTTTGGGACTTCAGGTGGGCTTTGATGTCCTTCCAGTGAGGAAGCCTCTTTTTATGATTATTATTTTTTAGTATTTATTTATTTATTTATTTATTAAAGATTTTGTTGATTTACAAAAGTGTGCAATGTCTCTCTCTCATGTTTTTTCCCCCATGTAACATTTTTACAAATCATTTTCATTTGTTGAGACATTAGGAAGGAAAGGGGAAAGAGGTGGAGGGGGGGAAGATGGGTGGGGGTGGGGGTGGGTGGCCTAGGGTGTGGTTATTCATTTGTAGTTGGCTGTGGTGGTCTTTGTTTTCATGTGTGAGTGGGGGGGTGTTTTGGATCAGCAACAAATCTACTTATTCCAAGACCCCCCTTAAAGCAGTAGTGGATCACCATGAAGAAGGCGCCACCACTGAGAAGGCCTCTGCCTGGTTCCCTGTAACTTGGCTGCTCCCAGGGATGGGGGGAGGTCATATTTTTCCCTTGATTTCCCCCTCTGAAAACTAGGTGCGCCCTATGGTCAGGTGCGCCCTATAGAGCAAAAAATACCGTAATAATAATTTAGTTAGACCCCCCCCCCCGGCTGGGTTTCCCCCTCTTTTAATTCTAATAGCGCATTAAAGTTCTGATATAAAAAAGGTTTGTCCTGGAATATCAGTTCTGGGAGGGGGGGAAGAGCTAAATGCCTTCATGCCCTGCCTGGAAGCTTCCTTGAATCACCCATCCGGCTTTTGTGGACATCAGTGCATTGGACTAGAATGGGCTATCGGTCTGTTTGCATGACCCTAAGTAATTGTGAGGTTGGGTAACTCGCGATCCGAACAGCAGTGCCATATCCTAGAAAGTCAAACATCTTTTCTGTTTCTTTGGAATTATGCTTTCCTTAGAATAAGATACATTCTGCCCAAATCGCAGTCTCCCTCTGTCCTCATCTGCCACAGTCCACAAAAGTCTGGGTGTCTTTTTCTGTCAACCTTGTGCTTTCCAAACAACTGGCCTCCTCCCAAACCGTAGTGCTTATATACTGGGATGGATCTCGTACACGGAAAACCACAAGAAGAATTCATTTCCGCAGCATCTGTTAACAGCCCACCCCCCAAAAAATATCTGAGAATTCCAAAGAGCTCAATATGGTTTCCAGAACCCTGAGAAAGCTGCAGTTCCCAGCACCTTTAACAAACTACAGGTCCCAGGATTCTTGGTGGGGGCGCCTTAAATGTACGGTGCGGCTACCAGTGTTGCAAAGCCAAGTTCACAGTCCTAAAAGAAAGCTGGTTTAAGCAGGAATATAGGTCCCCAATTAAGGGCTGCTTCAGGCAGGAAGGTGGAGAGGCAGTGCGGCCTAGTGGTTAGACTGCCAAACTAGGACCAGGGAGGCACCGGGGTTCAAATCCCCCACTCGGCTATGAAGCCACATCTAAAAGAGCATAGAAATAAAGAAGACCGCGAAATGATACAAACATGACCCCCGCTTTGCAGCCTCCTTTGAACAGATGTAAGGAGGCTCGGTGTGCCATCCTGCCCAGGGCCGGGCGATATCTGGTTTTCAACGTCAGCCGATGAGCAGGGCTTAAATTCTGCTCAGTTGGGCAGGATTCCAAGCAAACCCCTTCCTGATTCCTGGATCTATCTCCTAAACAGCCCCCCTTCTTTGTTTTAGCAGGGGAATCCAGTCTCATTCAGGCAGGGGGCTGCCTTGGATTTCCTGCTGAAACCCCCAAGTTGTCCAACTCTCTTTGAGCTGAAATCCCATCTTGATTGAGGAAGGGGGTTTGCATTAGAAGTGGGACGGGCGGGGAGGGGGAATAGTTTCTAGCAGCAGTACCTCCCCAGGTGTTTTGAGGAACTATTAGTAATTGATTGATTGATTTTGAATACATACCTTTTGCAAACAGATCTTTTTTAAAAAAAGAAACACAGTAAGCCACACATTTCCTGCAAATTATCCCCCATGACCATTGCAAAGCTCACAATAATAACAGTAATAGCAGCGTATTGGACCTTAACTCTGCATAGGAAGGAAACAGGGGTGGGCTGTTGCAAATGCTCCCCTGAAAGGTTTTTCAGTGGAAACAGAAGGGTTTCTATCATGAGAAAAAGAATTAGCTCTCGATGTCTGAACTTGCGGAAAAACTTTTTTTTGAAAAAATCCCTAAGGCGCGTGGTCACAATTTCAGCAAAAATCTGACGTTCTACAGTTCACTCAAAAATGGTGCCAAAATGTTGCAACTGCTCCCCTTAAAGCTTTTTTGGTGGAAAGAGAAGCGTTTCTATCATCGGGAAAAGAATTAGCCGTCGACGTCTGAATTTGCGGGAAAACATTTTTTTTAAAAAAATCCCTAAGTCCCGCAGTCACAATTTCAGGAAAAATCTGACATTCTGCAATTCACTTTAAAATGGTGTCAAACTGTTGCAAATGCTCCCCGGAAAGGTTTTTCGGCGGAAGCGATTTTTCAGCGGAAGCGGAAGGGTTTCTCTCCTCGGAAAAAGAATTAGCCCTCGACGTCTGAAGTTGCGGGGGAACTTTTTTTTTAAAAAAAAGAGAGACATATTTGTTCTGAAATCCACTGAGGAGGCATGTGTTGTTGTTATTTTAAGAACCCAACTCATAATCTTTGTTTCTTTTGTTTTTGCCATCCTATATATTCTTGCCTTGCGCAATTAATTTATCCTCCCATCTATTTTCATTATATAAAAATAAATTATCTGCTTAATCTCGTAAATTACAATTATGGGTGATTGGTTAGTTAGTTCTTCATGGAAATCTTGAAGCTGTGTGCAGGAGGAAGTTGGGTGGGAAAAGGGATGAGGCTCCTTTAAATGGAGAGAGAGAGAGAGAGAGAGAGAGAGAGAGAGAGAGAGAGAGAGAGAGAGAGAGAGAGAGAGAGAAGCAGAACTGTCTCCAAAGAACCAAAAATGTCACATTTTCTCATGGGCATATTTCTTTTTGCACAACAAGGGAGAGAAAGGAAACTTTGGCCAATCTCAGAGCCAGAGAATATGGGGCACCTGTGGCCCTCCAGGCTGTTATAGACTGCAATGGGGGGCAGTGTGGTTTAGTGGTTAGAGCACTGGACTGGGACTGGATGTTTCGAATCATGCCCCACAGCCAGGCTATGTTCCTCTGGCCTCATGAGGAGCCTCTTTTGTGGGGCTAGCGAGTCGGGGCCTAGGCCACGTGGAAAGGGTCTAGCAGGGTGCGGCCTTCACGCCCCACAGCCAGGCAATTTTATTTCATACTACACCATATGGCAGCCATTTTTTGCCATTCACCATGGCAGACATTTTGTGTTTTGCTATGTTCTCATTGGTAGCCAATTGGTGGACTGGCCCATGTAGCACTTTCCCAAAATTGGTCTGGCTCCGTCTAAGGCAGCTTCCTCCGTTCTTATCATATGAAATACCCCACTTTGTATATTAATAGGAGCACAGGATGTTCTGCAAGGGGGGGGCGAATCTCATGAGCGATGTGTCAAATGTGTTTTTCCGCTTGCGTCGCTTGTTGCTGAACCTTTTCTTCCTTCCAAATGCCCTGAAGATCCATTGCACACCTTGACTTGCATGAAACCTCCTCTCTCTTATTTTCTCAGTGAACCAGACTGGGAGAAGGAGGAATGAAGGAAAACAGAAATCCAGCCTGAGAACGGAGGTCCCTGTCAAGAGAATGGCCAAGATCTCCTCAGGTGAGGATGAAAGGGGAGGCAGGGAAAAGCAAAGAGCCCCTGAAAACATCCCCACACTCGGGAAGAACTTGTCGGCCAAACCCCTGCACGGAAGTGTATCTGCAGGAAGACGGTCAGCACTTTTCTATTGCATGGGTGTCACTGAGCAGAGTTTTCAATGGAGATGGTGTATCCTGATTAAGTGGGGGAAACAGAACGGGAGAGCATTTGGGTGTGGATGATGTCATGCAGATACAGAACTGAACTTGCGTCTTTGAGGGGGTGAGCTCCCGTTGCTCGGTCCCTGCTCCTGCCAACCTAGCAGTTCCAAACCACGTCAAAGTGCAAGTAGATAAATAGGTATCGCTCCGGCGGGACGGTAAACGGCGTTTCTGTGCACTGCTCTGGTTTTGCCAGAAGCGGCTTAGTCTTGCTGGCCACATGACCCGGAAAAATCGTCTGCGGACCAACGTCAGCTCCCTTGGCCAGTAAAGTCAATGAGTGGCGCAACCCCAGAGCCGTGACTGGACTTAACTGTCAGGGGTCCTTTACCTTTTTAAAAGCACTGCACACTGCCATGCGATGTGAAAGTGCTTCATCTTATCAATGGTCACAACACCTGGGATGAATGGATGGCTCCAATGCTCCATTTGCTGCCTTCCTTCAAACATTAACATTTGTGTCTGTTCTAAGATGTTTCAAATAGTCAAAAAGATGACGGCTTTTAATTCCTCTGAATTTGATATCTACTCTAGATTTTTAAAGGCTGGCTCCCAAAGTTATTTCAGGTGAAATAGATGGATTTAGGACCATTGCTTGGCCGAATGTTAATCACACACACACACACACACACACTTCAGTGGAAACTGCATGCAGCTGAGCACCTCACATTCGGAGCATCAACACAGAAAGGAACAGGACAGGAAGGAAGCAACACAAATATTTTGACTGAAGTGTCTTAGGAAAGCGATTTTAAATCATGGGACCTAGGTTCTGAAAATGGTGTTGCCTGTATTGGTGTGAGTGATGGGGTCCCATGGCACAAATTTCATGTAATCCCCGTGCAAAGGAAAAGAGCTAAGATCTTCTCCCTTACTATAATGTCCGAACAAGATGGGATGGGGAAGAAGTTTGTAAGGAGTCTTCAATAATTTTGCCAAGGCAAATCTTATTGTTCAGGGCCTCATGCTATTAGCCTTTATTGTACATGGAGATCCTTTATGAAATGCATTCAGGACCATCAAACAAATCTGTACTGAGATACACACATCACCATTTTTACTGCTGGAACTGCTCTGAATCTGACTTCAGGAAGAACGTGTTTTAACTGCACAGTGTCCTGGAATAAACACTCTGCATTGGGAAAGAAGGGAACTGAGTTCCCTCCCATTTTCCACTTTCCTGATGTTCCAAATGACCAGTACCTTGGAGTTATGATTTGTGTTGTTGTCAGACTTAGTTGGTCTTTAAGGTGCTACTGGAAGGAATTTTTTTATTTTGACTATGGCAGACCAACACGGCTACCTATCTACTACAGGATTCTAACTGTAACTGTAACTGACCATAGAATTCTGCAGAGCAGTTGCTGCTGTGGCTGGCCGGCTGCTCAGGCGAACGTCAGCTCAGTGGCCAACAGTTCAGTCTTCTTGAGGCTCAGGAGTACCTAGAAAATACCTGCTCTGTTCCTGGCACGCTAGACTCTACCTGAGGAAGGCATTTCACGTAAGTTTATGGATTAATCATTCCTCACTATGCCATCAGGTGTGTTTATGCTCGGTGGAAAAGGATAGCTGCAGTAGCAGATAGCAGGACAGCGAAACATGAGCAGCTCCCATCCACAACAGGCTGCTGATTTTCACAGCAACAGTGCAAGAGTATATTAAATCAGTAGCAGTTTGCTGGAAGAAAGTATGTGTGGATCAGATGTCTATACCTAACCGGGGGGTGGGGGGGGAGAGCAGGGGAACTCTTTCTTTTGCTGCTTCTTTCTGTGCATGGAAGGATGTCCTTCAATGACTAGACATGCTTGTTATTCCCTCTCTCACTGCATGTTGTCTTCTCTTTTGTTTCCAGGATGTCTTCCAAGGTCTCCCCTGCTCCCCTCATCTCCAAACCCCCCCTGCGGGGGAAAGAAGGCTCCCTGGTAGTCAGGTGGCTGAGATTGGTGTCCTGCCTCCTGTTGTGTGCGTTCCTGATGGACATTATGGCCTGGATGATGTGCATTGCCTCAATAGCCATTGTCAACTGGCGAGTGTGGCGTGTCGAAAACATAAAGGGAATTGCCTCTGGAAACATCTGGATCGGGATCTGGCAGGTCTGTTTTTTGAAAGACCCTTCTAACGACGGAAACTCTTATTACCATTGTGAAGAGCTCCATGAACAACATCCAAACCTCCCGAGGGAAATTTTTGTTGCTCAGGACTTAATGGCCTTAGCTGCCATTATGAATTCAGCGGCCCTGGGATTACAGGCATTTGCCCTCTGCAATGTGTTCGAGACCAGAAACCATAAGGATTTTCTCTTAACCTTTTTTGGGCTTGGAGCTCTGCTGAACTTACCAGCAGGGATACTCGTCCTGATTTCCGTGATATGGAACATGTCTGCTGTCTTACAAAATGGGGAAATTGACTTCCCTGAAACTTTTGAGTTGCCTCAAATTCCCAGTGAGCAGCATATTGGACCTTCTATTTATCTAGGCTGTATTGCTGGGGGTTTCCAGCTGCTGAGTGCAGCATTGGTTGGGATGGAGAGATGTTGCATCAGGACCACCGCAACAGATACATCTCAAATAGAAACTGTAGTGGTGATTACCCGAGGAAGTGCGGTGAAAAGCGAGAGTCTTACTACTTGTTCAAAGTGTGGTTCTCTGCTGGACCTGGTAATTCAAGAGAAATCCTCCGCAGTGGAGATGGAGGAAACCCATGCGGAAGATCTTGTCAAATCCTGTGCAGTTAAGATGGAGGAAGGCTGTGCAAGTGATCTTGTCATTCCAGAGGAATCCTGCGTAGTGGAGATGGAGGAAAGCTGGGCAAGTGATCTTGTCATTCCAGAGGAATCCTGCGTAGTGGAGATGGAGGAAAGCTGTGCAAGTGACCTTGTCTTTCCAGAGGAATCCTGCGTAGTGGAGATGGAGGAAAGCTGGGCAAGTGATCTTGTCATTCCAGAGGAATCCTGCGTAGTGGAGATGGAGGGAAGCTGGGCAAGTGATCTTGTCATTCCAGAGGAATCCTGCGTAGTGGAGATGGAGGAAAGCTGGGCAAGTGATCTTGTCATTCCAGAGGAATCCTGCGTAGTGGAGATGGAGGAAAGCTGGGCAAGTGATCTTGTCATTCCAGAGGAATCCTGCGTAGTGGAGATGGAGGAAAGCTGGGCAAGTGATCTTGTCATTCCAGAGGAATCCTGCGTAGTGGAGATGGAGGAAAGCTGGGCAAGTGATCTTGTCATTCCAGAGGAATCCTGCGCAGTGGAGATGGAGGAAAGCCATACACCCAAAGCTTACCTTAAGGACATCATAGGCCACCTGATGTCCCCAATCATACGATTATACATGTGATTCCCTACAACAGGGAGTCGTAAACTGTCAGATGCAGATCCACGCCGATCACTCCATACACGCATAGATCTGCGTGGATCAGGACTTCAGGGATTTTGGGACTTCAGGTGGGCTTTGATGTCCTTCCAGTGAGGAAGCCTCTTTTTATGATTATTATTTTTTAGTATTTATTTATTTATTTATTTATTAAAGATTTTGTTGATTTACAAAAGTGTGCAATGTCTCTCTCTCATGTTTTTTCCCCCATGTAACATTTTTACAAATCATTTTCATTTGTTGAGACATTAGGAAGGAAAGGGGAAAGAGGTGGAGGGGGGGAAGATGGGTGGGGGTGGGGGTGGGTGGCCTAGGGTGTGGTTATTCATTTGTAGTTGGCTGTGGTGGTCTTTGTTTTCATGTGTGAGTGGGGGGGTGTTTTGGATCAGCAACAAATCTACTTATTCCAAGACCCCCCTTAAAGCAGTAGTGGATCACCATGAAGAAGGCGCCACCACTGAGAAGGCCTCTGCCTGGTTCCCTGTAACTTGGCTGCTCCCAGGGATGGGGGGAGGTCATATTTTTTCCCTTGATTTCCCCCTCTGAAAACTAGGTGCGCCCTATGGTCAGGTGCGCCCTATAGAGCAAAAAATACCGTAATAATAATTTAGTTAGACCCCCCCCCCGGCTGGGTTTCCCCCTCTTTTAATTCTAATAGCGCATTAAAGTTCTGATATAAAAAAGGTTTGTCCTGGAATATCAGTTCTGGGAGGGGGGGAAGAGCTAAATGCCTTCATGCCCTGCCTGGAAGCTTCCTTGAATCACCCATCCGGCTTTTGTGGACATCAGTGCATTGGACTAGAATGGGCTATCGGTCTGTTTGCATGACCCTAAGTAATTGTGAGGTTGGGTAACTCGCGATCTGAACAGCAGTGCCATATCCTAGAAAGTCAAACATCTTTTCTGTTTCTTTGGAATTATGCTTTCCTTAGAATAAGATACATTCTGCCCAAATCGCAGTCTCCCTCTGTCCTCATCTGCCACAGTCCACAAAAGTCTGGGTGTCTTTTTCTGTCAACCTTGTGCTTTCCAAACAACTGGCCTCCTCCCAAACCGTAGTGCTTATATACTGGGATGGATCTCGTACACGGAAAACCACAAGAAGAATTCATTTCCGCAGCATCTGTTAACAGCCCACCCCCCAAAAAATATCTGAGAATTCCAAAGAGCTCAATATGGTTTCCAGAACCCTGAGAAAGCTGCAGTTCCCAGCACCTTTAACAAACTACAGTTCCCAGGATTCTTGGTGGGGGCGCCTTAAAAGTTCACAGTCCTAAAAAGAAAGCTGGTTTAAGCAGGAAGGTGGAGAGGCAGTGCGGCCTAGTGGTTAGACAGCCAAACTAGGACCTGGGAGGCACCGGGGCTCAAATCCCCCACTCGGCTATGAAGCCACATCTAAAAGAGCATAGAGATAAAGAAGACCGCGAAATGATACAAACATGACCCCCGCTTTGCAGCCTCCTTTGAACAGATGTGAGGAGGCTCGGTGTGCCATCGTGCCCAGGGCCGGGCGATACCTGGTTTTCAACATCAGCCGATGAGCAGGGCTTAAATTCTGCTCAGTTGGGCAGGATTCCAAGCAAATCCATTCCTGATTCAGACGCGGGTTTGTCTGGATCTCTCTCCTAAACAGCCCCCCTTCTTTGTTTTAGCAGTGGAATCCAGTCTCATTCAGGCAGGGGGCTGCCTTGAATTTCCTGCTGAAACCCCCAAGTTGTCCAACTCTCTTTTAGCAGAAATCCCATCTTGACTGAGGAAGGGGGTTTGAATTAGAAGTGGGACGGGCGGGGAGGGGGAATAGTTTCTAGCAGCAGTACCTCCCCAGGTGTTTTGAGGACCTATTACTAATCGATTGATATATTTTCTATATAAACCTTTTGCAAATAGATCTTTCTTAAAAAAGAAACACAGTAAGCCACACATTTCCTGCAAATTATCCCCCATGACCATTGCAAAGCTAATAATAACAAGAGTAATAGTAGCATATTGGACCTTAACTCTGCATAGGAAGGAAACAGGGGTGGGCTGTCTAAAATAATTGTGCCCAGAAAAGGGTGGTGGTGGACAGGAGAGGTTTAGGGGAGAGAGAGTGACCCCTCCCTTCCTCCAGCTTAATCTGCAGCTAAATTTGTGCTTTTCTTAAAAAAACAAAAAGCCAGCCACAGGGACAGTCTAAGGAACAATATTTTTGGGGGGAGTGGGGAGATAGCTCCATTAGAAGTTCCACACTGGTAAGGAAGATTCCAGGTTGAGAGACTACTCAACAGCCCAGCTTGTCGGGGTACAGGTCCCCCCACAGGTCCACGTGGTCAGTAAAATAAGGAAATCCCAGCAAGCAAGCAATTTGGAGCAAAACAGCAGTCAGTAGCCTCAGAGCCTTTATTGTTGCACAACAGGTTCAACAGCAGCCAGTGAACCCAGAGCATGGGGCCACATTGGCTTTGAAAACTTTCCCACCATATGTCAGAATACAGTTTGCACAGCATCATCAATACATCATTGCCACATTACTAACACGTCACAAAAGGGGAGGGTTACACAAGATTAGGATAGACAGCTATGTCAGGGCAACACCCAAGTACAGTATAAGCTTAGCTTCATAGGCAAACATATCTTAAGTACCCACCACCCAAAGTATAACAGAACTTCCTTGGCATCTCTGGAGCCGGAAGCAAGTCTGGGGATGAGATTTGTCTTCCCTTGAAGAACAAGGAGCCCACCAATTGTCACCTCTGGGCATTTACTGGGGCAGGAGGTGTGTACACATGTCTTCAAGCTTGGGGAGGTGGAAGGGGAAAGAGTTTTTTCCAAGGGCAAAATGGTGCTGGAATGGAGGAACTTGGCAAAGGGGTTGATTTTATAGGATTCATAAAGCTTGGTATCTTCCCTGAGCTGTCAAGTCGAAAGGATACATTCAGGCCTAATATTTGTAACATTTAACAACTTTAAAGATGTGCCCCCCCCGGTAGTTTCCGTAGGAACTGCAAATATTTTCTCCGCATTTAAATACAGTTCAGACGTAGACATATTTCACACCCCCTTTGGGCCCATATTTATATAGATATGCACTTAAAAACAACCTGGGACATAAAAACACTCAAGTCCCTTCCAAGCAAACCTACACTTTCAATTTTTAAAAAATATAAAATCCAAGGGTTCTGTAATTTCAATTCCGTGCACAAGAGTGTAGTCCTCATGATAAACCTTCTTTTGGGTTGCGGAATTGCACTTAAAGCAAACGCATGCATCTGCACATCCCGGGAGCTACAGGTCCCAGCACCCTTAAACTACAGTTCCCAGCTCCCTTGACACACTGCGCTTTCCAGAGCCCCGAAGAAACTACAGTTCCCGACGCCCTGAACAAACTGTAGAGATCTGCATGGATCTGGATCTGATAGTTTGCTCTTTACGGTGGAAGGGAATCACATGGAGGCCTCTTTTACGTGTTCTCTACCATTTGTGTCCTTGTTCCCTTTAGCTTGTTCCTCTTCTGGATTTCTTTCCTATGTGTACTCATAGATTTACATTTTTCTTTCATTTCTCTGGAGGAGTGTTTATCGGTAGAGCCTTGAATAAATAGACAATTTCGGGATTTTCCCCTTTTAATATTATAGGATATCATCTTTTAATGCTATATGATATATTTTCATGCTATAGGATATCATGAATAGACACTCCTATTTTTTATCATTTTCTGCATACAATTGTTTTATAATTCCTAACAGATTATCTTCGATGTTTTGAAATTAACTCCAGTACGTTTGTCCATTGATCTTCATTGTATTCTTTAGTAGTATTTAATGCGATTATAGGTAGAGGAATTTAAGGATTTTGTTGTAGATTACTATGATTATTGGCTAAATTTCCCAATCTATTAGCTAAAAGATTTGTAATATAAAGTGATCTTTGACTCCCCAATGATATGGACCACAAGCAAACAAAGAAAAACTTGGAAGTCAAGAGATGTGGAAAAATTAATCTCAATTCAAGACTGTGGCGCTCTGCTTCCTGGGTCCATGCAACCAGCTGTTTTGGCACCACTCAACAATGACAGCCAAGACTGAGCCTGCAAGCTCTAAGGTAGCAAGCGTGCACAATTTACAGTATTGAAATTGACAAGGGCTCCCAAAAATGGGCAGGAAGCAGTTGTTCAAGAGGCAATGTCCCTAAGAGAAAAGCTGGAAGCTTCAAGGTTGGTGGAGCTTGAGAGCATTGGTCAAGTGTGGGAATGCCTTGGTGCAGGGGGTGAAATGGTGAGTATCAGGCACGGAAGTCGTAGTACAGATACCACCTTGCAGCAACAAGAAGCTGGACTTTTTGCTAGCAAAAACCACTCATTTACAAGGGCAAAGTCACCCTAAGAATTTGCGTTTGGGGGGTGTTGCGAAGGGACACAGTGCAGTGTTGTTTGGAACCAACTTACTTCAAAGCCTTCTGGATTTGTCAGCTAGCCAGGATCGACAGATGGAAAGAGCACATAGGTAGGTCCTTTGGCCCCACCCCTGTCAGAGTAGTTCCCCCTGCCAACATGCTCTCATCGTTGCACTATTGCAATGCAGAACCAAATATGAAATAGTGTGCAGAGCTTGGGAGAAGGGCACACGGACCAGGGCGGGAGGCAGGGAGCGCAGGAGAACAGCAACAGATCTACTTATTCCAAGACCTCCCTTAAAGCAGTAGTGGATCCCTAAATGGGTTTTGCCAATGGAAGCACAGGCCCTAAAAAAGTAAAATATGGAAAATAAATGGTTGAGATGCTCAGACTTACTGATTGAGGATCAGGAAGGTATTAAGTTAAAACCGTTTGATCAAATTAAAGATCAAGTGAATTGGCTTCAATATTATCAAATTAATGAATTATTTAAGATTGACAAGAAAAATGGTTTTGCAATAGAAAAAAACCAAATTGGAAACGGAGTTGTTAGATACTAAAGTTAAGAATATGTCTAAAATGTCTAATTTATTTTTAGAGTGGCATACAAAGGATGAACAAGTTAAATCGGTTTTGATTGATTGGGCAAGAGATGTGGGACATAATATAATGATGGAGGACTGGGAGAGGTTATGGAAGAAAGGGATCAAGTTTACCGCATGTACGATATTAAAGGAAAAGAGAATGAAAATGATGTATAGATGGTACTTGACCCCTGTTAAATTAGCAAAGATTTACCATAACTGTGATAATCTATGTTGGAAATGCAAAGAAAAAGAAGGAACTTTTTATCATATGTGGTTGGCCCGTCCCAAGGTGAAAGACTTCTGGGAAAAGATTTAGAATGAATTGAAAAAAATATATGAAAATATTGTAATATTAAAAATTAGAAGTTCCTTGAAAGTACCTAACAGGCCTAGGATTAAATTAGGATTTATTTCAATAAATGGGATTTAGAACACTAAGAAAAGTGAAGAAATTTGATTAGAACTGGAATATTGTGCTTTAATAATGAGATTGGAAAACTGTTACATTCAGACACAAAGAAACTCAGAAGGGAGGGGTGAGAGGAAGTCAAGTAATATGTCTAGAACAGTGTTTCCCAACCACTGTTCCGCGGCACACTAGTGTGCCGCGAGATGTTGCCTGGTGTGCCGCGGGAAAAATCAAAAAATTCGAAAGATTTTTTTTTTTAAGTCAAATTTTCGATTGGGGCGCCGTCACTAGATGACCCCTGGGGTTCCCTCCCTCCCTCCCGCTCTGCGCCTCCCTCCTCCTCCTCCTCCTCCGGGGAGGCCCTTCCTGGCTCTCGGCCAAGGCTTGGCAGCTGCCACTCACTCACTCGCTCGCCCACCCATCCCTCCATCCCTGCACCCGGCCTCTCCCCCTCCGTCCCCGGCGCGGGGGCTGCCGGGATCCGTAGTCCCCTCGCCCTTGGGCTCCGCGCCCGCGCGGGGTGCGCTAACTACGTTTCCCAGCGTGGCCTGGCGGGCCGGGCGTTTTGTTTGAAGCGCTCTTCTCCCTGCCATGGAATGAGCGCAGCGGCGGCGGCCGGGCGGGCAGGGGCTCTTCTGCGCAGACCCCGCGCAGCCTGCCTGCGCCCCCGCGGAGATCGGGCAGCAGGATGGAGCCCGGGGATCCCCGCGGAGGCGGAGCGGCGGCGGCGGAGGCTGCCCCCCAGGTAGGGATGCGTCGGGGTTTTTTTATTTTTGCAATGCTGCATCCGCGCCGGAGGGGACGCATCGGACCGCGGGGAGACCCCTTGGCGGGCGTGCAAGGCAATGCATGCGTGCAGGCGTTGCATAGAGTGCAGTGCAATGCAATGGCAACGCGGCGCCCTGCATGCATGCATGCAACTTCCACCGGCGCTCCGGACTTGGCAGGTGAGGGGGGTCCCCAGTGGGCGGCAGAGAGAGCCAGGAGGGCGAAGGGGACCCGGGGGGGAGCAGCGCTGCTCCCCGAGCCGAGCCCAGGGGGAAACTTCGGCGTCGTTGCGCCGGGTGTTGGAAGCGGAGGCTGGTGGGGGCCCCTCACCTGCAAAACCTGGTTGCCTCTCATATATTTCGTGCATTGCATTCATCGCCCGCTTTCTCCTCCAAGGAGCTCCCGGGGGCGCGCGTGGTTCTCCCCGTGTTATCCTTGCAACAACAGCCCTGCGAGGTGGGTCAGGCGAGTGGCCCAAGGGAGCACCCAGGGATTGTCCTGGCCAGGTGGGGTGATTTGAACCCTGCTCTCTGCCCGGTCTTCGTCCTCATTTAGCCCCCACATGTGCATGACTGTGCATGACTGAGGTTTTCCCCCCTCGTCTTGGCTATGGTGTGAGTCTGTGCTGTTAATTAATGGGGTTCTGCCTTTGGAGAAGATGAGCCAGCCCTCAAGGAGGTGATTATGTAATTTGCTAGCAATTCATGTCCCTCCCGGCGTGACGCTGCGCGCTGACGTCACGGGGCTGTAATGGTGGTGTGCCTCGAGATTTTTTTCATGAAACAAGTGTGCCTTTGCCCAAAAAAGGTTGGGAAACACTGGTCTAGAAGATTGGATTTTTAAATAATTAAGCTCGTTTGTGTGGTTCATTTGTCTGTTGTTATTTGTTATAGATGTATTCTTTATCTCTTTCTTTTTTCCTTTTGTAATCTTTGTTTTGGGTTGTTGTTTTTTTGGGTTGTGCAACGTCTGTTCCAGTATGTGTTACAATTGTATAAAATCTAATAAAAATTATAAAAATAAATAAATAAAGCAGTAGTGGATCACCATGAAGAAGGCGCCACCACTGTCAAGGCCTCTGCCTGGTTTCCTGTAACTTGGCTTCTCGCAGGCGTCTCCTTTGTTTTTTCCTTCCAGCGCCTGCTGAAAAGTTTTGATTTCACCCCCCAGAGGCGCACTCCATTGCCTCTCAAAAGAGATGCCCACAACTTCCCAGGGAACTCTGGGAATGGGAGTTCTGGGAGGGGAATAGAGGGTCTCCATACGGCTCTCAGCACTACAGCTCCCAGAATCCCTTTGGGGGAAGCGTTTCAAGATACCATATGGCTTTTAAGTGGATGTTGGGAGTGTAATGTCAGCTGTCATGCGTTCCCCATCCACTGGATGTCAGGATTTCCTAACAAAAACCTCCAAAACAAACCCAAGCTCCTAAAAAAAGACCATCAACTGGAGAAAATGCGGTTTATCTGCTGGTATGATTGGTACAACCTGAAGCAGGTGTCAGAATTGTAGGTGAGAGAATTGTAGAACGGAAGAGTTGGAAGGGACCCCATGGGTCATCTAGTCCAACCCCCAGGAATGAGGGAATCAAGAAGGGTCAAAAGTGAGAGAATGGACCCAATATTTGTCAGAATGGACCCAATAATAATAGAAAACATGCTTTTAAAAGAATAGATTTGAATGCCAGCTCATTCATTCCATGCACATTTTTGAAAGGGGGGTGGGTGGGTGGGTGGAAAGAGTGAATTCATCACCAGGGGGCTTCCAAGTCCTGGCAATTCACTGCTTGCTAAGAACCAGAGAACTAAAAAACACCTGGTGGATAAAAAAAAGCTCAAGCGATCCAGCACTTATCCGACACTCATGATGCACAGAGTTTCTTTAAAGCCACACAGACCATCTATGGACCAATAAATCATGGCATATGCCCCCTACGCTCAGCAGATGGTACCACACTTCTAAAAGATAAAGAAGCTATTGCACTGTGCTGGAAAGGACACTACCAACATCTCCTTAACCACAACTCCCCCATAGCTGCTGAGGTCCTCTCACAAATCCCGCAAAAACAAATTAGAGATGAGCTGGCTGTATCTCCAAATCTGGGAGCGTTGTGTACAGCTATTAACCAAGTGAAAAACAACAAAGCCAGTGGACCTGATGGGATACCTGCTGAAATCTTCCAAGCGGGTGGAATTGAACTTACACAACTTCACAAGCGCATTAAAAAAATCTGGGAGAGAGAAGCGATCCCAGCAGACTTCAGGGATGCCACAATTATCAATCTCTTTTTTAAAAGGTGACAGAACTGATTGTCGGAACTATTGCGGCATCTCTCTATTAGCTGTGGCCGGCAAAATGCTTGCAAGGATCTTAACAAACCGTCTCTTAACATTATCCGAGGTGACCCTTCCTGAATCCCAAAATGGTTTCCAGCCTTCTAGGGGGCAGTGGGCATAGGCGCCGACTCCATGGGGCTTGAGGGGGCCCGAGCCCCCTCAAAAATTCGTTTGGGGGGCTCCGCCCCCCCAATAATCTCCGGCGCCCCTCCAGCAGAGCGCCACCGCCGCCCTCCCCCAGCCCAAAATGCACAGGGTCGGGCTGCATGCCTCCTGCCCTCCCTCCCGAGCAAAAGCTCCACCCAATTTCCGCTCCGGAGCTGATTGATAGGCGCAGCACGCTCTCCCCTGTTCGCTCACGAGGAGGCGGCGCCACTTTATTTGCATATTCATGAGCTTATTTATTATTCATGAGCTTTCCCGGGCCCCCCCCCCCCAATATTTTTTATAAGTCCGCGTCCCTGGCAGTGGGCATGATTTTCACAACAACTTCAGGAAAAATGCAGAGAGCAAAACCAACCTTGGTACTCACACCATGCCACCAGCTCTAGTGGTGCATCCAGCACCTCAGGGGCTCCCCTTACTTGCTTATGAGAAGAACTGGCTCTGCATTCCATACAAAATGTTGTTGTGTGTTGGATTGGAAAAAACTTCCCAGCAGTTGTGCCTGCTGTTTTCTTCCCCCAGGTTTTGGCCCTGCTTAAGAACCAGTTAAGCCCTTCCATGCCCCATTCATTTAAACTGCTGAATAAACTTGGCCCTTCCATGAATCCCATAGAAATCTATAACATTATTCAGTTGTGTCTCAGCATATTTATGGGAAACGTCACTATTACAAAGAGTTTGGACTTGATATTCCGCCTTTCACTCCCCTTGAGGAGACTCAAAGCAGCTAACAGTCTCCTTTCCCTTCCTTCCCCACAACAGACACCCTGTGAGGAGCTGCATGTGGAGGAGCGGGGAAGCGAACCCAGCTCACCAGATTACGAGTCCACCGCTCTTAACCACTACACCACACTGGCTCAAAGACTAATAGATGGCAGCTATACATAACCTTTAGCTTAAAAAATAGCAACAATATCTATCTAATGGAACAGTGCAGCCTGCTAGCTAGTGTCATAGAATCATAAAATCATAGAGCTGGAAGAGACCGCAAAGGCCATGCTGGAACACACAAGCAAAGCACTCCTGAGAGATGGCCAGCCAGCCTCCACTCAAAAACCTCCAAAGAAGGAGACTCCACTACTCTCCGAGGTGGCATATTCCACTGTCCAACAGCCCTTACTGACAGAAAGTTCTTCTTAATGTTTAGGTGGAATCTCTTTTCCCATAGTTTGAATCCATTATTCTGCATCCTAGTCTCTAGAACAGCAGAAAACAAGCTTGCTCCCTCTTCAACATGACATCCCTTCAAATATTTAAACATGGCTATCATGTCACTCCTTAATCTTCACTTCTCTAGATTAAGCAAATCCAGCTCCCTAAGTCTCTCCTCATAGGGCTTGGATTCCAGACCTTTTACATTTTGGTCACCCTCCTCTGGACATGCTCCAGCTTGACAATATCCTTCTTCAACTGTGGTGCCCAGAACTGGACACAGTATTTCAGGTGTGGTCTGACCAACCAGAATAGTGTGGTAGCATTCCTTCGCTTGATCTAGACGCTATACTCCTACTGATGCAGCCCAGAATTGCATTGGCGTTCTTAGCTGCCACATCACACTGTTGACTCATGTTCACCTTGTGGTCGGCTAAGACTCCCACATCCCTTTCACAGGTACTGTTGTCAAGCCAAGTGTCCCCCACCCGTGCATTTCATTTTTTCTATCCAGGTGTAGTACCTTACATTTCTCCCTACTGAACTCCATATTGTTGGTTTTGGCCCAGCTCTCTAGGCTATTCAGGTCATTTTTGAATTCTGACCCGCCCTCTGGTGTATTAGCAACCCCTCCCAGTTTGCAGTCATTTACAAATTTGATTAGCATGCCCTCTATTCCATCATCCAAATCATTTATAAAAATATTGAATAGCACCAGGCCCAGGGCAGAACCTTGTGGAACCCCAATAGTCATTTTTTTCCAGGATGAAGATGATGAAGTTTTCATCATCATGGCAGGGATGGTCCTTTTCCATAGAATTCTTATTCATGGAGTTGGTTTTTATACCCTGCTTTTCTCTACTTGAAGGAGTCTCAAAGTGGCTAAAAATCTCCTTTCCCTTCCACCCCCGCAACAGGCACCTTGTGAGGTAGGTGGGGCTGAGAGAGTTCAGAGAGAAGTGTGACTGGCCCAAGGTCACCCAGCAGCTGCATGTGGAGGAGCGGAGAAGCGAACCCAGCTCACCAGATTAGAGTCCACCGCTCTTAACCACTACACCACAGAAACGTATCTCTTAAAACTCTGGAGAAAGCTGTTCAGTTCAGCCTCATAGTGATACTGATTTGCGGAGGGAAGGTTGGTGATGAGCAAGATCTGTTCCCATTTCCCAACACAGAGACCGTAGAGCAGTTTCTGTTAGGGGCTGAACCTGCAGAGTGTTTCTGTTCAGAATTTCCGTGGCAGAAATTGGCTAAGTGCCTTTATAAACATTCAGCTTCTTAAATCGAACCCCATCATGAAACTTTCAGGTGCAGCTGTTGGAGATGGAGGGCAGAGAAGGTGCTAGTCCTTACCTCCCTCCTCCCAGCCCCATGATCAGTTGCCCAATGGGCTGAATTTCAGGGCTTTTGCATGTAAAGGGCAAGCTTGTTCTTTACTTGTTTAGGCTCTTAAAACTTGGGAAGAGATATTTGGCTCCATGATCAAAATGACCAAAAGGGTCAGCTTCTAGAGGACTGGAAAGATCATGATTGTACTTCCCCTACCCTCAGCCCTAACTCCGTTGAGTATTTTTTGTTATGAGACTGAGTGTTTTGGGCTGACCAGGAAGCCGTGGATCTGAGTTTTTTGTGGACATGATGTGTGATTTTACGGTGAGTTTGGGGTGGCTCAATGCAAAAAGCGTGAGGATCCAGGAGGATCCGTGCTTCAAAACCACGTTTTTGGGCCAGGGTATGACCAGGAAGCCGTGGATCCGAGTTTTTTGTGGTGCAGGCTGTGCCCCTAGACATGATGTGTGATTTGACGGTGAGTTTGGATTGGCCCAATGCAAAAAGCGTGAGGATCCATGAGGATCCGTGCTTCAAAACCACGTTTTTGGGCTATGGTGTCGCCAGGAAGCCGTGGATTCGTGAGTTTTGTGGTGGATACTGTGCCCATGGCCATGATATTTGAGCTGATGGTGACTTTGGCCTGATCTAATGCAAAAATCATGAGGATCCATCAGGATCCGTGTTTTTTAACCATGTTTTTGCTCCATTTCGGCAGCACGAAACAGTGAATGCGTGATTTCTTTGGTTCTGCTTACAGACTAAAAAGTGGTCTACAGTATCATGGTGTTTTTATTTTGTTTCACTATAAAAATCATATGAATTCATGAGGATCCATGCCTCGGATCCAAGTTTTTGTGGTGCTGTAGCCACGTTTTTGATAGTCCAGTCTGTAGGCGTGCCTTCCAGGTGTGATTTGACACTGCATTTGATGGAGTTATTTTTTAAAAAGTGGAGGATCCATGAGGATCCGTGTAGATCCGCCTTTAACCCAGACCCAAGTGCACAATTATCAAGAACTGAATCCTACACAGGAGTAGACCCACCGGTTAGGCTTTAGTGGGTCTGCTCTGGAGGAGGCTCTGAAAAACGGGACGAGAGCGTGCATTAAGACCGGCCAAGATCATGCGAACAGAGTCAATATTTTAATTAATATTGGTTTATTAATTGGTTTATTAATTACAAGCAAACAGCAAAGAACCTGCAAAACAATGCTGACACCAAACCCTACGTATAGTAAGTAAAATAGAAAAATCGCTACCCGACCCCACCCCCACCCATCGTTCCCCCCCTCCACCTATTTCCCCTTTTCTTCCTAATGTCTCAACAAATGAAAATGATTTGTAAAAATGTTACATGGGGGGGGGACATGAAAGAGAGACATTGCACACTTTTGTAAATCAACAAAATCTTTAATAACTAACTAACTAACTAACTAACTACTAGTCATAAAAAAGGGCCTCCTCACCTGAAGGATATCAAAGCCCACCTGAAGTCCCAAAACAAAACTATCATATCCTGATCCACGCAGATCCATGCGTGTATGGAGCGATCTGCGTTGATCTAGATCTGATAGTTTACGACTCCCTGTTGTAGGGTATAACATGTATAATAGTATGTTTTGGGACTTCAGGTGGACTTTGATGTCCTTCAGGTGAGCTTTGGGGTGTACGGCTTTCCTCCATCTCTACTACGCAGGATTCCTCTGGAATTACAAGATCTTTTGCACAGCTTTCCTCCATCTCCACCGTGGAGGATTTCTCTTGAATTACCAGATCCAGCAGAGAACCATCAGGAATGCACACAACTGGAGACCAGAAACTAAACGCAGCCACCTGACTACCAGGGAGCCTTCTTTCACCCTCAGGGGGGGTTTGGAGAGGAGGGGACCAGGGGAGACATTGGCAGACATCCTGGAAACAAAAGAGAAGACAAGATGCAGTGAGAGAGGGAATAACAAGCATGTCTAGTCATGGAAGGAAATCCTCCCTCCTGCATTCTTCCTTCCAGGCACAGAAAGAAGCAGCAAAAGAAAGAGTTCCCCTTCTCTCTCCCACCCCCTGGTTAGGTAGAGACATCTGATCCAGAGAAGCCGACACTCAGACTCTCTTCCAGCACACTGCTACTGATTTCATCGACTGTTGCATTGTTCCTGTGAAAATGGCCAGAACCTCAGCAACCTGTTGTGGATGGGAAGCAGCTCATGATTTCTCTGTTTTGTGGGTTAAACCACAGAGCCTAGGACTTGCTGATCAGAAGGTTGGTGGTTCGAATCCCCACGACGGGGAGAGCTCCCGTTGCTCAGTCACTGCTCCTGCCAACCTAGCAGTTCAAAAGCACTTCAAAGTGCAAGTAGATAAATAGGTACCGCTCCGTCAGGAAGGCAAACAGCATTTCTGTGCGCTGCTCTGGTTCGCCAGAAGCAGCTTAATAATGACCCAGAAGCTGTATGCCGGCTCCCTCGGCCAATAAAGCTAGATGAGCGCCAAACCCCAGAGTCGGCCACGACTAGACCTAATGGTCAGGAGTCCCTTTACCTTTTGTTTGTGAGTGCTGTGCCACTTGTTCAGATAGCTTTGTAATGGAGGATGTGGCTAAGTCAATTTTTGCTGTTTGGTCATCAACCTTCTTATTTAAGATTGCAAATTGTTGTAGCATTTCCTTCAGAAGTGCATCAGATCCACCTGCAGCCATATCCTCTGTTGCTGGTTGTTCAGCTTCCTTAAGTTCAGCTGTTGCTGAAGGTTCAGTTCCCTTCAATTCAGCTACTGTTGGAAGTTCAATTCCCTTCAGTACAGCAGGGACTGATGATCTACGTGACTGAGAGGTCAGAGTTGTTTGCACAAGCTGGCCTTTTGTTGCTTTCGTTTTAGATCTTGTTTTCGGTTGGCCACTCATTCCCCACCTGTCTATGAGTCAAGGTCAAGCTGTCAAAAGTTCCATGGGAAGGACAGGCCTCAGTGTAGATAACAACAGCGGAGAGACAAAACAAAGTTAGTTCCCAAGGAATTGTAAATCCCAGTCTCCACTAGAGGGAGTACAGTTGGAGGGAGAACAGTTGGAGTTCAGGAAGGAAGGAAAAAAGTTATGGTCGCCATTAAAGTTCCTGCAGCTAAATAATTTTCCAATAGTCCTTAAAACTTTTTCCACTGGCAGAGCCCTTCCAAAATTGCCACAAGTATCACCTCTCAAGGCGCAGGATACAATTACTTAGTTATATAGTCCAAAGTTGCCTCTATGTATCTGTTTCAATTTTATAGATTGTATCAGCAAAGGACATTTCTTTTCCCCTGCCACCCCGAGGCTGGGTCTTGAACTTTAAAGTCCACCAAAGGAGAAGGTTCCCAAATTCCTTCCACTCTATAGAATAAATTAGTAAGAAAACTTGCCTTTCATTTCAAACCTCAGTACTGTCAGACGCATAATGCTTCCACTTTAAAATCCTTTTTCACTGCGTCCAGCCTGTCAGTTCCTTTGCCTTTGATCTATAAGCTTTGCCGGAAGACGGACTTCCTGTTTCTCGTCATTCCGCTTTCAGCCAAATTCAAAATCTTGAAGGTCTTAAAATTGTAAAGTCCCAATTACTCACGGATTGTGGTTTTCCAAATTTGAAAGTTTCAGGAAGAAAGGTCAGCGCTGATCGGCAACAGCAGCGCGGCTTCGCTCCGTTGACTGCGAAACGACCCTCAGCGCCGCTACCCCCTCCGCGATCCGGAGCCCCGTTACGGGGTCCCTTCAACGTTTTAGGGGCTGCTTCTGGCACCCGCCGGGTCTCGGGACCACAGGCTTCTACCACCTGTGGTTTTCCTAAGTGGGTCTCCGCTTCGCCGTAGCGGACGACCCGTTTTCAGCGGAGCTCCCCTCTCCTTACAAGGAGCAGGCAGCCATTACCGAACGCGCCGCCTCCGGAAGTCTAAAAGACGCTACGTCTGAGAACCGGAAACTGGCCGAAGCTGCGAACGAAAAAGCTGACCAAGCAATTCAAAAAGTGGATGAATTGAAAGGAGAGGTGAGGCCACTACACAAGCACATCAGTGACCAGCAGGCCTACCTGTCTATGGTGGAGTTGAGAAACAGGGAAAATAATTTAAGATTACGTTCTATCCCAGAGATTGAAAAAGAAGATTTGACTGGCTTTTTGACAGTAGAATTCTCCAAATTCTGGGGAATAAAGGAAGACGAAGACTTTAAAATAACAACGGCATTTAGACTGGGAAGTGTAACCAGAAAGGACAGACCCAGAGACTGCCTGATCATTCTAAAGACTAAACAGGAGAGAGACAAAATACTTGACCTTCATTTTAATAAATCACTTGAGATCCAGGATAGAAGAGTGGAAATTTATAAGGATATACCAAAACAACTATTGGATCTCAGAGCCATCTACACTGACCTAGCAAGACTCTTGAGAGGCAACGGAATACCTTACAGGTGGGAGTTCCCACAAGGCTTATCATTTAAATACAAAGGAAAGAAGGTTAGAATTAAGTCAAAAGAGGACAACCAGAAGTTCCTGCACGACAACGGAGAAGATCTTCAGAAGGGAACAGCAGCCCCTTGGCCTCTGCCACAGCCTGGACCTGAACCAACACCATCTCCCTCGGACCCGGACAAAAAGGAGGACACCCCATAAAGAGCAACAACAGATTGATACAGGATGTCTCTGCAGCTGTACAGTTGGAATATTAATGGCGTAAATTCCCCGGAAAAACGAAAAAGGATCTTCCATATTTTGAAAAAGGAAAATTTGGATATAATTTGCTTGCAAGAAACGCACGTGACTAGGCTCCATAGGAAAGTACTAATTAACAAAAGACTAGGCCAAGAATTTATTTCATCAGACAAAGTAAAAAAGAGGGGCCTGGTGATCTACGCAAAGGAGAACCTAGCACCGAAATTTTTGTTTAAAGATGAGCAAGGGAGAATCTTGGCAATTGAAATACAATCCCAAGGAGAAAAAGTTTTGATAGTAGGAATTTATGCACCAAATGAGGGGAAAGCAGAATTTTACAAGAAGCTACATGAGACACTACTGGACTATCTGGACTATTCGAACATCATTATGATGGGAGACATGAATGGGGTGGTCTCCACTTTGATGGATAAGTCACAAAATCAATTAACCAAGGACGGCAGACTACCGAAAACCTTTTTTGAACTGACAGACAATATGGATTTGATTGACATTTGGCGGACAAGGAACCCCCTAGGTAGAGAGGGAACTTTCTTTTCTGAGGCCCACTCATCATGGACGAGAATCGACCAAATTTGGACAACTAGAGGGCTGGCACCGAAGACTACAAGAGTGGAAATCTGCCCAAAGACTTGCTCCGACCATAACGCCCTGAAAATGGAATTGAGACTTACTCCAGCCGGTTCCTTCAGATGGAAAATGAATGACACCCTCTTTAGAGATCAAGAGATCGTAAAGAAGGCCCAAAAAACTTTAAAGGACTATTTTGAAATCAACTTGAACACTTCAGTGGAAAAAAGAACAATCTGGGACGCCAGTAAAGCTGTAATGAGGGGGTTTCTGATACAACAAAATACAATTAAGAAAAAGCTCTGGAATGGGAAAAAGGATAAAATATTAGAGAAGATAAGAGACGGAGAGAAAAGGCTGAGATCTAAACCAAAATCCAAAGAGATCTTGCGAGAAATTAAATTCCATCAGGCACAATATTTGAAATTGATAAATCAAGAAGTGGAATGGAAAATTAAACAAATGAAACAAAGATCCTTTGAGTCAGCAAATAAATGTGGGAAACTGCTGGCATGGCAGTTGAAAAAAAGACAGAAACTTAATTACGTTACCAATCTAGAGGTGGAAGGGAAAAATATCCAGAAACCAGGTGAAATTAGAAAGTGTTTCCAGAAATACTTCAAAAAGTTGTTTACACAAGGGCCTGAGGAAGTGTCTGAGATGGAACGATTTTTGAAACTCAATGGCTTACCAGAACTGTCTCAGGAGAAGAGATCAATCTTGAATTGTAAAATAACACAACAGGAAATTGAGGATGCCATTCAGAATATGCAGCTGGGCAAATCTCCAGGCCCAGATGGGCTTACCTCCAAATACTATAAGACATTAAAAGACTATTTGATTCTACCACTAATGGAGGTTTGCAATCAGATTATGGGGGGAGGAAGGGCACCGGAAACGTGGAAAGAAGCTTTCATCACATTGATACCCAAAGTGGAAACTGAAAAGACTCAACTTAGGAACTACCGTCCCATCTCACTCCTAAATGTGGATTACAAAATATTTGCAGACATTTTGGCAAGTAGATTGAAAAAGGTTTTAAATGAAGTAATTCATAAGGACCAAGCAGGCTTTCTTCCTGGCAGGCATTTGTTTGACAATACTCGGAATATAATCGATATTCTGGAACTTTTACAAACAAATATTAACACTAAAGCAGTGTTAATCTTTATCGATGCTGAGAAGGCCTTTGACAATATTTCTTGGAAATTTATGAAAAAAAACTTGGAAGGGATGGGAGTGGGACGAGGGTTTGAAAATGGTATAGAAGCAATTTATTCAGAACAAAAAGCTAAGTTGATAGTGAACAATGTGGTGACAGAGGAGTTCCATATTGAAAAAGGAACACGCCAGGGGTGCCCCCTATCCCCCCTACTATTTATATCAGTCCTGGAGGTTTTGCTGAACATGATCAGGAGGGACCGGCAAATACAGGGGATCACGGTCGGAGTGAAACAATATAAACTGAAAGCATTTGCAGATGACTTAGTAATAACATTACAGGAGCCAGAATCTAGTACAAAAAGAGTTCTGGAACTGATACAAGAATTTGGTCGGGTGGCAGGATTTAAGTTGAACAAACAAAAAACTAAAGTTTTGGGGAAAAACTTGACGCCCTTAGAAATAGAGGGGTTTCAGAAGGAAACAGAGTTAGTTGTGGTTAAGAAGGTGAAATACCTGGGGGTAAACTTGACGCCTAAAAATTTGAACTTGTTTAAGGATAACTATGAGAAATGCTGGTCAGAAGTTAAGAAAGATTTGGAAACATGGTCGAGACTGAAGCTCTCCTTGCTGGGCCGAATTGCTGCTGTTAAGATGAATGTTTTGCCAAAAATGTTGTTTCTATTTCAAACCTTGCAGGTCGTGGACAGAGTGGAATGTTTTGGAAAGTGGCAGAGGGATATTTCAAAGTTTGTCTGGCAGGGCAAAAAGCCCCGAATAAAGTTTAAAATACTAACTGACGCAAAAGAAAGAGGGGGGTTTGCCCTGCCAGACTTAAGGTTATACTACGAGGCGGCAGCCTTCTGCTGGTTGAAAGATTGGATTTTATTAGAGAATACAGATGTCCTAGACCTGGAAGTTTTTAACAATTCGTTAGGATGGCATGCGTATCTGTGGTACGGCAAGGCAAAAACACATGGAATGTTCAAAAACCATATTGTCAGGAAAGCAATTTTTATGGTCTGGCTGAAATACAAAGACTTACTTGAAAGTAAGACTCCGAGGTGGTTATCACCAGTGGAGGCTAAGGCGAGGAAAAAACACAATATGGAGGCCGGCTGGCCGAAATATTGGGAACTAATAGAAAAAGTTGGTGACAATTGGAGGTTGCGGAGCTTTGAAAACTTAAAAGATAAGGTGCAAGATTGGTTTCACTATGCCCAAATTAACGAGGTTGTTAAGTTGGATAAAAAAACAGGATTCCAGGTGGAAAAATCGAAACTTGAGACAGAGTTGTTAGAACCAAAGACCAAGGTTTTATCGAGAATGTATAACTTGCTGCTTAAGTGGAATACTCAGGATGAGACAGTGAAATCAGCCATGATAAAGTGGGCTCAAGACATTGGTTACAATATCATGTCTGAAGACTGGGAAAGGTTATGGACCACCGGTATGAAATTTACGGCATGTAATGCCTTGAAAGAAAACATTATGAAAATGGTATACAGGTGGTACATGACCCCAGTCAAGCTTGCTAAGATATACCACTTGTCTGATAACAAATGTTGGAAGTGCAGGGAGGCTGAAGGAACATTCTTTCACCTTTGGTGGACTTGCCCAAGAGTGAAGGTCTTCTGGGAAATGATCTATAACGAGTTAAAAAAGGTGCTTAAGTACACCTTCCCTTAAAACCCGGAAGCCTTCCTCTTGGGTATTGTCGGCCAAAAGGTTTTAAAGAAGGATAGAACGTTTTTTATGTATGCAACCACTGCAGCAAGAATTCTGATCGCCAAATATTGGAAGATTCAAGATTTACCCACGTTGGAAGAGTGGCAAACGCAACTGATTGACTATATGGAGTTGGCCGAAATGACTGCCAGAATCCGAGACCTGGGAGAAGAAGCAATGGAGGAGGACTGGAAAAAATTTAAGAATTATTTGCAAAAACTTTATAAGTTATATGAACTATAAAATGACGCATAATTTGAAATGCTAGCCCCAGCAATGAGAGTGCAATATTTATGAAATTGGAAAACAATATTGAAGGGATCAAAGTTTAAATGTTAAAAAGGATAATACGCTTTGTTTTTAGAGTAAACGGACAATAAGGGATTTAAACTTAAATTGCAATTGAAAGTACCAAAGAAACACATGAAACAAGGTTACAATTTGCTGATAAATTTATTATTAAGAATGCATTGTGCGGGAGATGCGGGGAAGTTTGATGGAAAATTGGAATAAGCTGTTGAAGGGTTATGATCTTTTTTATCTTCTTTTACATTTTTCTTTTTCTTCTTTCTCTTTCTGTTTTCTGTTTATGTCTGAAAAAATGCAATAAAAATATTTATTTAAAAAAAAGGAGTCCCTTTACCTTTACTGCACCTATCGTTTTCCACTGAGCATAAACACACCTGATGGCATAGTGAGGAATGATTAATCCATAAACTTACGTGAAATGCCTTCCTCAGCTACAGTCTAGTGTGCCAGGAACAGAGCAGGTATTTGCTAGGTGCTCCTGAGCCTCAAGAAGACTGAGCTATTGGCCACTGAGCTGACGTTCGCCTGAGCAGCCGGCCAGCCACAGCAGCAACTGCTCTGCAGAATTCTTTGGTCAGTTACAGGCCAGTTAGAATCCTGACAACAACACAAATCATAACTCCAAGGTACTGGTCATTTGGAACATCAGGAAAGTGGAAAATGGGAGGGAACTAAGTTCCCTTCTTTCCCAATGCAGTGTGTCTTTTCCAGGACACTGTGCAGTTAAAACACGTTCTTCCTGAAGTCAGATTCAGAGCAGTTCCAGCAGTAAAAATGGTGATACAGTATGTGTATCTCAGTACAGATTTGTTTGATGGTCCTGAATGCATTCCATAAAGGATCTCCATGTACAAGAAAGGCTAATAGCATGAGACATAAGAATTTCCTTGGCAAAATTATTGAAGACTCCTTACAAACCTCTCATTCTTCTTCCCCATCCCATCTTGTTTGGACATTATAGTAAGGGAGAAGATCTTAGCTCTTTTCCTTTGCACTGGGACCACATGGAATGTGTGCCATGGGACCCGAGCCCTCACACCAATACAGGCTATACCATTTTCAGAACCTAGGTGTCCATGATTTAAAATGGCTTTCCGCCAAAATATTTGTGTTGCTTTCTTTCTGTTCCTTTCTGTGTTGATGCTCCGAATGTGAGGTGCTCAGCTGCATGCAGTTTCCACGGAAGTGTGTGTGTGTGTGTGATTAACATTCGGCCAAGCAATGGGCCTAAATCCATCTATTTCACCTGAAATAACTTTGGGAGCCAGCCTTTAAAAATCTAAAGTAGATATCAAATTCAGAGGAATTAAAAGCTGTCATCTTTTTGACTATTTGAAACATCTTAGAACATACACAAATGTTAATGTTTGAAGGAAGGCAGCAAATGGAGCATTGGAGCCATCCATTCATCCCAGGAGTTGTGACCATTGATAAGATGAAGCACTTTCACATCGCATGGCAGTGTGCAGTGCTTTTAAAAAGGTAAAGGTAAAGGACCCCTGACAGTTAAGTCCAGTCACGGCTCTGGGGTTGCACCACTCATTGGCTTTACTGGTCGAGGGAGCTGACATTGATCCACAGACAGTTTTTCCGGGTCATGTGCCGAGCATGACTAAGCCACTTCTGGAAAAACCACAGCAGCGCATAGAAACGCCGTTTACCGTCCCTCCAGAGAGGTACCTATTTATCTACTTGCACTTTGACGTGGTTTGGAACTGCTAGGTTGGCAGGAGCAGGGACCGAGCAACGGGAGCTCACCCCCTCAAAGACGCAAGTCCAGTTCTGTATCTGCATGACATCATCCACACCCAAATGCTCTCCCGTTCTGTTTCCCCCACTTAATCCGGATACACCATCTCCATTGAAAACTCTGCTCAGTGACTCCCATCCAATAGAAAAGTGCTGACCGTCTTCCTGCAGATACACTTCCGTGCAGGGGTTTGGCCGACAAGTTCTTCCCGAGTGGGGGGATGTTTTCAGGGGCTCTTTGCTTTTCCCTGCCTCCCCTTTCATCCTCACCTGAGGAGATCTTGGCCATTCTCTTGACAGGGACCTCCCTTCTCAGGCCGGATTTCTGTTTTCCTTCATTCCTCCTTCTCCCGGTCTGGTTCACTGAGCAAATAAGAGAGAGGAGGTTTCATGCAAGTCAAGGTGTGCAATGGATCTTCAGGGCATTTGGGAGGAAGAAAAGGTTCAGAAACAAGCGACGCAGCAGCCCCCCAAGCGTAAAAAAACATTTGAACATATCGCTCATGAGATTCGCGCCCCCCCAGGATATAAATGCAGAACATCCTGCACTCCTATTAATATAAAAAGTGGGGCATTTCATATGATAAGAGCAGAGGAAGCTGCATTGTATGGAGCCAAACCAATTTTGGGAAAGTGCTACATGGGCCAGTCCACCAATTGGCTACCAATGAGAACATAGCAAAACACAAAATGGCTGCCATATGGTGTGGTATGAAATAAATTTGCCTGGCTGTGGGGCGTGAAGGCCGCACCCTGCAAGACCCTTTCCACGTGGCCTAGTCCCAGATTTGCTAGCCCCACAAAAGAGGCTCCTCATGAGGCCAGAGGAACATGGCCTGGCTGTGGGGCATGATTCGAAACCTCCAGTCCCAGTCCAGTGCTCTAACCACTAAACCACACTGCCCCCCATTGCAGTCTATAACAGCCTGGAGGGCCACAGATGCCCCATATTCTCTGGCTCTGAGATTGCCCAAAGTTTCCTTTCTATCCCTTGTTGTGCAAAAAGAAAAATGCCCATGACAAAATGTGACATTTTTGGTTCTTTGGAGACAGTTCTGCTTCTCTCTCTCTCTCTCTCTCTCTCTCTCTCTCTCTCTCTCTCTCTCTCTCTCTCTCCATTTAAAGGAGCCTCATCTCTTTTCCCACCCAACTTCCTCCTGCACACAGCTTCAATATTTCCATGAAGAAGTAACTAACCAATCACCCATAATTGGAATTTAGGAGATTAAGCAGATAATTTATTTTTATATAAGGAAAATAGATGGGAGGATAAATTAATTGCGCAAGGCAAGAATATATAGGATGGCAAATATCAAAAGAAACAAAGATTATGATTTGGGTTCTTAAAATAACACCAACACATGCCTGCCCAGTGGATTTCAGAACAAATATGTCTCCGAGAACTACCATTCACAAAGTTCCCTGGGAAGTGGTGGGCATCTCTGGGGGGTGAAATCAAAGGTCTTCAGCAGGCACTAGAAGGAAAAACGAAGGAGACGCCTGCGAGAAGCCAAGTTACGGGGAACCAGGCAGAGGCCTTCTCAGTGGTGGCGCCTTCTTCATGGTGATCCACTACTGCTTTAAGGGAGGTCTTGGAATAAGTTGATTTGTTGCTGATCCAGAACACCCACCCACCCCACTCACACATGAAAATAAAGACCACCACAGCCGACTACAAATGAATAACCACACCCTAGGCCAACCCCAACCTCTCTCACCACCAAAGGAACACAAGCGAACGGCAAAGAACCTGCACAAACAACGCTGACACCAAACCCTACATATAGGAAGTAAAATGAGATCCCCCCCCCCTTAGCATATAAATGCAGAACATCCTGCGCTCCTATTAATATAAAAAGTGGCGTATTTCATATGATAAGAACAGAGAAAGCTGTATTATACGGAACCAGACCAATTTTGGGAAAGTGCTACATGGGCCAGTCCACCAATTGGCTACCAATGAGAACATAGCAAAACACAAAATGGCTGCCATGGTGGATGGCAAAAAATGGCTGCCATATGGTGTGGTATGACATAAAATTGCCTGGCTGTGGGGCGTGAAGGCCGCACCCTGCAAGACCCTTTTCACCTGGCCTAGGCCCAGACTCACTAGCCCTGCAAAAGAGGCTCCCCTTGAGGCGGGAGGAACATCGCCCAGCTGTGGGGCATGATTCAAAACTTGTGTGGGATTAGGCTGGTGATATTAAACGGGAAGCAGCAAAAGCAGTATTCCGAAAGGCAGTGAGGTTTTGCTGCGCATGCTCTATACTGCTACATGAATTGTGCAAATAGGCAACAGCAGTAGGGTGCCAGGTTCCCCCCCCCCCTCTGCCACAGGCCCTTCATCTGCTGTATTTTTCTTTGGGTAATATTCCAAATCTCCTGGTTCCTCCTTCTCTGCAGTTTCTGGGAATATTGGAACCTAAGGGAGCAGCACCAAGTTCTCCATCATCCTCCAAGATCTCCACCCTTTTAGTTCTTGGGAATCCTGGCTTTGTGATTAGAAAATTTCCCCAAGAACAAAAACACTTACAGTGGCCTCAGATGCTCCTTTGAAGCAGTTATTTGGAAGATCCTAACATCTTCTCTGCACGTCACTCTAGGCAGCTCTAGGCATGAAGGTGGTTTCTGCAGCAGAAGTCTCCACAGAGTGCACAACTGCAGAAGTGCCTTTGTGACTCTTTGAGTTTTCAGGATGCCAGGAACGATTTGCACAGTTAACCCAAAAGATGAGCAAGAGATGCATTTGCAGGATCAAAATACAAGGTTTGTCCTGGAATATCAGTTCTGGGAGGGGGGAAGAACTAAGTGCCTTCATGCCCTGCCTGGAAGCTTCCTTGAATCATCCGTCCGGCTTTTGTGGACATCAGTGCATTGGACTAGAATGGGCTATTGCATGATCTTAAGCAATTGTGAGGTTGGGTAACTCGCGATCTGAACAGCAGTGCCATATCCTAGAAAGTCAAACATCTTTTCTGTTTCTGTGGAATTAAGCTTTACGTAGAATAAGATACATTCTGCCCAAATCGCAGTCTCCCTCTGACCTCATCTGCCACAGTCCACAAAAGTCTGGGTGTCTTTTTCTGTAGACCTTGTGCTTTCCAAACAACTGGCCTCCTCCCAAACCGTAGTGCTTACCGTATATACTGGGATGGATCTCGTACACGGAAAACCACAAGAATTCATTTCCGCAGAATATATTAACAGCCCCCCCACCCAAAAAAATCTCTGAGAATTCCAAAGAGCTCAATATGGTTTCCAGAACCCTGAGAAAGCTGCAGTTCCCAGCACCTTTAACAAACTACAGGTCCCAGGATTCTTGGTGGGGGCGCCTTAAAAGTTCACAGTCCTAAAAAGAAAGCTGGTTTAAGCAGGAATATAGGTCCCCAATTAAGGACTGCTTCAGGCAGGAAGGTGGAGAGGCAGTGCGGCCTAGTGGTTAGACTGCCAAACTAGGACCAGGGAGGCACCGGGGTTCAAATCCCCCACTCGGCTATGAAGCCACATCGAAAAGAGCATAGAAATAAAGAAGACCGCGAAATGATACAAACATGACCCCCGCTTTGCAGCCTCCTTTTAACAGAAGTGAGAAGGCTCGATGTGCCATCCTGCCCAGGGCCGGGCGATGTCTGGTTTTCAACGTCAGCCAATGAGCAGGGCTTAAATTCTGCTCAGTTGGGCGGGATTCCAAGCAAACCCCTTTCTGATTCAGAAGCGGGTTTGTCTCCTAAACAGTCCCCCTTCTTCGTTTTAGCAGGGGAATCCAGTCTCATTCTGGCAGGGGCTGCCTTGAATTTCCTGCTGAAACCCCCAAGTAGTCAAACTCTATTTTAGCAAGACCTTCAACTGAAATCCCATCTTGATTGAGGAAGGGGGTTTGCATTAGAAGTAGGATGGGCAGGGAGGGAGAAGAGTTTCTAGCAGCAGTACCTCCCCAGGTGCTTTGAGGACCTATTACTAATTGATTGATTGATTGATTTTCTATACATACCTTTTGCAAACAGATCTTTTTAAAAAAAGAAACACAGTAAGCTACACCTTTCCTGCAAATTACCCCCCATGACCATTCCAAAGCTAATAGTAATAGTAATAATAATAATAATAATAATAATAATAATAATAATAATAATAATAATAATAATAGCAACATAGGGACGCGGGTGGCGCTGTGGGTTAAGCCACAGAGCCTAAGATTTGCTGATCAGAAGGTCGGAGGTTCGAATCCCCGCAATGGGGTGAGCTCCCGTTGCTCAGTCCCAGATCCTGCCAACCTAGCAGTTCAAAAACACGTCAAAGTGCAAGTAGATAAATAGGTAACGCTACGGTGGGAAGGTAAACAGCGTTTCCGTGCACTGCTCTGGTTTGCCAGAAGTGGCTTAGTCATGCTGGCCACATGACCCGGAAGCTGTACGCCGGCTCCCTTGGCCAATAAAGCGAGATGAGCGCCGCAACCCCAGAGTCGGCCACGACTGGACCTAATGGTCAGGGGTCCCTTTACCTTTAATAGCAGTTTATTGGGCCTTAACTCTGCATAGGGAGGAAACAGGGGTGGGCTGTCTAAAATAATAGTACCCAGAAAAGGGTGGTGGTGGACAGGAAAGGTTTAGGAGAGAGAGAGTGGCCCCTCCCTTCCCCCAGCTTAATCCACAGCTAAATTTGATGTGAAATGTGCTTTTCTTACAAAACCAAAAAGCCGGCCACAGGGACAGTCTAAGGAACAATATTTTAGGGGGGAGTGGGGAGATAGCTCCATTAGAGGTTCCACACTGTTAAGGAAAAATCCGGGTTGAGAGACTACTCAACAGCCCAGCTCCTCGGGGTACAGGTCCCCCCACAGGTCCATGTGGTCAGTAAAATAAGGAAATTCCAGCAAGCAAGCAATTTGGAGCAAAGCAGCGGCCAGTAGCCTCAGAGCCTTTATTGTTGCGCAACAGGTTCAACAGCAGCCAGTGAACCCAGAGCATGGGGCCACATTGACTTTGAAAACTTTCCCACCATATGTCAGAATACAGTTTGCACAGCATCATCAATACATCATTGCTACATCACTAACATGTCACAAAAGGGGAGGGTTACACAAGATTAGCATAAGCAGCTATGTCGGAGCAACACCCAAGTACAGTATAAGCTTAGCATCATGGGCAAACATGTCTTAAGTACCCACCACCCAAAGTACAACAAAACTTCCTTGGCATCTCTGGAGCCGGAAGCAAGTCTGGGGATGAGATTTGTCTTCCCTTGGAGAACCAGGAGCCCAGCAATTGTCACCTCTGGGCATTTCCTGGGGCAGCATGTGTGTACACATGTCTTCAAGCTTGGGGAGGTGGAAGGGGAAAGAGTCTTTTTTCCAAGGGCAAAATGGTGCTGGAATGGAGGAACTTGTCAAAGGGGTTGATTTTATAGGATTCATAAAGCTTGGTATCTTCTTCCCTGAGCTGTCAAGTCGAAAGGATAGGTTCAGGCATAATGTTTGTAACATTTAACAACTTTAAAGATGTGCCCCCCCCCCCCCGTAATTCCGTAACACCTTCGGAGATAAATTTTCTCTAGGTTCTGTAGGGATTGAGAGATGGAGGAAAGCCATGCGGAAGATTTCATCATTCCAGAGGAATCCTGCGAAGGGGAGATGGAGGAAAGCCCAAAACATACCATCATACATGTTACTCCCTGCAACAGGGAGTAGCAAACTGCTAAATATTGGAATATATTGATATATGGCAGTATCTGAAATAAGGATGGAGCTATGTAGAGGCATTGGCTGGCTTCACAGTTTTCCCCACATTGTGCAATCTCTGGAACGTGAATGTATAATTGGATGGTGGGAGTGTGTTTGGGAGGAGCTGAAGCAGCCCCCTGTTCTGCTGTCCTCTCCCCCTCGGTCAAGCAACTACTCACCAGCTACTTCTCTGTCCTCAGTGCCTCTGGCATGTGCCTCAAGGTCACAAAGACCAACATCTTGCACTTAGCATTGCACAGAAGAGCACAGGAGCCCTTCTCGGCTTGGGTGAGGAGCTCTCAGTGGAAGCTAGGGTTACCCAGCTGGCCTGTACCCCATTGATGTTTTTCCTTTTTGTGTTCATTGGCCTTGTGCTGGTGCCAGGCTATTTTGTGCCCTAGGCATGGCTAGCTACTTGCACCCCTCCCAAAAACTAGTATTTATTTATTTATTAAAAATTTTGTTGATTTACAAAAGTGTGCAATGTCTCTCTCTCATGTTTTTTCCCCCCATGTAACATTTTTACAAATCATTGTCATTTGTTGAGACATTAGGAAGAAAAGGGGAAAGAGGTGGGGGGGTGGGAAGATGGGGTGGGGTGGGGTTGGGTGGCGATTTTTCTATTTTACTTCCTATATGTAGGGTTTGGTGTCAGCGTTGTTTGTGCAGGTTCTTTGCCGTTCGCTTGTGTTCCTTTGGTGGTGAGAGAGGTTGGGGTTGGCCTAGGGTGTGGTTATTCATTTGTAGTCGGCTGTGGTGGTCTTTGTTTTCATGTGTGAGTGGGGTGGGTGGGTGTTTTGGATCAGCAACAAATCTACTTATTCCAAGACCTCCCTTAAAGCAGTAGTGGATCACCATGAAGAAGGTGCCACCACCAAGAAGGCCTCTGCCTGGTTCCCCGTAACTTGGCTTCTCGCAGGCGTCTCCTTCATTTTTCCTTCTACCGCCTGCTGAAGACCTTTGATTTCACCCCCCAGAGGTGCACTCCATTGCCTCTCAAAAGAGATGCCCACCACTTCCCAGGGAACTCTGTGAATGGTAGTTCTCGGAGACATATTTGTTCTGAAATCCACTGGGCAGGCATGTGTTGGTGTTATTTTAAGAACCCAAATCATAATCTTTGTTTCTTTTGATATTTGCCATCCTATATATTCTTGCCTTGCGCAATTAATTTATCCTCCCATCTATTTTCCTTATATAAAAATAAATTATCTCCTTAATCTCGTAAATTCCAATCATGGGTTGGTTGGTTAGTTAGTTACTTCTTTATGAAAATCTTGAAGCTGGGGGGGGGTGCAGGAGGAAGTTGGGTGGGAAAAGAGATGAGGCTCATTTAAATGGAGAGAGAGAGAGAGAGAGAGAGAGAGAGAGAGAGAGAGAGAGAGAGAGAGAGAAAAGCAGAACTGTCTCCAAAGAACCAAAAATGTCACATTTTGTCATGGGCATTTTTCTTTTTGCACAACAATTCAATTTCAATTCAATTCAATTTCCTTTATTCGACCGATAGTCAGAATTAAACATTACACAATAATTATAAACCATAACATCATAGGGGGTACATAAATAAGGTAGGGCCACAGTACTAGACCTCTCACAGATAACCCACGTCAAAGCATTCAGTTATACGTTTCCGACACTTGAGTGCCAGGAAAAGAAATTTAGCCACTGACAAGGTTGTTTTCCCAGAAGACTTATTTAGCAGATATGCTGTCTGCTTTCCTCTTTGTCGGGAACTGAGCTGGGGTAAGTATGGAGTTGTAAGATACTGTTTTAAATCGTTGTAGAAGGGACAGCTCAATAAAATGTGCTCTGTGGATTCTACCTCACCCAATGCACAGTGGCATAATCTCTGGTCATATGGGACTCCTCCATATCTTCCCTTCAGGACCGCCGAGTCAAGAACATTCAGCCTAGCCGCAGTAAATAGTCTGCGGTATTCCACGTAGTGGATATCCGCCAGGTAGCGAGCTGGAGCAGCCCGATACAACTGCTCCCCCAGAAACAACCCAGGTTTCACACGGGCTATGTCCTCCTGTCTGGCAATATCCCTTAATCTTTGAGCCATCACCGCCTTTGCGTGGCTATACGTCATGGACTCTATATAAAGGGGGGACAACCCGCACTTCTGCACTTCCTCCACTATCTCCCCTTCCCATGGAGATTTAAAGTTATCCCTCAGAATCAAGGGGGCCAAACCCACCGGTCTGAAACAGAGCTTGAGCCATAGCCATAACTTCGCTTTCAGGGCCACATACCTAAAGGCTTGGCAACCGGTTCTTTTTGCACAACAAGGGATAGAAAGGAAACTTTGGCCAATCTCAGAGCCAGAGAATATGGGGCATCTGTGGCCCTCCAGGCTGTTTATATCCGCGGGGGTGGGGGCGAATCTCATGAGCGATATGTTCAAACGTTTTTTTACGCTTGGGGAGCTGCTGCGTCGCTTGTTCCTGAACCTTTTCTTCCTTCCAAATGCCCTGAAGATCCATTGCACACCTTGACTTGCATGAAACCTCCTCTCTCTTATTTGCTCAATAAACCAGACCGGGAGAAGGAGGAATGAAGGAAAACAGAAATCCGGCCTGAGAACGGAGGTCCCTGTCAAGAGAATGGCCAAGATCTCCTCAGGTGAGGATGAAAGGGGAGGCAGGGAAAAGCAAAGAGCCCCTGAAAACATCCCCACACTCGGGAAGAACTTGTTGGCCAAACCCCTGCACGGAAGTGTATCTGCAGGAAGACAGTCAGCACTTTTCTATTGGATAGGTGTCACTGAGCAGAGTTTTCAATGGAGATGGTGTATCCGGATTAAGTGGGGGAAACAGAACGGGAGAGCATTTGGGTGTGGAGGATGTCATGCAGATACAGAACTGGACTTGTGTCTTTGACGGGGTGAGCTCCCGTTGCTCGGTCCCTGCTCCTGCCAACCTAGCAGTTCCAAACCACATCAAAGTGCAAGTAGATAAATAGGTACCGCTCCGGCGGGACGGTAAACGACATTTCTGTGCGCTGCTCTGGTTTCGCCAGAAGCGGCTTAGTCTTGCTAGCCACATGACCCGGAAAAATCGTCTGCGGACCAACGTCAGCTCCCTTGGCCAGTAAAGCCAATGAGTGGTGCAACCCCAGAGCCGTGACTGGACTTAACTGTCAGGGGTCCTTTACCTTTTTAAAAGCACTGCACACTGCCATGCGATGTGAAAGTGCTTCATCTTATCAATGGTCACAACTCCTGGGATGAATGGATGGCTCCAATGCTCCATTTTCTGCCTTCCTTCAAACATTAACATTTGTGTATGTTCTAAGATGTTTCAAATAGTCAAAAAGATGACAGCTTTTAATTCCTCTGAATTTGATATCTACTTTAGATTTTTAAAGGCTGGCTCCCAAAGTTATTTCAGGTGAAATAGATGGATTTAGGCCCATTGCTTGGCCGAATGTTAATCACACACACACACACACACACACACTTCAGTGGAAACTGCATGCAGCTGAGCAGCTCACATTCGGAGCATCAACACAGAAAGGAACAGGACAGGAAGGAAGCAACACAAATATTTTGACTGAAGTGTCTTAGGAAAGCGATTTGAAATCATGGGCACCTAGGTTCTGAAAATGGTGTTGCCCGTATTGGTGTGAGTGATGGGGTCCCATTGCACAAATTTCATGTAACCCCAGTGCAAAGGAAAAGAGCTAAGATCTTCTCCCTTACTATATAGATTCCAATACTTGGGAGTTTGGTTACAACATAACCTTAGATGGAAGGCCCATGTAGCTTATGTTACAAACAGAGCCAAAGCTATCTCCTTGGCGATCTTGCGATTCTTCTTCACCGATGGAGCCCTCCACATCCCATCGGCGTTGAAAGTGTTCAAGGCCAAGGTGATTCCGACAATTGCTTATGCCATCTCAACTTGGGGGACTTTTGTCAACCTATCTCACCTAGAGGTTATTCAAAATCAGTTTTTAAGAGGGATATTGAAACTGCCCAGCTGTGTAAGTAATACAGCATTACGCATGGAACTTAATATTGTATCCCTGGAAAACGCCCTGTGGAAGCACATACTCTGTCACTGGTTATCTCTATGGCACAATCTCCCAAACTTGTATTTGATACAATATATGTGGAGAGATGATTTCCAGAGCCCATGGGTAAAAAATTTACAACTGAAAATTACGGCAATGGAAGTCTCCCCATCTAAATTACTAGAGCAGGACATAGTTCCAGCTAAAAGAACAGTAACCTGTAAACTAGAGGAGATGGACTTGCAGCAGAAAATGGTCTTCAATAATTTTGCCAAGGCAATTCTTATTGTTCAGGGCCTCATGCTATTAGCCTTTCTTGCACATGGAGATCCTTTATGAAATGCATTCAGGACCATCAAACAAATCTGTACTGAGATACACACATCACCATTTTTAGTGCTGGAACTGCTCTGAATCTGACTTCAGGAAGAACGTGTTTTAACTGCACAGTGTCCTGGAATAAACACTCTGCATTGGGAAAGAAGGGGACTGAGTTCCCTCCCATTTTCCACTTTCCTGATGTTCCAAATGACCAGTACCTTGGAGTTATGATTTGTGTTGTTGTCAGGATTCTAACTGTAACTGTAACTGACCTAAGAATTCTGCAGAGCAGTTGCTGCTGTGGCTGGCCGGCTGCTCAGGCGAACGTCAGCTCAGTGGCCAACCGCTCAGTCTTCTTGAGGCTCAGGAGCACCTAGCAAATACCTGCTCTGTTCCTGGCACACTAGACTGTAGCTGAGGAAGGCATTTCACGTAAGTTTATGGATTAAGCATTCCTCACTATGCCATCAGGTGTGTTTATGCTCGGTGGAAAAGGATAGCTGCAGTAGCAGATAGCAGGACAGCGAAACATGAGCAGCTCCCATCCACAACAGGTTGCTGATTTTCACAGCAACAGTGCAAGAGTATATTAAATCAGTAGCAGTTTGCTGGAAAAAAGTATGTGTGGATCAGATGTCTATACCTAACTGGGGGGGTGGGGGGAGAGAGCAGGGGAACTCTTTCCTTTGCTGCTTCTTTCTGTGCATGGAAGGATGTCCTTCAATGACTAGACATGCTTGTTATTCCCTCTCTCACTGCATGTTGTCTTCTCTTTTGTTTCCAGGATGTCTTCCAAGGTCTCCCCTGCTCCCCTCATCTCCAAACCCCCCCTGCGGGTGAAAGAAGGCTCCCTGGTAGTCAGGTGGCTGAGATTGGTGTCCTGCCTCCTCTTGTGTGCGTTCCTGATGGATATTATGGCCTGGATGATGTGCATTGCCTCAATAGCCATTGTCAACTGGCGAGTGTGGCGTGTCGAAAACATAAAGGGAATTGCCTCTGAAAACATCTGGATCGGGATCTGGCAGGTCTGTTTTTTGAAAGACCCTTCTAACGACGGAAACTATTATTACCATTGTGAAGAGCTCCATGAACAACATCCAAACCTCCCGAGGGAAATTTTTGTTGCTCAGGACTTAATGGCCTTAGCTGCCATTATGAATTCAGCGGCCCTGGGATTACAGGCATTTGCCCTCTGCAATGTGTTCGAGACCAGAAACCATAAGGATTTTCTCTTAACCTTTTTTGGGCTTGGAGCTCTGCTGAACTTACCAGCAGGGATACTCGTCCTGATTTCCGTGATATGGAACATGTCTGCTGTCTTACAAAATGGGGAAATTGACTTCCCTGAAACTTTTGAGTTGCCTCAAATTCCCAGTGAGCAGCATATTGGACCTTCTATTTATCTAGGCTGTATTGCTGGGGGTTTCCAGCTGCTGAGTGCAGCATTGGTTGGGATGGAGAGATGTTGCATCAGGACCACCGCAACAGATACATCTCAAATAGAAACTGTAGTGGTGATTACCCGAGGAAGTGCGGTGAAAAGCGAGAGTCTTACTACTTGTTCAAAGTGTGGTTCTCTGCTGGACCTGGTAATTCAAGAGAAATCCTCCGCAGTGGAGATGGAGGAAACCCATGCGGAAGATCTTGTCAAATCCTGTGCAGTTGAGATGGAGGAAGGCTGTGCAAGTGATCTTGTCATTCCAGAGGAATCCTGCGTAGTGGAGATGGAGGAAAGCTGTGCAAGTGACCTTGTCTTTCCAGAGGAATCCTGCATAGTGGAGATGGAGGAAAGCTGGGCAAGTGATCTTGTCATTCCAGAGGAATCCTGCGTAGTGGAGATGGAGGAAAGCTGGGCAAGTGATCTTGTCATTCCAGAGGAATCCTGCGTAGTGGAGATGGAGGAAAGCTGGGCAAGTGATCTTGTCATTCCAGAGGAATCCTGCGTAGTGGAGATGGAGGAAAGCTGGGCAAGTGATCTTGTCATTCCAGAGGAATCCTGCGTAGTGGAGATGGAGGAAAGCTGGGCAAGTGATCTTGTCATTCCAGAGGAATCCTGCGCAGTGGAGATGGAGGAAAGCCATACACCCAAAGCTTACCTGAAGGACATCATAGGCCACCTGATGTCCCCAATCATACGATTATACATGTGATTCCCTACAACAGGGAGTCGTAAACTGTCAGATGCAGATCCACGCCGATCACTCCATACACGCATAGATCTGCGTGGATCAGGACTTCAGGGATTTTGGGACTTCAGGTGGGCTTTGATGTCCTTCCAGTGAGGAAGCCTCTTTTTATGATTATTATTTTTTAGTATTTATTTATTTATTTATTTATTAAAGATTTTGTTGATTTACAAAAGTGTGCAATGTCTCTCTCTCATGTTTTTTCCCCCATGTAACATTTTTACAAATCATTTTCATTTGTTGAGACATTAGGAAGGAAAGGGGAAAGAGGTGGAGGGGGGGAAGATGGGTGGGGGTGGGGTTGGGTGGCCTAGGGTGTGGTTATTCATTTGTAGTTGGCTGTGGTGGTCTTTGTTTTCATGTGTGAGTGGGGGGGTGTTTTGGATCAGCAACAAATCTACTTATTTCAAGACCTCCCTTAAAGCAGTAGTGGACCACCATGAAGAAGGCGCCACCACTGAGAAGGCCTCTGCCTGGTTCCCTGTAACTTGGCTGCTCCCAGGGATGGGGGGAGGTCATATTTTTTCCCTTGATTTCCCCCTCTGAAAACTAGGTGCGCCCTATGGTCAGGTGCGCCCTATAGAGCAAAAAATACCGTAATAATAATTTAGTTAGACCCCGCCCATCCGGCTGGGTTTCCCCCTCTTTTAATTCTAATAGCGCATTAAAGTTCTGATATAAAAAAGGTTTGTCCTGGAATATCAGTTCTGGGAGGGGGGAAGAGCTAAATGCCTTCATGCCCTGCCTGGAAGCTTCCTTGAATCACCCATCCGGCTTTTGTGGACATCAGTGCATTGGACTAGAATGGGCTATCGGTCTGTTTGCATGACCCTTAGTAATTGTGAGGTTGGGTAACTCGCGATCTGAACAGCAGTGCCATATCCTAGAAAGTCAAACATCTTTTCTGTTTCTTTGGAATTAAGCTTTCCTTAGAATAAGATACATTATCCCCAAACTACAGTCTCCCTCTGACCTCATCTGCCACAGTCCACAAAAGTCTGGGTGTCTTTTTCTGTCGACCTTGTGCTTTCCAAACAACTGGCCTCCTCCCAAACTGTAGTGCTTATATACTGGGATGGATCTCGTACACGGAAAACCACAAGAAGAATTCATTTCCGCAGCATCTGTTAACAGCCCCCCCCCCCCAATCTCTGAAAATTCCAAAGAGCTCAATATGGTTTCCAGAACCCTGAGAAAGCTGCAGTTCCCAGCACCTTTAACAAACTACAGTTCCCAGGATTCTTGGTGGGGGCGCCTTAAAAGTTCACAGTCCTAAAAAGAAAGCTGGTTTAAGCAGGAATATAGGTCCCCAATTAAGGACTGCTTCAGGCAGGAAGGTGGAGAGGCAGTGCGGCCTAGTGGTTAGACTGCCAAACTAGGACCAGGGAGGCACCGGGGTTCAAATCCCCCACTCGGCTATGAAGCCACATCGAAAAGAGCATAGAGATAAAGAAGACCGCGAAATGATACAAATATGACCCCCGCTTTGCAGCCTCCTTTGAACAGATGTAAGGAGGCTCGGTGTGCCATCCTGCCCAGGGCCGGGCGATATCTGGTTTTCAACGTCAGCCGATGAGCAGGGCTTAAATTCTGCTCAGTTGGGCAGGATTCCAAGCAAACCCATTCCTGATTCAGACGCGGGTTTGTCTGGATCTATCTCCTAAACAGCCCCCCTTTTTTGTTTTAGCAGGGGAATCCAGTCTCATTCAGGCAGGGGGCTGCCTTGAATTTCCTGCTGAAACCCCCAAGTTGTCCAACTCTCTTTTAGCTGAAATCCCATCTTGACTGAGGAAGGGGGTTTGCATTAGAAGTGGGACGGGCGGGGAGGGGGAATAGTTTCTAGCAGCAGTACCTCCCCAGGTGTTTTGAGGAACTATTAGTAATTGATTGATTGATTGATTTTCTATACATACCTTTTGCAAACAGATCTTTTTTAAAAAAGAAACACAGTAAGCCACACATTTCCTGCAAATTATCCCCCATGACCATTGCAAAGCTCACAATAATAACAGTAATAGCAGCGTATTGGACCTTAACTCTGCATAGGAAGGAAACAGGGGTGGGCTGTCTAAAATAATTGTGCCCAGAAAAGGGTGGTGGTGGACAGGAGAGGTTTAGGAGAGAGAGAGTGACCCCTCCCTTCCTCCAGCTTAATCTGCAGCTAAATTTGATGTGAAATGTGCTTTTCTTAAAAAAAACAAAAACTCAGCCACAGGGACAGTCTAAGGAACAATATTTGGGGGGGGGGGGAGTGGGGAGATAGCTCCATTAGAGGTTCCACACTGGTAAGGAAAATTCCGAGTTGAGAGACTACTCAACAGCCCAGCTTGTCGGGGTACAGGTCCCCCCCCCCACAGGTCCATGTGGTCAGTAAAATAAGGAAATCCCAGCAAGCAAGCAATTTGGAGCAAAAGAGCAGTCAGTAGCCTCAGAGCCTTTATTGTTGCACAACAGGTTCAACAGCAGCCAGTGAACCCAGAGCATGGGGCCACATTGACACCCAAGTACAGTATAAGCTTAGCATCATAGGCAAACATATCTTAAGTACCCACCACCCAAAGTATAACAGAACTTCCTTGGCATGTCTGGAGCCGGAGGCAAGTCTGGGGATGAGATTTGTCTTCCCTTGGAGAACCAGGAGCCCAGCAATTGTCACCTCTGGGCATTTCCTGGGGTGGGAGGTGTGTACATATGTCTTCAAGCTTGGGGAGATGGAAGGGGAAAGAGTCTTTTTTCCAAGGGCAAAATGGTGCTGGAATGGAAGAACTTGGCAAAGGGGTTGATTTTATAGGATTCATAAAGCTTGGTATCTTCCCTGAGCTGTCAAGTCGAAAGGATACGTTCAGGCCTAATATTTGTAACATTTAACAACTTTAAAGATGTGCCCCCCCCCCGGTAGTTTCCGTAGGAACTGCAAATATTTTCTCCGCATTTAAATACAGTTCAGACGTAGACATATTTCACACCCCCTTTGGTCCCATATGTTATATAGATATGCAGTTAAAAACAACCTGGGACATAAAAACACTCAAGTCCCTTCCAAGCAAACCTACACTTTCAATTTTTAAAAAATATAAAATCCAAGGGTTCTGTAATTTCAATTCCATGCACAAGAGTGTAGTCCTCATGATAAACCTTCTTTTGGGTTGCGGAATTGCGCTTAAAGCAAACGCGTGCATATGCACATCCCGGGAGCTACAGGTCCCAGCACCCTTAAACTACAGTTCCCAGCTCCCTTGACACACTGCGCTTTCCAGAGCCCCGAAGAAACTACAGTTCCCGACGCCCTGAACAAACTGTAGAGATCTGCATGGATCTGGATCTGATAGTTTACTCTTTACGGTGGAAGGGAATCACATGGAGGCCTCTTTTACGTGTTCTCTACCATTTGTGTCCTTGTTCCCTTTAGCTTGTTCCTCTTCTGGATTTCTTTCCTATGTGTACTCATAGATTTACATTTTTTGTCAGCTCCTTCATTTCTCTGGAGGAGTGTTTATCGGTAGAGCCTTGAATAAATAGAGAATTTCGGGATTTTTCCCTTTTAATATTATAGGATATCATCTTTTAATGCTATATGATATATTTTCATGTTATAGGATATCATGAATAGACATTCCTATTTTTTATCATTTTCTGCATAGAATTGTTTTATAATTCCTAACAGATTATCTTCGATGTTTTGAAATTAACTCCAGTACGTTTGTCCATTGATCTTCATTGTATTCTTTAGTAGTATTTAATGCGATTATAGGTAGAGGAATTTAAGGATTTTGTTGTAGTTTACTATGATTATTGGCTAAATTTCCCAATCTATTAGCTAAAAGATTTGTAATATAAAGTGATCTTTGACTCCCCAATGATATGGACCACAAGCAAACAAAGAAAAACTTGGAAGTCAAGAGATGTGGAAAAATTAATCTCAATTCAAGATGGTGGCAATCTGCTCCCTGGATCCATGCAACCAGCTGTTTTGGCACCACTCAATAACGTCAGACAAAACTGAGCCTGCAAGCTCTAAGGTAGCAAGCGTGCACAATTTATTGAAATTGACAACAGCTCCAAAAAATGGACAGGAAGCAGTTGTTCAAGAGGCAATGTCCCTAAGAGAAAAGCTGGAAGCTTCAAGGTTGGTGGAGCTTGAGAGCATTAGTAAAGTGTGGGAATGCCTTGGCACAGAGGGTGAAATGGTGAGTATCAGGACCTGAAGTCGTAGTACAGATACCACCTTGCAGCAACAAGAAGCTGGACTTTTTGCTAGCAAAAACCACTCGTTTACAAGGGTGAAGTCACCATAAGAATTTGCGTTTGGGGGGTGTTGTGAAGGGACGCAGTGCAGTGTTGTTTGGAAGCAACTCACTTCAAAGCCTTCTTGATTTGTCAGCTAGCCAGGATCGACAGACGGAAAGAGCACATAGGTAGGCCCTTTGGCCCCACACCTGCCAGAGTAGTTCCCCCTGCCAACATGCTCTCATCTTTGCACTATTGCAATGCACAACCAAATATGAAATACAGTGGTGCCCCGCAAGACGAATGCCTCGCAAGACGGAAAACCCGCTAGACGAAAGGGTTTTCCGTTTTGGAGGTGCTTCGCAAAACGAATTTCCTATGGGCTTGCTTCGCAAGACGAAAATGTCTTGCGAGTTCCTGCGGGGTTCCCCCCCCTTTTTCCCAAGCCGCTAAGCCGCTTATCAGCTGATCCTAAGCCGCTAAGCCACTTAACAGCTGATCCGCTAAGCCGCTTATCAGCTGATCCGCTAAGCTGCTAAACCGCTTATCAGCTGATCCGCTAAGCCCCCTAAGGCGCTAATAGCGCTAATCCGCTAATCCGCTAATGGGCTTGCTTCGCAAGACGAAAAAACCGCAAGACGAAGAGACTCGCGGAACGGATTCTTTTCGTCTTGCGAGGCACCACTGTAGTGTGCAGAGCTTGGGAGAAGGTCACACGGACCAGGGCAGGAGGCAGGGAGCGCAGGAGAACAGCAACAGACCTACTTATTCCAATGTAGGGCCATAAGAACGCCCTTTCTTTCACGGCAAATGATTATTATTCAAGAGCAGCGAAAAATCCTGTGTTCTGAGTGGGGGGGTTGCCCCCCCTCCCATGCAACTAAAGAGGAAAGGAATTTGTAACTCTGCTGCGGAATGTTTCCTTGCTCAGAAGCTAGTTTCCCAGTGTTTCATGAGCCTTAAGTAGGTCTCCATTTGAGAGACAAATGTTATTAAAGGCAGAAGCTTCCCTAGCCAGAAACTGTCTATCTGAGTCCAGTTTTAATTTTGATTTGGTTGGACAGAAGAGTTGTAAGGCTCCTGATATCAGTCTCTGTGAGACTTCCTGGCCTCTTCTCTTGGGAAATTCCAAGCCACCCACCCCCCGCCCTTCCCTCTGTCTCTTTCAGTCCCCCCCCTTCTTATTTCTGTGCCAGGTAAATTTACTCCCGAGTAAGCTTCCCTTAACAAGAAATCTGCAATAGGGGGGAAATGTTTGCTAAATGTACCCCGCGTCTAACTTTCCTAAGTGTGGTTATTTTAAAAATCTTAATTAGGCTTCCTATTCTTATACAAGTTATGGAAAGAAAAAATTGTTCATTTTGTATTCCTATTAAATCCAATCTATGGCTGTTTTATTATTTGTGAGTGGTTGTATCAATTGAATTAACCCTTATTTAAGGATCTGAGATCTATACGAGATTGGATACTTCTATTTTCCTCCTCCTTAGGGTGTGATAGGCAGCATTCAGGATAGGAGCATAGATGTTTCCTTTCCAGTTGTGCATCTGTACTTAAATGCATGTGTCTCTTTGGTAGTACAAAACTTGCTGTAAACCCTGTATTTTGGAGGGTTGGGCTAGATGACCCCAGGGTCCCTTTCAACTCTCCCAATTTTATGGCTATGTGGAAGGCAATGAGTCTGCAAAGCATTGGAGGGCATTTAAAATTCTGGGGTAATGTGATGGGTTGAAGTTTAGCCTAGCTTTGCTTTTTTTGGTATAGAAAGATGGTTTGGTTTCAGAGTTGGAATAAAGTTTTAAAAAGGGTGCGAGGTGTCCAAACCCCGCCCCCTCCCTTAGAAGGAGATTTTATAGTCAGGAGGCCCCTTTTGAGGAAAGTAGCTCAGGCGATGAGATAACGGGTGACTCCTGTCTGGGAGAAAAGAGGGAGGCTGAAACAGGAGGAAGGGGGGCTTACAGACAGTACATGTACGTACTGTCTCCCCACATAAACCCTCAGATTTAAACCCCACATAAACCCCACATAAACCCTCAGATTTGTTTCGAAAGGGGGGAGCCGCTAGGGGCGCATTGGAAGATGGCCAACAATACCATCTCTCCGGCCCACACGAGGTAATTAAGAGGCTGGTATGGGAGTATGCAGCCTCCCTTGTTACCCCAAGGGAATGGGGAACATTGCCTCGCCTGCGGTTGCCAAATATCACCCTCGAGTTCGAAAGAAGGGGGTGAGGGCACAAGGCGCACAGCACTCGTGTGGGACGGCTCTCCCAGAGGCTGTCTCTGATCGCGCGGCCTGTTTGCAGCAACTCAAAATAAACAATTAGAGAGAGAAGCAAATGCACATATTTCGAGTGAAGAACGGGAGTTAAGATTGCTAATTGAAGTGACCTCTGTGAAGTGGAGCGACGGCTGGATTTAACAGGAAAAGATATCAAGAAGAAGACACATCAAAGGGTCGATATGTTGGAACGGGACGGAATGGGGGGGGGACTTTTCTTTTTTTATCTTATGTGATTACCTAACAACCCCCCCCCCCCCGGAAGAATCTTTGCAATTACTGAATATAAGTGGAATGATTAAGAACTGTGTGGAAATGAATTACTAATCAAAGACATTGATTATTGTGAAATAATCAAATTTCACAAAATATTGTGAAATATTTGGAAAGGAATGAAAGGCCTTTGGAATGACGCAGTTATAAAAAGAGACTCATTAGGAAGCAGGCCTGGTGGATTTACGATCGAGGGGGAGGAGACCACGGCTTTGTTATTATATCAGAATGTGAGTTTGACCTGGCAGAACCCCCTAAGAAGTCTGAGGAGAGAGTGACAGGCCTGTGAGGATTAATGGGCAGACTTTAAGAATGATTTGTACGGAAGTGTTGAAATGGCGTCTGTCTGTTTGAATATGGCTCTTGGAGGAACGGAAAATCCACACAGGATATAACAACGTTTGTTTTTAACCCGCTTGTGGAGACTATCTGAGGTCACAAAGAAAGGAATATACGATAACAACAAGAAGACGAAGAAAACAATAGAGAGAAGATTGGACAGAACTGTGAATACTATTTGGACAGAACTGTGAATATTAAAGCAGCAGCAAGAGAGACGTTTGGATCCTTTTCTGAGCTCGAAGTATGGGTACCCCCAACAAAAAATTAAAAATTTGGCTTTGTAATTTGGAATTAATGTGATTTGATTGGTTTGTTAATAAAAATTATATGAAAAAAAAAGACTTGTTTCGAAGGGTTGGGGGAAATGCCAGAACAGATTTCAGGGGTACACACTGAGAGAAAAGAAAGTTCCATTGCACAGTGAAAAGTCTTGCATTGGATTGATTTCTCCCTGCGTTTTTTGATGTGCCATATGTTTTTTAACAAGCTGCCGAAGTAGCCTTTCATGTGAAACTCCTTGTGGACTTTTGTTAAAACAAACTCCGTTATTCACGTTCAAAAATGAAAGAAAGAAAGCAAGAAAAAAATGCACAAATTGATACAGCAAAAAGTCCTAAACACAGGAGAAGGTGAAATGCTTTGACCCAATTTCAACAAAAAGCACATCCATCATTCTGAGCTGCAAGTAAATATATATATATATACAGATATGATTTTTTGGGAGGGGAGTAATAAAAGACTTTGAACCCCCCTTGGCCATCCCATGCGGAAGATCTTGTCAAATCCTGCGCAGTTGAGATGGAGGAAGGCTGTGCAAGTGATCTTGTCATTCTAGAGGAATCCTGCACAGTTTACCTTTTTTTACTTTACTTCTTATTAATTTTGTTATTGTGGCTAGTTCAAGGTACCTGCACCACAACTTTGAATTGTTATTCATTTTTCCTTGGTATGAATTCGTTTTTCCATATTTTGCTATTACATCAAGAAACATTTTTTGATTTTCATTTGGGACGTTCATTGTTAGAATGCCAAAACAGAGAAGCTTCAGGGGGAGGAGTTGAATTGTAAGGACATTTTTGTCACTTTTGAACCTCAAGACTGTGCTCCAGGATTGACAAGAAGATCACAATTGCCTCAAGATATGCAACTGATGTTTAATTAGTTTGTCGTGTATTACGTGTTATTTATGTAGGAATGTTGGAATATGTTTGACAGTGTGTTATTTCCATGAAAAGGAAAAGATTTTTTATGTGTAATTTTTTTTTTGTTTAATGTATAGTGTCTTATTGCTTACACCCCTGTGGAGGATTCTCATGCCTTCTAATGGTTCAGGCTATTGTGTAATCCACTCTTTAGATTTGATCACTTTATAACCCCATTTCATTGTCCCACCTGGCACTCTGTAAAAATAGGTAGGGAAAGTTGGCAATGTGCTGAAACTCATTTTACCAAGGATACGTTTCTGGATCCATAACACGACCAGATACATGAAGGTGTATATGCTTTGGTTTAGCAGAAATGATCCCTTATAGAGTTAAATTGATTTATTTGGACAAGTGCCCTTTAAAGAATGGTTTTGTTTTAACAGATTGGTTTGGAAACTTGAGAACCATGGGGAAGGATAAATTCGAATTGGTCTCAGTTCTGATTGGGCATGTATCCCAGATGCACTGAATTTTCTCTGGTCCCCTTAGAACAACTGAGCAACTTTCCTAGAGTGCAAGACCAGCACCAATAATAATGATGCAGTCCCATAGAGAGGCAAAAGGCAAAGACATTTCGCTCACGACATGTCCAAACCTATGCCAGGGACAAGGCACCTGGTCAGGATGAAAGCCCTATGGGGATTCACCAGGCTATGTTGCTGTGCATATGTTGGAGGGGTGAGACCTGGGAACTAACTTTGACACCTGAGAACGAAAAAAGGAGAGGAAACAAAACGAACTGCATTTTTCAGTCATTAGTGGACTTTCCAGCTAAGTGTACTAAGTGTACCACTACTGAGTAAATGTTTTTCCCAAAAGCGTTAGAATGCCGCAAGTAACAAAAGACGACATGTGATATCCTATATTTACGCAAAGGTATCCGTTTACAACATACCGTGTTATTATTTGATAGCACAGCAATTGAATGAAACCAGATTAAATTGGGTCTAGATTATGTCCTCGTCTGACATGGTGGTCTCTGTGAAACACTTAACTTGACAGGAGATAACTACTCCTCATATCATGGTAGTCTTCCACGGGAGGACGAGATTCCGCTCTCTGAGCAAACTCTGTCCCAAAATAAGAGTGGGGAGTGTAGGGCCATAGCAACCCCCCCCCAAAGGCCTTTCTGAGAAAGGAGAAGTCCGTCAGGAGAACAAGGCTGGCATTGATGGAACAGGCTCAAATGTTTATTATTCAAGGTTGCAAAGAGATAAGCAAACTCGGGAATGCAAATGGCCGTGGTGGGCCATGGCAGGAAAGAGGGAGGCAAGACATGGTAATAGGAACTTACTATAACTTTTGATTTCCCAGAAATCAGGTGGTTTACAAGAAACCAGGTGGTATTGTATTCTGCAAACGTATAAAAAGCTGGCTCGCTTAGAATTCGGGGCCAGACTCCAAGCATGAGCTGGTCTGTGCCTTTGTGTCCAAGCAATTGCTTCACAAAATAAAAAATCCTTTTTCCTGCTGTCGTTTGACTCTGGCAGCGTCCTTGATGCTCCTAGTATTGAAGGAAGGTGAGGACAGGTGCCCCACCTAGGCCCGAAGTCACCCCCCCCCCAAAAAAAAAGCAGGCTCAAAGCTTTTCAAAATCATTTTCTCAGCAGCTAAAAGGCATTAGCTAAGCATCAGAAACATTATGGTCTGCTGTAACAAAGGTCGATTCTCAGGCTAGCTGACCTTGCCAAAAGGTACATTCCCCTTTCCTGGTAAGGGTGCCAAGAGTCCACAATAGTCCCAAAGACAGGAGCTTTCTGTTCATGCTCAGAGGAACTCATGGGGCAGGACTCCTGAGGGAGGAGAAAGGGGAGGGAACTGGAAGGGGAATATATACTCTGTCCAAATGGCTGTGAACCCGTGCTTGTTTGTGAACTATCACACTTGCTCCTTCTACCAGTTCATGGATGGTCGAAATAAAGCTTTTTCTCCGAAACTATACCTTGAGTGTCTGTTTGACTCCCATTTTCCCTTTCCCGGGCGCAATATTTTTCCCCACCCGAGGGCAAAGCCTCATAAGGCTACAGTATCAGATGGGGACCTACCTACATGGTTAGGTCCTTCAGGTGTCATTGGCCCATCTGGGAAAAGGCAAAGGCAAAGGCTGAAATAACTGGCTTAAATGCAACTGCCCCGAAGTCATGGGAGTCTGCATCAATTCTTTTAATGGTGTGTGTGTCTGTGTGTGTAAAAATACATTGAAAGTGTTATAGGAATTCTAAGGTCTCAAATACTGAATAAATGTTGATAATTGCACAAGGTAAACACACACACACACACACACACACGTATATAAGCCACGTGTCTAAAATAGTACAGGAGAGCAATCCCAAAGCCATCTTGGCTCTCCTAAAGGCTCTCAATAGTCCCTCCGCCTCCTTAATTCCCTTTGCCTGAGAACATGTAGGCCAGCGGTTCTCAACCTGTGGGTTTCCAGATGTTGGACTACAACTCCCATCATCCCTGACCTCTGGCCTTGGTAGCTAGGGGTGATGGGAGTTGTAGTTCAACAACATCTGGGGACCCACAGGTTGAGAAAGGCAGAGAGCAAACAGAGAAAGTTCCTGAAGGGATTCCTCTCCTGTATCTATGAACCTCCTTTATATTAAAGGTCATTGTTTGTCCAGATGCACTACATCAGGCTTCCTCAAACTCAGCCCTCCAGATGTTCTTGGCCTACAACTCCCATGATCCCTAGCTAGCGGGACCAGTGGTCAGGGATGATGGGAATTGTAGTCTCAAAACATCAGGCGGGCCAAGTTTGAGGAAGCCTGCTCTGCACTGAGGGATGTCTGACTGGCATCCTGATTGTCTTATCAAATGCTAATGTTTTGTGTAAACTGTGTCTGGAACTACAGTGGTGCCCCGCAAGACGAATGACTCGCAAGACGGAAAACCCGCTAGACGAAAGGGTTTTCTGTTTTGGAGGTGCTTCGCAAAACGAATTTCCTATGGGCTTGCTTCGCAAGACGAAAATGTCTTGCGAGTTCCTGCAGGGGTTTTTTTCCTCCCCCCCACTTTCCCCAAGCTGCTAAGCCGCTTATCAGCTGATCCTAAGCCTCTAAGCCGCTTAACAACTAATCCGCTAAGCCGCTTATCAGCTGATCCGCTAAGCCGCTTATCAGCTGATCCGCTAAGCCGCTAAGCCGCTTATCAGCTGATCCGCTAAGCCGCTAAACCACTTATCAGCTGATCCGCTAAGCCGCTAATGGGCTTGCTTCGCAAGACGAAAAAACCGCAAGACGAAGAGACTCGCGGAACGGATTCTTTTCGTCTTGCGAGGCACCACTGTATGTAAAACTTGCTAAATCCTCGGCCTGCCTGAGCCGCAGTAACCCCATCTTGTGTGTGGTGTAATTTCTGACTGTTTGCAGAGGGGATGGTAGACTCGTATTCTGGGGAACCGGGTTCGCGTCTCCGCTTCTCCACATGCAGCTGCTGGGTGACCTTGGGCCAGTCATACTTCTCTGAAGTCTCTCAGTCCCACTCACCTCACAGAGTGTTTGTTGTGGGGGAGGAAGAGAAAGAAGAATGTTGGCGGCTTTGAGACTCCTTCGGGTAGTGATAAAGCGGGATACCAAATTCAAACTCTTCTCTTCTTCTTCTTCTCCACACCAAAACGCAAACCCTTAAAAGAGATGCTTCTTCTTGGTTCTGGGTCTGTCTTGCCTCCTTGCTAGGAGGGGAGGGAACTCTGTCACAACAGAATAATAAAGATCTGCCTTGCTTACACTGCCTCCTGCCTCCATCCATTCATCTCTGACCGATCATGGACTTAGGGGACTCATGGACTTGGGCAGCAAAAGCCAATCACTCCTATTTTTTCTATATCGAAACATAAAGGTAAAGGGACCCCTGACCGTTAGGTCCAGTCGTTGCCAACTCTGGGGTTGCGGCGCTCATCTCGCTTTACTGGCCGAGGGAGCCGACATTTGTCCGCAGACAGTTTTTCCGGGTCATGTGACCAGCATGACTAGGCCGCTTCTGGCGAACCAGAGAAGCGTAGGGAAACGCCGTTTACCTTCCTGCCGCAGCGGTACCTATTTATCTACTTGCACTTTGAGGTGCTTTTGAACTGCTAGGTTGGCAGGAGCAGGGACCGAGCAACTGCAGCTCACCCCATTGCGGGGATTCGAACCGCCGACCTTCTGATCGGTAAGTTCTAGGCTCTGTAGTTTAACCCACAGCGCCAACTCACACATAACTCACTCCTCCTAACTCAGCTTCTACAAGTGCCCCCTTGCACATGTACCCCGATGCCCTTGGCCAGAGGCGTGTTTAGGGGAGTGTGGCTGGTTCGCCTGCACTGGGCACCAAGTTGAGTGCCTAAGGGGGAAATGCAACAATGACTTAGAATGAGAGTTGGGGGGTACTGAATTTTGGCATCACACAGGATGTCGCTGAAATTTTAAAGCCCAAAGTGTGCCCCTGCTTTGTTCTACATCTGAAGCATTAAAAAAACTTTTTCGGTTGGTTCCATTAAATACACAGCCTGCCTATGGATGTGCTGTAATTTTGTTTCTTACTGCTTCTCTTGTTGAGATTTGTAAACGTTTTAGTGGGTATTGTGGATTTTTTTGATACCGTATTTTTCCGTGTATAAGACGATGCTTTTTGCTATAAAAAGGGCTAAAATTGGGTGTCATCTTATATACGGATAGTGAATGCAGAAGGGGGATGTGCGATTAATGGCAGCAGCAAGAAGGAGATTGACAGCAGCGATTGGGCGGGTGATTGGTGGCTGCGGCAAGGCCTGCTGGCAATTGGCTGTGGCGACTAGGCAGGCAATTAGTGGCTCTGGCGAGGCGGGCAGGCGATTGGCGGCTGTGGCAAGTGGGCGGGAGGGCTGTTGGTGGTGGCGAGCGGGCAGACAATTGGTGGCTGCGGTGAGGTGTGCGATCGGCAGTGGCAGGCAGGCAGGTGAGCGATTGGCGAAAGTGACCTCCCCCACCCCACCAAAAAAACTAAACAATTTAATTTCTTAATTTTGGGTTTTTTTAAAAAAAGGGGGTCGTCTTATACACTGAAAAATACGGTATTTTGTTAGTTGCTCCTTGGGACTTTTTATCAAAAAGTGCCTTTGAAATGTTTTAAATAAAATTTGATGTGTACTTAACACTATTCCCAGTAGAGAGCAGCAGTACATAACAGCTGAAGTTGACACATCCCTGGCCTCACGAGTCCTTCCTATTCATGTAAGTTTTTTATGATGAAAAATATACAAACAAGTACAGTGGTACCTCGGGTTAAGTACTTAATTCGTTCCGGAGGTCCGTTCTTAACCTGAAACTGTTCTTAACCTGAGGTACCACTTTAACTAATGGGGCCTTCCACTGCTGCCGATTTCTGTTCTCATCCTGAAGCAAAGTTCTTAACCCGAGGTACTATTTCTAGGTTAGCAGAGTCTGTAACCTGAAGCGTATGTAACCCGAGGCACAGTGGTGCCTCGCAAGATGAAAAGAATCCGTTCTGTGATTCTCTTCGTCTAGCGGTTTTTTCGTCTTGCGAAGCAAGCCCATTGACGGATTAGCGGATTAGCGGCTTTTAGCGGCTTATCTGCTTATCGGATCAGCTGATAAGCGGCTTAGCGGCTTAGAAAAGGGGGGGAGGGGGAAAAACCAGCAGGAACTCGCAAGACATTTTCGTCGTGCGAAGCAAGCCCATAGGAAATTCGTTTTGCGAAGCACCTCCAAAACGGAAAACTCTTTCGTCTAGCGAGTTTTCCGTCTTGCGAGGCATTCGTCTTGCGGGGCACCACTGTACCACTGTAGAGCCGTTTTCAGAAGGATGGATATGCTACTAAAGATTTACTCATAGCCAACAAGAGTTAAGAGTGAATCTCAAGTGCTATCAAGGGTGCACCTGAAACATTTTGGAACCTTTTAGAAAGCATTACACAAACGCTGATTATTAAAGCTTTTTTTTTTTTTGTCTTCAAAAGCGTACATTGCACCACTGAACCTTCCTCATGCTATGCTTACTGGAGGGTTGAAGGGCTGTGAATCAGGCCTAATCCAATGTGTTAAGTTGCATGATACATCACACATGTCCTCCAATCAGCCCCCCCAAATTGAAATACTTGATTTTTCCCCAGTTCTGGGATAGCTGCTTCCAATGAACAGGCAGGGCTCAAGGACAGGATTGGGTGGCCCAGGCAATGTTTCGTGAACTCCACAGCACTGAGAGCATATCAGAGAATCCAAGCACAGCCGCATCTTCAGCCTTGTTGCTACGACACTTCTCATGAGTTGGCCAAGAGGAAAAAACCAATTTATTTATTTATAGGGGTGCCCTGTAAATTGTTGGGAGCACCTAACAGTGCAGATGTTGCTGTGTTCCCAACCCCACCCATCCCACGTGGCCAATGGTCAGTGTGATGGCAGTTGTAGGAAGGCAACTGGCGCCCCCAATCCTGTTTTAAAGGCACATGCCAGTCTCTCTGTAGTGCTTGATCGCAACACTAAACTCAGGCACAGCAGCTTGTAGCTTTCAACTGAATGATATTTGTAGGAGTCATAAGGCAGGACCTTTTTATTTGGGGGGCCTTCCACCATTCCCATGCCGTCATTTGGAAGGTACTGGATGCAAAAGAAAAGAGGCATCATTTGTACGTACTTCTGGAGTCGAGATACCAATTCCTGATCATCTGAAAACCCAAAAGCATGAAGTTAAAAGGCAGAACTGCCAAGACATCGTTCAGAATAATAATAATAATAATAATTTATTATTTATACCCCGCCCATCTGGCTGGATTTCCCCAGCCACTCTGGGCGGCTTCCAAAAGAATATTAAAATACTATGATACATCAAACATTAAAAGCTTCCCTAAACAGGGCTGCCTTCAGATGTCTTCTAAAAGTCTGGTAGTAGTTGTTAACTTTGACATCTGGTGGGAGGGCGTTCCACAGGGAGGGCGCCACTACCGAGAAGGCCCTCTGCCTGGTTCCCTGTAACTTGGCTTCTCGCAGTGAGGGAACCGCCAGAAGGCCCTTGGTGCTGGACCTCAGTGTCCGGGTAGAACGATGGGGGTGGAGACGCTCCTTCAGATATACTGGACCAAGGCCGTTTAGGGCTTTAGGCCGTTTAGAAGCCTCAAGTTCCACTTTACAAAGCACACACCAACTTCCTAGTGAGAAACTCAAAGGCACCGGGTGGCTTACATCCATTGCTCCTGTGGCCTCACCTCTGCCTTATTTTCTACCCTGTCTTCAGTTCCATCTCAATGCCTTTATGCCTGTACTAAGCTCCCAGACGGCTGCATATGGCCTCAATTTGAGAAATCATGATAAGGTATCCATTTGCTAAGAGATGGGAAACGAGAGCCACATGAATCCCCCGTTAGGAGCTACAGCAAGGATCTTCTAAGAACGTATTCATCTTAACCCACTATTATTTCACACATCCAGGGAGAGACAGACCCGGTTTCTAAGCAGAGAAAGAATGGAAATTACCTTTTCCATTGAAATGGCAGAAAACAAATTCAGGCTGTACCAGATATAAATGGAAATATATATACATAAGGGAAGAGAGAAAACCTGTTTCACACACATTGTTTCTAATGATCAATGTACCCACTGACACTTTCTTCTTTTTAAGCTTGACCCCAGCTAGTGTTTGTCAGCAGTTTAATTGACAGAACCCAAAGGCAGCTGTGGCAGAAAAAACAGATCAAACCCTTATAGCAGAAAGCAACGGTTTTGTTTAGCTAGAATTCATTTGGCATTAACGTGCTAAAGTAACGCAAACCGGGCAACATGTCAACAGGCATGGCAGCTAATAACTAAAACTATGTTGAAGAATTTGGCTCGAATTTGGCAGGAGCTGTTGTTCCCTTTCCGTAGAGGTCAGTTCTGGCAAACCTACTGGGGAAGAAAGTCTCTTCCAGGGCCTAAGGGCCTCCCAGTTTTTTAAGCCTCGGCAGATGGCTTAGTTTCACCATTCTCCATCTACCTACCTAACACATTCCAAGCACCTGCTACAAACCCCCATAGTTGCTCATATCAAAACAAGATCATTTGTCCACTTCTTCCCAGAGTTTGCAGGCACACCTGTGTGAACACGATATAGCCCAATGGTCAAAACTCAGTAAGGGCTAAAAATCCTTCCCAACCCCTTATACCCGATTTGGGAGATCCAACTTTCCCAGCAACCCCCTCCTTCTGCTTCCACAGGGTTCAAAATGGAAGCTGTCGTCTTGTCAACATCAGGGGTGACCACTGCTTCTTGCCCGACTTTTCTTCTTACAATTGCTTAGCTTACAGAGTAAATCTATACTAGCTATTTTTGCTCTCTCCCCATATAATTCCTCTGGGCTGTGGCTCAATGGCCGGACAAGGTTCGTGCGAAAGGACCCAGGTTTTCCAGCATCTCCAGGTACGGTTGGCAAACACTACTGATACCCTGCATTTCAGGGGGTTGGACTAGATGACCCTTGGGACCCCTTCCAACTCTATAATTCTATGATCCTGGAGAGATGCTTTCAGTCAGTGGTGACTACACTGGGTAAAACAACCCAGTAGGGTTTCCTTGCTTTTAACAGCAATTACCTGGGGTTGATTGTCGATTAAAATCCAAGTAACATTTCTCCCCACAAACCAAGTTGTCAGCTTATGCTACAAGCTGTCAGTTTATGCTAAGGTAAAGGTAAAGGGGCCCCTGACCATTAGGTCCAGTCGTGGCCGACTCTGGGGTTGCGGCGCTCATCTCGCTTTATTGGCCGAGGGAGCCGGCGTACAGCTTCCGGGTCATGTGGCCAGCATGACTAAGCCACTTCTGGCGAACCAGAGCAGCGCATGGAAACGCCGGAACGGTGCCTATTTATCTACTTGCACTTTGACGTGCTTTCGAACTGCTAGGTTGGCAGGAGCAGAGACCGAGCAACGGGAGCTCACCCCGTCGCAGGGATTCAAACCGCCGACCTTCTGATTGGAAAGTCCTAGGCTCTGTGGTTTAACCCACAGTGCCACCCACGTCCCAGGGCAAAATAGTATGCACGGGTTAAAACTGGATTTGCCGTGATAAAGGGGTATACCTCCTGGGCTGCCCATCTCTCTGTTTAAAATAGCTCTGAATCCCTTACAGTGTCTTGTGGGTGAAGGAAGGAAGTGGTGATAAACAAGAGCTGGCTGGCTATGACATGGCAGCAGTCATGCATTTTTCTACGCCCATGTCGTACCTGAGTATGTTACTAAGGAACCAAGCAGCTTTCCGAGAGGTTAATGCAAAAAAGGAACCAAGCAGCTTTGCAAAGTTTTCATGCAGGATGCAACACACCTGAGTCGGAAGGAAGCTTGTAAAGGAGTCAGGAAAAAGGCAATTTATTAGTGCAGTCAACACAATTGAACAGCAAAACACAAAATGCGATCAGCAACTTGCGTACTGCCAGGAGACATAACAAACTCTATGGTACGTTTCAGAGCACAAGAGTGACAGCAGGACATCGAGGGGAGGTAAACAAGATGTGTTAGGAGAAAACAGTGAAGTCAGTTTCGCTCAAGATACAGTTATTAGGTTGGATTTAGCAGCTTTTTCAATTCCTGAGCAACAGGGACAGTTAGAAATTACTTCCAACCAGCATATTCCCCTTTCTAAACATGTCATTATCACTGACACGTATACGAGCACAACCCATTCCATCCCTAAAACTGATCTGACTTTTGAAGCACATTCCAGGTGTTTTTAAATCATCACTTACAAAATTGAAGTACGAATAAATGAACTGTAAAGTTACTTTTAAGTAGCAGCTCATACAGTTAACAGTTGTAAAAGCTGAAACACCATAGGAAATGGTAACAGGCTCGGTTTCTGAAGCAAAGTTCTACTTGGGAGCAGAGCATAAGCAGTGTGCCAACAAAGGAGAAAAACTGGGAGGAGGAGGAAAACCGAGGACACGGCAGAGCTGGAGAGGAGCTAATGAACAGGTCTGTGAAAAAGCAAAGGCCACGAACAGAATGATTGCTGCAGACTTAAGTATCTCCAAAGCACAAGCATATCCCACAGAATGAAACTGGAAACAGAATCTGCTTGGTGAATATTCAAGATCATAAACAAAAGCTAAGCTGCGTTATTCATGCACTTTATTCATAGGAATGATTGAAGTTCCACAAGAGGGATGGAGATTATTTTGGAAGGGGTTTAAGAATCGTGTCTTCCTATACTCTTCTATCCTCTCTCCCCCCCACCCCACCCCACTTTCCACAAAAAGAGCAATGGTTGTAGGCTATCAATTGCTGTGAAAACCACATTCCCAATATACGCTGATTCTCTGCCATAGGATCACCATGAAGAACCAGGCCACTTACTATAATACAGGACTGGGAAAACACTTCTTAGATGATATATTCCATTGCATCCATTTACAGTGCGGCAGGAGAGGAAACATTCCTCAAGCAGCCATCATTCCTGTTGATAGTATCCAGGAGTTCTTTCTGTCCCAAACATTTGCAGATGGTAACTGCTTGCAAAGTGGTCCAAACTCTATACTGAAGGCAGCAGCTATGGTCATCATCTACTGTTGCAAATCCCTTATGTGAAATATTAACAGCAACCATTTCAGGCAGCAATAGCACAAGAAAGGGAATTAAACCTTGGTTCAAAGTTTCTGCTCAGATGAGGATATTCAGGGAGTCTTAACAAAATGAAAGCTGTTCAGAAGGGATGGTACTGTCAGTGTTTTGATACAGAGCAAGGTCCAACTGCTCTTTTATTGATGCTTTTATTCCTTGCCCCACCAACTCCAGCACAAATGCTTAAAAGCAAGGAAGAAATATTCAAAGCAACACACACAAAAAGAAAGTGGCTGTAAAAAACGGTTGCAAATAAATTAAATTTAACAGGTAAACTAAACTTGGACCTGAAGACATTCCTGACCACTGTATTTAAAAAATAAAATAAGGGAAACATATAAAGGCAAAAGTAGTACAAAAAAATACTGGACACAATCATCAAGATGTCAAAAACAAAACAAAACACAGATTTATCAAAACAGCCAACGTACAATGACAAGACAGTTTCATCCAGGTTAATGTCAATTTTTTTCCATTTTCTTTGCAAGGTCACGAAGTTGAGACAACCTTAAATGGCACACACACAATTCAGAGGAGTCTGGTTCTGTTCAAACTGAGCAGAGCATCTGCTTGAAGGCTTGCATCCTATGAGAAAGGACTGAAGTCAGCACAGAACCTGACCTCACCAGCGGCACTTTGAGAGTACGAGAGGAGGAAGATGACATCTGGGTTCTGCGAGGAGATGTGCATTTAATTCTGCACCAGCAGCAGCAGCAACAGCACATTGCTAAAAATGCTAATTCTGTTGAAAACCAGGCCCTATCTGAAAAGGAAGGGTTGTCTTCTGTGCAACGTAAGGCCACGCATCTCAAGGAAGTTGCAGAAATTGTCCTGTCGGGTTTTTGGCTCCATAACACTTTGTATGCCAAAAAACATCACTACTGGTATGTATATTTTATTTGGCATTACTCCCAGTTTGGCATCTGCCTTCTCATGTACCCCATCCTTGTCCATCCACCCCATCCCACCCCAAAAAAGGCTGCAAAGTTGTGCCTTAAAGGTACTGTGTGAAAGTCAGGTGCTATGGGGCCAAGATGGGGAAAGCGTGTGCCCTGCACAGAGATGCTTTGAAGAGAAACCAAGTCATCTGGGCCAATGCACTCATGTCAGGAGATTGAAGACTTCTCTAAAGACGTTTACGGCAGAAGCCCACTTACCGGAGCACAGAGGAGTTTCTTGTGCTTTTATGAAGACATTTGGAAACCTGCGCCAACATCAAACTGGAGTGGGATTATCACAAGGGGGTGGGGAAAATGCAGTACGGCATCTTGCATAAGTTGCTGGGCACCTGCCCAGTATAATTAGGAAGTGGTGTGTTAATCAACAGAGAGAAATAATGCCCTGACACGGCACAGCGGGGCAAGATCAGTCAGCTTGGACACGGTATATTTCTCTCTCAAGCACATTCGTTCATCATCTCTGCTAAGTCTTTAGATTTCCTCCACTCCGTGTGCAAATATCATAACCAGGCCTGGCTCTAGCACCATCTCCTCACCCATGTGCTGATTCTCACAGGCCATCACCACCACAGCCTGCTTGCCCGGAATGCGTTTGGCCACATAGTTTTCATAATAACGCCGGTTCATCTGGCGGGTTTCTAGCGTGGCCAGGCCCTGGGGCCAGTTCCGTTCGTGGGCGTTTTCAATCAGCTCGTTGATGATGGATGTGGGGCAGCCGCTCTCCACCAATGAGCGCTTGATGACAGCCTGAAGTACGGCGTCTGGTGTAGAAATCATACCGCCCCACCGAGTCACTCGGGCTGGCTGCAAGGAGTTCACCCACCTAGAAGCAATTGAAGAAAAACAAGTCAAGGTAAGAGAAATATCAGGGGAAACAAGAGTGTTACCTACAAGCCTGAAGGTGAGGAATCCTAAATTGTATTGCTGATCTAACCTCTGGCCTTGGACCAAACTACAATAGCAGTCTTGACTCAGAAGCTGCTAGCTTATTTTGAGCACTTCTGCAGATATTAACTGGGGTTGTAATTCACTTTAAAGAGTGTGTGTGTGTGTGTGTGTGTGTGTGTGCGCGTGCGTGCGTGTGTAAAAGGTGAAAAATAAATGCAACGAACGCATGGCATCTTGCTTCCAACTTCGAGGAAAAGACAATGGAATGGAAAGTAACTTGCTCAGTGGTTTTCCAACTTTCCATCTTTAGAGAATGCTTTCCTCATTGATCTGTCCTCTAAGAAACCCCTTGCACATTATACATAATTCCGGGGCATGTTCTAGGAGGTTCATTCAGTTTACTCGGAACCTTGGCCAGACCTGATGGGTCTCCAGTTGCCTCAGGTAAACCATGTGATCCTCAAAAACACACCAGCTACTCCTGACCCCCCCACTTCTCTATGGTTGTGGATCACACAGGAAGATCAGTAATGGGCAAATGGTATTATAGGCAGCACTTCTTCTGTTCTTGAACTTTTCGGAAGCTTCCAAGGGGCGCTAGGGTTTTCCAAAGGCCACGAGAACCACAGGTTATTAGTTTAGTCTCAAGGCTTAAGACAGGGGAATTCAATTTTCAGCTCTGCCACCAAATCCATTATTTCATTTCCAATCAACCCTGAAGTGAGAAATGTGAGGCTTCAAGATTTGATCCCTATAATGCACTCTGCTACTGGAGATTGCAGCTACTTTAAACTGTTAGCAGCTTATCGTCTCCCATGGTTAAGACTGAAAGCAGCACATAATATCTGTGGTCCAGGGCCTGCACTGTCAGCTGGTATGGATTTCAGGGAATCAACACTTTGGAAGACAAGAGAGTTATACTGAATAAGACTCCACATTTAGGAAATCTGTTTAAATCCTTTTCTCCCTTCTACATTATATCATACATAATGAGATATTTTACTATAGCCCATTCTTTGTTAGCCACCGGGGACGCGGGTGGCGCTGTGGCTAAAACCTCAGCGCCTAGGACTTGCCGATCGTATGGTCGGCGGTTCGAATCCCCGCGGCAGGGTGAGCTCCCGTCGTTCGGTCCCAGCTCCTGCCCACCTAGCAGTTCGAAAGCACTCTTAAGTGCAAGTAGATAAATAGGTACTGCTTTATAGCGGGAAGGTAAACGGCGTTTCCGTGTGCTGCACTGGTGCTGGCTCGCCAGAGCAGCTTTGTCACGCTAGCCACGTGACCCGTGTCTCCGGACAGCGCTGGCCCCCGGCCTCTTAAGCGAGATGGGCGCGCAACCCCAGAGTCGGTCACGACTGGCCCATACGGGCAGGGGTACCTTTACCTTTACCTTTATTGTTTTTTCTCCTTTTTAATTGCAAACAACCCTGCTCTAAACACTCCTTTTGCTTCATCATGTTAAGTTGGAATTGACCGATGGTGTACATATAACACAATGTTAAAAAGCAGACACACAACAGTGGATTTTTCTTTACCTAAAAAATTGTCAGAGAGAAGCTATTGTAACATTTTCTAGAGACAGTGTAAGGGTTTAAGACTAGAATGGAACTGATTTCATTTTTAATTTTGATTGTTTTCCTCTGTGTTATGAACACGGTATCTGACCTAAGCCTTCAAAATAAAAATGCAAAATAGTAAACATTTATTTTCTACCTATTGCTCCTGTATGCGCATCAGCCAGGCAGCATGGATTCAAGCTCCTGTAACACTCCAGGAATCCAATGTTTTGAAAAACACCTTGGGTGATATGTGAGTGAAATGTGAGTGGAACTCCACCCCTTCCTCTCTTGCCCCTGCAGCCACCCCCACAAACAGCTGCGTTGCCATATTAGGAAGCATCTCCTTGCCTACTCTGTATATTATTGTATCCCTAAAGGTAAAGGTAAAGGGACCCCTGACCACTAGGTCCAGTCGTGACCGACTCTGGGGTTGCGGCACTCATCTCGCTTTACCGGCCGGAGGGAGCCGGTGTACAGCTTCCGGGTCATGTGGCCAGCATGACTAAGCTGCTTCTGGCAAACCAGAGCAGTGCACGGAAACGCCATTTACCTTCCCGCTGGAGCGGTACCTTTTTATCTACTTGCACTTTCTGATGTGCTTTCGAACTGCTAGGTTGGCAGGAGCAGGGACCGAGCAACGGGAGCTCACCCCATTGCGGGGATTCGAACCGCGACCTTCTGATCGGCAAGTCCTAGGCTCTGTGGTTTAACCCACAGTGCCACCTGCATCCCTTATCGTATTCCTAGAAATGTGCAAATTTGCAATGCGAACACACACACGCACACACACAGAGAGAGAGAGAGATTACAAGACAGTGAGGTCTTCTCCATTCCCTTTTTCAATCACTTTCCAACATTATCTTAGCTATGCTGGCCTTGCCCATGTCAAAAAAATACCCTCACCATTCCACCCTCTTTTAAAACTCAGTTCCAGCACTTACTCTAGGATTTCATTATATTCAATAGTCTCCTCCAAATTCTGCAGGTTGGGATTGACACTACGTATCGCTCGCATATATGCTTTCAACAACTGAATGTCACGTTTCTGAAAGAAACAGAGTAAACGAGAAGATGAAAGCTGCAGTTTTTCAAATAAGATTTTGAGAAAGACCCAGTTTAAAAAAAATGTCCCAGACTTTTAAGCAACCACTAGATCTCTCCATTACGAGACAGTAATGGGATGCTAGGTATGGACCTAGTGAAGAGTCAGGGAACATAAAATGCATAGCGTGGTTGAAGCTAAGTGAATGTGGACCTATTTCCCATTTCTCCAGGATAGGGAGAACATGGGAACCCTACATTAGGATGACCTGAACTTTCTAAAGGAAAAGTGGGATATAATAAACATCTCCTGTAGGCATTCCGTGATTCCTGAAAATAAGACCTTTTCCCCCGGCAGGACTCTCATGCCTTCAAAAGTTTCATGACAGGCATAAAACCACAACCAATGGCCATCAAGGATCAGACCAAAGGTGAAACTAGCTTCTCACAAGTCAGCCAGATGTTTTTGGGAAGCCCACACAGCAGGACTTGGAGGCAAAAGTACTCCCCTGTAGCTTGCTACATGCAACTTGCATTCAAAGGCAAACTTTAGCCATTTGTATGAGCCAACAGTTTTTGAAGGCGTCATAAGCCTGCCACAACTAGGTGGCAAACCCAGCACTGCATGGAGTTTGTTCTTACCTTCTCCTTGACCCCTCCTTTCTTCAGCTCTGTGTCACATCAAGCTCCCAATTTTCTTCCTGCCAACTCATCAGTCCTGCTTCCTTTAGCCTCTCTAGCTCTGAGGCAGCATCATTCGCCTTTTCTCCTCCAATTTCCCACCTTGCCAATATACAGCTACTTGGCAACCCAGGTTCAGGGCTCCCTGGCCCAAATAGGCTTATCTTCTGGGACCACTTCTCATCTTGCCACAGTGGCCCTGCCCCTTGAGTCACTGAGATTTGAGTTTCCAGTTAAAAGGATGCTTCTGAGGAGGCTGCATGTTAGCATTCTATATGGCTGCATTTTATTAGCACACAAATAGTGTTACGAGGGAGGAGGCATGCCATGCCCCCTCCCTCTCAAGTGTCAAATTTATTGCTCATTCACATCCCTTTTTTACCTCTAGGGTTGGCAACTGAGGAGGCCAGAAAGCACAATTCAATGAGTCAAATTTGACTCAGGAGTTGCCACTTGGTTTACCTTTCCGCCAGAGCGGTGCCTATTTATCTACTTGTACTTTGACGTGCTTTCGAACTGCTAGGTTGGCAGGAGCAGGGACCTAGCAACGGGAGCTCACCCCATTGCGGGGATTCGAACCGCCAACCTTCTGATCGGCAAGTCCTAGGCTCTGTGGTTTAACCCACAGCGCCACCCATGTCCCGTCCCTATTGGCTATATAAAACCCTTAGATCAGGGGTGCCCAAACTTTTTCCAAAGAGGGCCAGATTTGATGAAGTGAACATGCATGAGGGCCGACCAAAGCTGTTGCTTTTTTATGATTTTACCCCAAAGTTCTTGAGCTTTTTTTAAGGATTGAAATTGTTGGGGTTTTACCCCAGGAGATAAACTGCCACAGGGGCCAGATTAAACCAACTGGCGGGCCGGATTAGGCCCCCAAAACAGACTTTGGACATGCCTGCCTTAGACAAAGCACTGAACTACAGTGGTGCCCCGCAAGACGAATGCCTCACAAGACGAAAAACTCACTAGACAAAAGGGTTTTTCGTGTTTGCGTTGCTTCGCTAGACGAATTTCCCTATGGGCTTGCTTCGCAAGACGAAAACGTCTTGCGCTTTTTTCTTAAAGCCGCTTGAAGAGGCGCAGTTGCGACGGACCGTGCTTCGCTAGACGAAAAAAGGATGCTTCTGAGGAGGCTGCATGTTAGCATTCTATATGGCTGCATTTTATTAGCACACAAATAGTGTTACGAGGGAGGAGGCATGCCATGCCCCCTCCCTCTCAAGTGTCAAATTTATTGCTCATTCACATCCCTTTTTTACCTCTGGGGTTGGCAACTGAGAAGGCCAGAAAGCACAATTCAAGGAGTCAAATTTGACTCAGGAGTTGCCACTTGGCTCACTGATATTCTAAAAGGGGTCTCATTAGCTCAGTCAACAGGATCCAGAGGTTCCAGTACTAGAACAAAAGAATGCATTCACATAGAACAGTGGTACCCTGGTTCTCAAACACCTTGGTACTCAAAACAACTTGGAACCCAAACACTGCAAACCCAGAAGTAAGTGTTCCGCTTTGCGAACTTTTTTCGGAAGCTGAACATGCTCCGTTTTGAGTGCCACGCTTCTGAATGTTATGCTGAGGTCTGTCTGTTTTTGCTATTTATTTTGCGTTTTTGTGACTTTTTTGTTTTGTTTTTGTGACTGTGTGGAACGCAGTTCAGCTACTGATTGGCTGTGTGACTGCAGTACATTGTTTATTGCTTTCATTTTATGGATCAGTTTGTTAGTAAAATTCATGTTAAATTGCTGTTTTAGGGGTTGTTTTTAAAAGTATGGAACGGATTAATCCATTCTGCATTACTTTCTATGGGAAATCATGCCTTGGTTTTGGAACGCTTTGGTTTTGGAACCGACTTCCGGAACGGATTACGTTTGAGAACCAAGGTACCACTGTACACTATATAAATACTATTCAATGATAATGTCCTGTAGTACTAGACTGCATTACTGCTCAAAGCTACACAAGGAACTTTCAGTACCTGCAAGGTTATAACCTCTGTATTTTAAGAAGAACCAACTGTCACATAGTGAATGCCCCTTTTGGATATTTTACAGCCACTCAGAACTTGAGAAGAATCCAGAGTCTAAAAAATATTTGAAATCCATCTGGGCAAGAGTCTTTTGAAATCTTCTCTTCCTCCTTAACATCAGGACTCAGCTTCAACACTTACACAATACTTCAACTCAATATTCCCTATCTTCTAACAACACCCCCCCCCATTGATTTTTCATCCTCTGACAAATTCTGAACTAACAAGAGAGGTAATTTAGTCCTTTAGCCATTTCTCATGGCAACACAAACTCTTATCAGTTATTTGAGCTTGCCTGGGGAAAGAGGAATTGTTTATCTACTTAAAGGAGCCACAAAGACTGCTGCAAAAAAAAAGCTGTTACCTGCTCCGCTAGCTGGTGCTTATGTTCTGCTGAAGTCTTTTCCAACTCAGCTATCCTTGTCTGTTGCTGCTGCACCACTGACCGCAAATGTTTGATGCAGTTATGATTCGGTAACTCATCTTTGGGCATTTCCAAGCTGCATGGAGAAGGAACAGCAGGAATTGAGAAAGGTGATTAAGCAATGGGTGTCTTCTAATAGAAACTCATGGTTAGCTGACCTGCAAACAATGCGGAAGCAAAAATCTATACTTTAAAGCAAACTGGGACTGAAGTCAGTAGTCTAAAGTTACCAGCTGCCAGTACTGTGCAACTCAACTGTGCCTCACGCATCATAAAAGCTGTCTCATATTAAGCTTGACCAGGTGGACCACACAACCAGTGTCTCTCTCCTGCTGATTTTTCCAGTTCACGCTGGCATGGGAATGAAGCCCTACTGGCTATAGTAAAAGGTAAAGGGACCCCTGACCATTAGGTCCAGTCGTGACCAACTCTGGGGGTTGCGATGCTCATCTTGCTTTACTGGCCGAGGGAGCCGGCGTACAGCTTCCGGGTCATGCGGCCAGCATGACTAAGCCGCTTCTGGCGAACCAGAGCAGCGCAAAGAAACGCCGTTTACCTTCCCGCCGAAGCAGTACCTATTTATCTACTTGTACTTTGACGTGCTTTCGAACTGCTAGGTTGGCAGGAGCAGGGACCGAGCAACGGGAGCTCACCCCGTTGCAGGGATTCGAACCGCCAACCTTCTGATCGGCAAGTCCTAGGCTCTGTGGTTTAACCCACAGCGCCACCCACGTCCCGTCCCTATTGGCTATATAAAACCCTTAGACCAGGGGTGCCCAAACTTTTTCCAAAGAGGGCCAGATTTGATGAAGTGAACATGCATGAGGGCTGACCAAAGCTGTTGCTTTTTATGATTTTACCCCAAAGTTCTTGAGCTTTTTTTAAGGATTGAAGTTGTTGGGGTTTTACCCCAGGAGATAAACGGCCACAGGGGCCAGATTAAACCAACTGGCGGGCCGGATTAGGCCCCCGAAACAGACTTTGGACATGCCTGCCTTAGACAAAGCACTGAACTACAGTGGTGCCCCGCAAGACGAATGCCTCGCAAGACGAAAAACTCGCTAGACGAAAGGGTTTTTCGGTTTTGCATTGCTTCGCTAGACGAATTTCCCTATGGGCTTGCTTCGCAAGACGAAAACGTCTTGCGCTTTTTTCTTAAAGCCGCTTGAAGAGGTGCAGTTGCGACGGACCGTGCTTCGCAAGACGAAAAACATCGCAAGACGAAAAGACTCGCGGAATGAATTATTTTCGTCTTGCGAGGCACCACTGTATGACATTAAAATGCATCGGACCAGACCTAGCTGAATACTTACCCGCATCCCTGCTCACAAGTCACAGGCCGCTTTGGATTGTGTTCACAGTCATTGAGGTGAGACATCAGGTTGTCAAGTCGCACTACAGCGGTACAACCAAAAACAGCGTTGTCACATGTGATCTGCAGCTTAGATAGCATATTACGCATGATCCGAGGAACAGGCCGCAAGTGAGCCACGGTCACCACACTTCGGTCCACGGGGCAAGTCTGTTGTTGGGAGAACCACTGGGTGATGCAGGCATTGCAGAAGGCGTGCTCGCAATGAGGAGCCTGTGCAAAGAACAGAGCAAGGTATGCCAATGCAGGTTACATCAGGTTCATGCTACTGGTTTGTGGCCTGTGTTCATGTGTGCTCTCTATCGGTGTTCCATGTTTTTCACAAATAAGAGAGAAAGAGTTGGAAGAAGAATAGAACTTCGACCAATAATTTAAGCCAATCTAAGCTACCAACAGCAGATGAAGATAGCTAACTTTGGCTATAACTTACCAGACACTGAAGCAGCAACACAGGACAACTGTCATCAACCAAAGGATATGAAAATCATCTACTGCCTTTGAGGCAGATCTCTCTCTCTCTCTCTCTCTCTCTCTCTCTATCTATCTATCTATCTATCTATCTCATATCAAGCCTATTGCAAATCATACTTTGCCATTTCAGTGCTGGTGTGGTACAAGTAGAGATCAATGGAAGGAGATGTACATTCACCACTGTGCAAGGTGTTCAACTCAAGAATGAATTGTTAAAATAAATCTTGATGATTTGAAAAATTCACTCCACAGGGTAAAGTAGCACAGTACCTCTCCCTTTAACCAGCTGTTTTCATTACACTGCCTGTGGGCGTAACATAGACAATCCTCCAAATAAGGCACAGTTGTAGTTATAACTCTTCTTCCGGAGAAGATTTATTCATGCACAAATGTACTTCACCAGCTCAGCTACTCGTCTCACAGCTATGCCTCCCAGGCATTGCCAACTGACAGAAGGCAGAAGTTTAATTTCCTATAAACTAATTCACAATTGCTTGGTTCTCACCGTGCTTTCTGTCTTATGATAATGGCGAGGAATTCAGCGTAGTGCTAAGGAGAATGTTCCATCTGGCAAGTCGAAATGCTTGTGCTGATGGAGCAATTTCCCCTCTTCTCACCTCCTCCAGCCTATCTGCTGTTCTTGGGGTTCCCCCAACCCGAGCCAACTTGGGGGGTCAGGGGGTAGAGAAAGGGGGGAAGCCCTGTTGTGCTGGCAGAAGTCCTTGAGTTGGCTTCTGCTAGCAAGATTCATTAGCTGAATCGGGCCAATTTTCTTAGTTTCTTCCTGTGTGCTCTCAGGTTTTTCCTGGACATCTGCTACACTAAGCTCTCCTACACTCAGCATGTGCCATATGCTTCCAAATAAGCCAGTGATGTAGCTGAGAATGGTCAACCTGTTGAGCACCATAAGCCAACAGCAGGTTTAAAATACACTGTTGCTGAAATCACAAAATGGTCATTCATCAAGTGTTTGCATTGCTGCATTTGGACCACAAGACCAACACTTGTGGAAGTGATACAACTGGCTTGGGAGACCCATAAACATCACTCATGAATTAGTCTGCTAAGAAGTAAAGCTATTGCCTTATGACGGCTGTAATACAGTATATTCAAATCTTGGCAAACAAAACAGATTTCTGTACTTTTACTAATAGTCTACAATTATTTTTTAACAGGGACTTTTTGTACATTTTTATTTATTTTCAAGAAGGATGTCTAGGTACAGAATAATAAGTGTGTCCTCAGCAGAACAGATGTTTGTTGTTTTTTAGGCAGTAATAGTTATTGCAAAGGTTGATGAATGCAATACATCAAGTAACAATAGAACAAATAATTACCCCCCCCCAACCCAACAAAATAAAATTCTTTGTGAGCAATGCACACAAAGCGCATCCTCCAGAAAACCCTTCAGCAAATCTCTATTGCAGATGGGAGACACAGAAGATTAACAGGGACATTTTAGCCTTAGCAAGCAATTATAGAGGCTAACAATGCTGCATTTGCTCACCGACTCATCCCCATATAAACAGAAATACAGGCAAAGGCCTCCAGCCTACACCCTGACCCCATATGAAGAGAGGTGGCGGGGGCGGCTGGGTAACTGGTAATGCACAACACATATTCAATCTAAAAGGGAGTTAGGAAAGTTCAGAAGCTCTCGGTCTATTTCCTCTCCCATTCTCCCAAGCTTAATGACTTCCTGTTCAGAGAAAATCAAGATGTGCAGCTCAATAGCACATGTTTCTCTCCATTGTATGAACCGTATCACAATGGATTAGATGCAATGTGCATTCTGAGGCAGTTTTTAGAGTGTCGCTTCAAATTTAAACGCATAACAGTCTGTCTCTTGCACAAGAGGGAAACAATTTGAGTTTATTAACATGCCTAACTAGCTTGCTAAGAATAATGTTTCTAGTGCAATCAGAAATACCGTTTAAGACTAAGATATTTTGCACACATACCATAACAAAACACTTGAATATTTTAGGTAGACTGATCTCTCATGGCTACTGCGAATCAGCTAGTTCTGGTAGGTTGTATCCAACAAAATCATTGTGCAACAGAACTTCCCTTCCTTCTCCTCCTTCCTCCCACCAGACTACTCCGAAATCTGTTCTGGAACCCCCAGAACAGATTTGGGGGGCTTTGCTGTGCTTGTGGAAGTCATTCCATGAAAGCAATTATTTCGTTGAATACAAGCTTCTGTCTCCTCTGACAGGTTGGAACAGCATTTTAACTTGACTGATGCATTTTACAGGGTCACTAATTAGCAAGAGAAAATGCCTTCTCTGTTCAGTGCACAAGATGTGACTGGCGAGATCCATCTCGCCCCCTGATTGCTCGTTTTCCATTGCTTTCTGAAGGCTTTGTTTTAGCAGGCTCTGGGCAGACTGTGTGATTTCTTTTTGCTTCATCCGGAAAATTGTTTCTCGCTTTTTGACTTTCTACCACTCCCACGTTTTGCTTTTTTTAAAAAAAAAAAGTTTAAGCAATGTTTTGGGTTTTTTTTAATAAAAAATGATATTTGCTTTTAATGTTTGTTTATATTAGGCTCCTTGGGGACTTCATTTTGAAGTGAAAGGGGGGATAAAAATCTGAATAAAGCAAAAGCAAAGGGCCCTTCAGGATTAGGGTCCCATACCTGCATATGGAGCAAGCAAGCAGCAAAGCCAGCCATGTAACATGCAGCAAGGTCATATTTTTGGTTAATGCTTCTTCGTGCAAATGTTACATAAGGAGACCTACTAAGATAAGACTAGTTTCTGCCAGTTCCCTGTGCAAAAATAAACTCATGCTCCAGCAGTTCCAGCCTCTCAAGAAACAGAAGCTTTTGTTCTGAATGTGGAATGACAACTCCCAGTATGCCTAGTTATACAAGTATCTGAAGGTTCATCGTCATCTAGTTACCAGCTACTTGCAAGACAGAGAGCTGAATTCAAACTAAATGTTTTTTCCTTTTAATGATATTCCAAAGCACTTTTGCCGCCACCCAGTGCTTCTTTCATATGCAAGCCGAACAAGTCAGCTTGCATATGAAAGAAGCAAATTAGAAACAAATTAGAGAACTGGGCCAAAACAAACAAGATGAACTTTAACAGGGAGAAATGTAAAGTATTGCACTTGGGCAAAAAAAATGAGAGGCACAAATACAAGATGGGGGAGACCTGGCTTGAGAGCAGTACATGTGAAAAGGATCTAGGAGTCTTGGTTGACCACAAACTTGACATGAGCCAACAGTGTGATGCGGCAGCTAAAAAAGCCAATGCAATTCTGGGCTGCATCAATAGGAGTATAGCATCTAGATCAAGGGAAGTAATAGTGCCACTGTATTCTGCTCTGGTCAGACCTCACCTGGAGTACTGTGTCCAGTTCTGGGCACCACAATTCAAGAAGGACACTGACAAACTGGAACGTGTCCAGAGGAGGGCAACCAAAATGGTCAAAGGCCTGGAAACGATGCCTTATGAGGAATGGCTAAGGGAGCTGGGCATGTTTAGCCTGGGGAAGAGGAGGTTAAGGGGTGATATGATAGCCATGTTCAAATATATAAAAGGATGTCATATAGAGGAGGGAGAAAAGTTGTTTTCTGCTGCTCCAGAGAAGCGGACACGGAGCAATGGATCCAAACTACAAGAAAGAAGATTCCACCTAAACATTAGGAAGAACTTCCTGACAGTAAGAGCTGTTCGACAGTGGAATTTGCTGCCAAGGAGTGTGGTGGAGTCTCCTGCTTTGGAGGTCTTTAAGCAGAGGCTTGACAACCATATGTCAGGAGTGCTCTGATGGTGTTTCCTGCTTGGAAGGGGGTTGGACTCAATGGCCCTTGTGGTCTATTCCAACTCTATGATTCTATGATTCTAAGTCAATCTAAAATTCAGCAGCTAGCTGTTTAGCTTAATTCATCTTTTCAATAATACCTTGCCAGCAAAGAAATCAATCCTTTACCTATCCAGTTCACTTTAGCTACAGATAGAAGTGATTTGTTTACTACTGATAAGAGAACAAGACAGGCTTACAGCTGATTGACATATTACCATATTACTATAGGGAAAGCAAAATAGATGCATGTGGTCACATGTGACAATCATATGTGGGGTTGGCTTGAACATATGCCAGGTCCTGCTTGTATGTTTCTGAAAGGCACCTGGTTGGTCACCGAGAGAAACAGAGGAGCCTTTGGCAAAAATTCAGCAGGACTCTCCTTATGTGTATAAATTGTTAACTAGTTAACATTCACAGTCCTAGGTCTGTCATTTTGGAAAATCCAGAAGAAATTGCAACAGATAGTAGAGAAATCATGTGCTCCGATTGCCTATATTTTAATACCATGAAGTGCATAGCCTATCGTGAAGTCTACTGCCTTTTATATGGATAAACTACCTACCCAATTAGTATTCAGTGATTAACATGGGCTGTTAAATTTGAGCCTGAACTCCAGACAAAGCTCACGATGTTTAACAGATTCCAGTGGAATTTGCATAGATATAGTGTGCATTTTTAAACTTTTTTCTTTGGCTTAATAAATCAGACTATATTATAGCTTTAAAAATTAAAACAAAGAGTACTATCACATGTATTCTCCCTCAGTCATGCAGCTGAACAAAGATCTAATACAGCTTTGACATAGAAAACCTTCAGCTTTTCAATAAACTACAAAATCTTTACGCTGACCTACCTGCACTGGCTCCTCCAAGACCCCGCTGCAGATGGGACATATAAGATCTTCATCAACATCCCCTTGAAAACGAGCTACATCATACCCCATTTCTCATCACCGATGCCAAAACCCTAGAAAAAGCAGGAGAGGGGAAACGAAGAACAGTTGAGCACAGAAGATCTGGAGTCTTGCCACAAGAGACGACAGCATATTCAGATTGCTGCTTCTGTGGAGTCAGTTAAAAGTCATTCTTTTGGCTAGGCTGCCTGCCTGCCAGCTAACCTGATAAGGCTGCATTCTAAGTCAGGGATTGACAGAAAAGCTTCAAATCCCTGAAGAGCAGGGTGTGGTGCAGCAAAGAGACAACTCAACTCAGCCCAATCTGTGTGCACAGATTTGGGTGGTTTGACCCACCCACTAACACCAAATTAGACACTTCCCTCTACAGTGCAGAATTACTCATCTCTTCACTTGCATTTTTTAATTCCACACCTTGCTTTTTTTGTTTTTTTTTTTCTGTGGAACAACTTGCCTATATGAGCGATGGCAAGGTGTGTCTAAGTTTCACACCAAATTATAGAGCAGGTATGGCAGGAGGGGGGAAAGAAGAAAAGTTCCATAGCTAAGACAGCTGATGGGGGGGCGCAGTGTAATTAATTCACAGCCTTCTCTAGGAGCTGTAAACGAGCTTGCAAACCTTGCGGGGGGGGGAGCAAAACTGCACAGGCTACTTCCAATAGAGAGTTGAGCGTGGCGTCCTCTGAGGGCAGGTAATTTGAATGCATCCCTTTATCAAGCAAGATTGGATCAATCACTCCTGATGTAGTTAGACACACAGCATAATTACCTGGCCCGAGGAGGCTAACTGAATGATGGCACACCCGAGTCTCCCAAGAGTCTGAATTATTTATTTCTTGAAACACATGCTTTGGGAGTGACTGACAGCTCCTCCAAGAACCGGATCAGAGCATGAACTCTCATGGCTAATTATATAGCGTTCTCCAGCCATGTTCACCTTCCATCTTGTAACCTCCCAATTCTGCGCTCAACACCATCCCACCCTGTCCACCTGCAAACAGAGGGAGATTGTCCACCAAGTTTCATACGCCACCAAATTAGGAACACAGAAAGCTGCCAAGTCAGACAATCGGTCTATCCAGTTCAGTATCAGCTACACTGACCTCCAGCAGCTCTTCAGCGTTTCAGAAAGTTTATTTTACCCGATTTTGGTGGGATAGAAGCTCTGACCTCAGTGCTACCTCTGAGCTACAGTCCTCCATCAGTAATCTATAAAACCATCAGTAATCCATCAGTAATCTATAAAACAGAGGACTGTCAAGAGAATAAGTTGGAAATTGGGGGGAATGGGACAGAACAGATCCTGTCACACCATCTCCTGTAAGTCTAGTTACATACCTTCCATATTTTTAAAACAACTCTCCCTACTGCTTTGTTCCCCCACAAGCACTGAGCTGAACTGTGAGCTATTATTGCAGTCCTACAAACTGCCCTGTCCGATTCATTTAAACACTCTTGGTTAGGCTATGCACCTTGATAGACAAGTGACAAATTTCCAGAGTAAGGGCCAGCCTCTGTCAAGATCTTTATCTTCCCCAAGGGAAGCATATAGCCATTGGCCGAGAAAGGATTAATGGTACACCTTTCCACAATGCTACTTTCAAGTGACTTGCACGGCTCCTGGAATACTTCAAGAGCAGACGGCTCATTTCTGCTCACTCAGGGACCGGCTTCTAGGGGAAAAGTTGCTGTAGAGGTGACATTGCACTCTTCATTATAAGTTGGCAGCTTGTTGGCTATATCTTTAGCTGCTTGAATTATGACATCAAAGGAGTAACAGAGACTTTCTTCATTTGCAAAATGTAGTCCTATTGGCCAATATGACCTTAGTTTTAAGATTTTAAACAAATATGGCATATTTTATTGTCAGGAAGCATTCAAACATGGGAACATAAGTAGCACAAAAAACCATATTCAATAACTGATAAAACCCAATATGATTAATACACCATTGCAAGTCCGAAGCAAACAAAGAAAATATTATCTCCTCAAATATCCCAACTAGTCTTTTATGTACAACAGTATGTTCCATTTGACAGGAAATATAGATTTATGAATACAGCACAATATTACAAAAGCAAGAGATATTGTGAAGAATGAAAGAATCATTACATTAGAGCCAACTGACAAAATAAATGAACTCCAAAAGGCCCAAAGGTACCAGTATGTTAAACTTAATGAGTTTTATAAGTAGAAACTTATATTGCTAGCTGCCCAATGGCATAAGTGCTCAAGCACTGATAGTAAAATAATTATGAAAGTATGGTACAGTTCAGGGATGAATTTAACTAAACTGCTCAGAATGAGAGAAGGGAGTCCAAAGCAAGAGCAATTTGAAAATGTTTTGTCTCCTTTTTATGACATATATAGAGAAGAATTACAGGATACAATCTTTTAATGCTTTTTCATAACTGTGATAAAATGTAACATATGTTGAAATAATATATACATGGTTTGCAGTGCTGACAAATATATTGTTAATAAATAATGAAATGTTCCATAAGATTAACAGGTAGGGGGTGTGTGTGACTGGGAGTGGCCGCCAGGACCATATAACACCGGTCCTGAGAGATCTGCATTGGCTCCCAGTACGTTTCCAAGCACAATTCAAAGTGTTGATGCTGACTTTTAAAGCCCTAAACAGCCTCGGTCCTGTATACCTGAAGGAGCGTCTCCACCCCCATCATTCAGCCCGGACACTGAGGTCCAGCTCCGAGGGCCTTCTGGCAGTTCCCTCATTGTGAGAAGTGAGGTTACAGGGAACCAGACAGAGGGCCTTCTCGGTAGTGGCGCCCGCCCTGTGGAACGACCTCCCATCAGATGTCAAGGAAATAAGCAGCTATCCTATTTTAAAAAGACATCTGAAGGCAGCCCTATTTAAGGAAGTTTTAAATATTTAATGCTGTATTGTTTTTAACACTCGATTGGGAGCCACCCAGAGTGGCTGCAGAAACTCGGCCAGGTGGGCGGGGTATAAATAATAAATTATTATTATCATCATTATTATTATTATTAGCAGTAGTGGTAGTATGTATGGTTTGTATGCTTTTGTATAGATTCTTTTAGAAAATTATTACAAAAAGCTATATTCAAGCATGGACACAGAACGGCATCAAAATAATGCATTTTTACAAATAAGAACACAATTAAACCCCATTTTGCAGTTGGGGAAGCCCAAGACAGGGAGAAGTGACTCACCCAAAACCAGAAAGCAGATGACATGAGGAGTCCACATTATCAATTTAGCAGCATGATCACCAGTTTAATTTGCCTCTTGTAGTAAGTTATGCACTGCTGATAATCAGAAATAAAGGGTTCAGTCTGTACATTCAGTGATATCGCTTATACTAGATGCTCAGATTAAAAAGGAACATTTCTAATGCGATGGCTATGACAACATGGCTTGCTGCTGATTGATCTTGTTCAATATTTAGGCCACTTCTCGCTACTTATCTCTGAATAGCATAGATACACAAAGATGAGATTTGAAAGGTCACCCTGAGCAGACAAGAGGGGAAGAGGCACACACAAAACGGCAGGAATATACAGCTCATGGCCAAACAGTCTATCCTGGCTGGAACAATCTGTCTGGAAAGCCGATGACAGCTGCCCAAATTATAGGGTGTTCGTAAGTTTTTAAAGGAGCATCCAAATGAATCATGTCTGAAAGTCATAGCGCACTTAGGGATTTTTCCAGTATACTCAAGTTCGAATCACAACTGAGACCTGTTCAATAGTTTGGCTGAATTTTATAACCCATAAATACCTTTAAAGATTTCCACACAACCTAAAATCTTGATGATTCAAATGGCAACCGAAGATGCAACGAAAAATATTATTGCTTGAGAACTAAACATGATAACCACAAACCCACATTCTAGTTCATATTCTGTTTACCAAGACTGTTAATCCAATCATTAAAAAGTATCTTAACACAAATAGTATTTTATCTAGACTTCAAACAGACTTGAATCTCAGAAGTCGTGATTTGTTATCACTGCAATAGCCACTACTACATTGCTTAGAGATGTCTGTCTAAGAAAATAACCTAGTAAATAAATTCCCACCACCATTTGAACCTATTTTCAGTGTTATGACATTCCGAAAGTGTATCAAGAGATAAATCTGTCTACTTCTCTGAGAGGAGAAACACAATTTAGTCCTACAGAGGAAATCTAAATTTGCCTAAGTTCTGATACACTTTGAAACTGAGAACCAAGGAGTATTACCGCATAACAGGTACAAACATCCTTCCCCGCTCTTGTAAGCTACGGTTTTTGTTTTGTTTTTTGCTTTTAATGAGGTTTCCTAGTTCCGTAATAAAAAGACTGCTGCCCAGGGAAAGGCATATGAATACACACATCCTACAGTGGTCTACAAGGGACGCGGGCGGCGCTGTGGGTTAAACCACAGGCCTAGGACTTGCCGATCAGAAGGTTGGTGGCTCGAATCCCCGCGACGGGGTGAGCTCCCGTTGCTCGGTCCCTGCTCCTGCCAACCTAGCAGTTCGAAAGTGCAAGTAGATAAATAGGTACCGCTCCAGCGGGAAGGTAAACGGCGTTTCCGTGTGCTGCTCTGGTTTGCCAGAAGCGGCTTAGTCATGCTGGCCACATGATCCGGAAGCTGTCTGCGGACAAACGCCGGCTCCCTCGGCCAATAAAGCGAGATGAGCGCCGCAACCCCAGAGTCGGTCACGACTGGACCTAATGGTCAGGGGTCCCTTTACCTTTTTACAGTGGTCTACAAGGCTCAGACACAGTCAATTTGGACAATCAGATTCAGAATACAAACTGCATGTACCTCTGATAGCTGTGCAGGAAAATAAATTGTAGTGGCTACAGCTTGTTCTGTCACAGTGCCACAAGTAGGAAGTTGCAGTTGCCAGGATTTCCCCTTCTACTACTGGAACTACAGAGCCACTGCATGTAGACTACACTAACTTAACACAGGACCAGACCCCTTGGTTAAAAATACGCTAACAAAGAATTCTCTTATTAGTTCCAAATAAGTTTCCATGTCTTATTTCCAGCTTTGCAAGTGATTCATTCGTGTGATCCCAAGATGTCACTTTGATTTGCTCTATCTTTAGAAGCAGGTATAATATTTAGCCAAACCATGGTGAGAGGTTCTTTGAACTTTAATACTTCCAAATGAAGAAAAAAAAACAAGAAGAAGAAAAACTCACAGTAAGGAGAAATTCACTCCGGCTTGCAGAGTCAACTTCACATAAATGAGAACTGGCATAGTTTGTTCTGCGTGTAGGATAGTAGCAAAACTGAACAGAACAAAGCAACAACCATTTGGTACCTGGATAACAGTTTCTTAAGACTGTATAGCCTTCAAAATATTTAGGTAGCAAGGCTTCCTTCAGATCTACCAAATGCTAGGAAGCTCTGAAGGGTGTTCAGAGCAATTAAAAATGTAATTAGTTGAAAGTCCAGTGGAAGTTTATCAATGTACAATGCTTGTGCAGGATCTCTGGTACTACAAGCTCAAACATCGGTGGTCAGTAACTGTGAAACCTAGACTGACTGGTACACACTATTCAGTAGACAATGCAGACATCATTTAACTGTGGAGAGATTGCATCGCTGGTGGGGAACCTGTAGCTCTCTGGCATACATGTTTTGATGCTGATGCGATGTTCACAAATTATTAATCAAAATACCCAATTGAATGGTTCAGCTGTTAGACAGTCTAGTTTTAGCTGTGCAATGCAGGGGAACTAAAATGCATAATACCTGCTTCGTGCATGCTAAAAAGAAATGGGAGTTTATCAGGTTGATATGTGGCACAAGAAAATAAAAGATGAGAGGGAGTAAAATAAAAGATGAGTAGGAGAAACATGTGACACATGTTGTAGTATCCAAAGCAAAGTTTTCTCTAGAAAAACAAATGCAAAATTACCCAGGACCATAGCCCCTGGATTTGAAAGCATACTTAAAAACACTGGCTGGGTTTGGCATTAGAAATAAACAGACATTTTATTAAGATAAAATCTGCAAAGAAGCAGTGAATATCTGCTTAATGCCCAAATGGATTTTCCGGTGTTATTTTGGACGAACCCTCCCCCATTCCATACAGAAAGCTAAGAGCAGTTCTATGACAGTTAATTTAAGGAGAAATTAAATCCTGCCTTATATGCTATGATAATGCATTGACGGGCTAGGAAGGTGGAAAGTTGAGAACCACCCTTTCAACCTATTATGGGAAAGAGGCTTATTTAGCTTTCCTTTTAGTGGTACCACAACACCTATACTTGAAATGCTGCCAAGTTTTAACTGTCACATAGGCATACATAGCTTTCCCTATCTCTGGTCTCATATGGACTCAGAAACTGTTCACGTTTCTGCCTTTTCTTGAAGCATGGGTTTAATTGTAACTTATTTTGGTATTACATGGAGGCATATTGCCTGTTACACAAATTTTCACGAATAGCACAGTATTATCCTGTTTTCTGTAGTCAAATTGTATCATGTGGCTGCAATCAGCTAATGCACCTTATGCTATGTAAGGCTTTTAAAATTCCATTTCCTTGCCAACGACAGGAGGGAGAGGGATTAGACAGCACAATTAAAAACCACAGTCTACTCATGTGAGTGGAGTGCAGGGATTTGGGTATCTTTTTGAAGCAATTGTTATCTGAAATATCGCTGTTGCTTGATCTTCAAATAACAGCATTGTCAGTAACTTCAATTGCTAAAGGAATAGCAACAGACAGCTGACTTACTCATTTCTGTTATTCATTGCAACTTAGTGCTAGAAGCCTACAATTCCCATGCAGCCTATCAGTTTACTGCTTTAGGAGATTTGAAAGCATACTTTCAAATCTAAAGCTAAAATGTAAGCTAAAATGAGGAGCTGTCTAATCACCAAAAAAGAAGAGTGAGTTTAGGCTACCAATAGTAGAGTTCAGTTTGAGAGACTTCTGAGATACAAATTTTGAGATACACACAAAAGGCCCCTTAAAAACCTGAATACGGTTAAGTGTGAGGCTGATGCACACAATAATAAAAACAACCAAAAAGAATGACAACACATGCCTACACTTGTGGTTTGCTGATGGGAATCTAGGATATGAAAGCCAACAATCTAGCAGCTGGTTAAAAATCTGAGGCATTTCTAGAAATATGGTTGCCAGAGCCAGACCAACTGCCAGTCACATTAAGAGCTCTGAATAGAAAAATATATATAAAGCAGTGGTTTGTCCCATCCTAGTCTGGAATCCTTCCCCTTCAGTTCTCTCCTGCTGTTTTAGGGTACAAGAGTCCTAGTTTGCTACATCAAGGAGAATAGCAGGTAATTGTATTTTATTTATTTAACAGAAATAATTTAAAAGGCACTGGGTTGAAAAGTGCCACTGCTGCATACTATTTCTCAGCCCCAGAACTTTGAAAATGTAGGGTGAATCTCCAGGTAATCTCAGAAAGATTGCATGAAGCCCTTGTTCAGCGCAAAAAGGCCGGCATGGGGGATCAAATCAATGGCTCTGGCATTACTAACACCATGCTCTAAGCTAGCTACTTATCGGCACTGGGTGTGACTAAATCAGGAATGGGCAACCTGTGGCCTTCTGTCTGATTTCAAGACCCCTCTACATGCAATCAGTTTGAGTGAGATCTGTCCCTACCTCTATAGGGCAGAGAGAAGGGGTGACCCCACTCACTGTCAACATATGGTCACTAACAGACTATTTCTAAAGGAACATGGCCCTTAACACACAAACAGTTTTATTTCCCCCCTTACATTTATATCCCTTTTTGTATCATGTGACCCAAGTTGGTGTATATGTGGTTTAAAGAGGTCTCCATTTCAGGCATTTCAGGGTCGCGGGTGGTGCTGTGGGTAAAACCTCAGCACCTAGGACTTGCCGATCGCATAGTCGGCGGTTCGAATCCCCGCGGCGGGGTGCGCTCCCGTCGTTCAGTCCCAGCGCCTGCCAACCTAGCAGTTCGAAAGCACCTCCGGGTGCAAGTAGATAAATAGGGACCGTTTACCAGCAGGAAGGTAAACGGCGTTCCGTGTGCTGCGCTGGCTCGCCAGATGCAGCTTGTCACGCTGGCCACGTGACCCGGAAGTGTCTGCAGACAGCGCTGGCTCCCGGCCTATAGAGTGAGATGAGCGCACAACCCTAGAGTCTAGCAAGACTGGCCCGTACGGGCAGGGGTACCTTTACCATTACCTTTACCATTTTAGGCATAATCAGATTCGGGTCTGCCTTGCTTCAGCATGGTGGTGGGCTCATATGCCTTTGGACACAGGATGCCCACCCCTTACTAAATGATCCAGTCATTAGCAACACAGGAGAAAATGGGGGACCTGTTATCAAATGAGACTCTTCACTGTGTCTCTGCATACGTCATTGCTTTGGTTTTCCACTCTTTCAATTAGGAGGCATGCTCAAGCAAAGTGTGACTCAAGCAAAAGCATAGGACATGACTGAATCTTACTCTTACAGACATTTTCCATGTGTAGCTATGCAAGCCTCCAATTTTAATTCAGAAAAGAGCATGCTACTTAACGTATGACTTTCTGGGCATTGTAATGTAAATTAAACAGAAAAAGCTTTTGTCATTTTTAAGAGACTGCGGTTTCTATTGGAGCACCCAGAGACATACTAAGAATGTCAACCAGAAGAATTAATGACCTAGTTTGCACATAAAATATCCCCTTTTTTCTGTCATCCCCTTTTTATTGTCTCTCAGCCTAGCCTACCTCATACAGTTGTTGTAGCAATACAACGGAGACGGGGAGACCTGTGCTTCTTGGAAGAAAGGTGGGATATATATGCAATCAATCAATCAATCAATCAATCAATCGAATAATAATGCCAAATTACGGCATAGTGAAAATGTGTGAGCACATGAGTTTCCAGAGAGGAGACCGCAGCTGTTGGCTGCTCCTCCTGTCCTGTGAGCCAAGCCATGGTTTGGTTTAGCGTGTCCTCCAAATCCAGACTTGTCTTGCTCAACATAAAGCATGAGCTGCAAACAAACTATGTTCTTGGTTTGCAGCTTGTCGTTTGTCTAGAAAGAGACAAATCACAAGTTCAGGATTGGACAACGTGCTAAGTCAACCCATGGCTTAGCTTGCAGCGTCAAGTACACAGAGGGAGCAAGATGGTCACAATCTTCTCCCTTGAGAGCCCTTGGGCTTGTACCTTTGCACTAAGCATCGTTTGGCTTTACATTACCTGCAAATCTTACCGATGTGTGAAACAAAAAATGCACACAAAACCTCCAAATACATTTTTAGAAGCAATGTGGCTCGTTGTTTAGGGATGTATGTAACAGTCAAGTGCACACCAATGGGCTGTGATACCCCAGAGAAAAATCTAGTTCAAGGTTAGGGCAAAGTTGTTGCAGGTACAAACCAAAGGCACAATTTTCTGAAACAACCCCAAGCCTCCTTTAAAAGAAATGAAAGGTGGGATACTTTTCTATGCTAATCTTTTTCCATTGTTATAAAAAACTGAAAGAACTTCTAGATAATTATTGCCCTTTCTAATGAGACTTCCACATGCTAATTTCCTTTTTATGCACAGCACACCTTGCAGTCTGGATGTCGCTTGGCACAGATAGTCATTATGTAACAGACACCACTACTGGCGCCTGCTTCCAGTGTCTTAAAGTGCTCTCTCTGCCTCCCAGATTTCAAAGTGAAGATAGTCTCTCTTGCTTATTACACAGGCATGTTATCAATTACAGAAACATAAGACAGAGCACTCTGAAATGTTCAAGTGCAGGACTAAAGTCATTCTGACTCCAATAATTCATCATTTGATGATAATATGACTGCACCAGCTCACAGCAAAAATTCCGAAATGTAGGTCTCTTGCACTGAGTAAACTAAACAGTTTATTCTTCCTGGTAAATATACTCACACTGCCCTTCAACACGTTACACAATACAACCTTCACCTACAAATAGATTAATGCTATGAAGCAGTCCTCAGAGTTGACAAGTGTCAATGACTTTACCTCTTGTTTATGGGAATGTGGGGCTTTATAGGGTTATCAACTCGAAGAACAAGGATGACTTGACTCTGTTGTCAAACAGAAGAAGTAGATATACAGACAATATCTGTAACTTCTCTTCACAATCTCCCAACAGTACACTTTAAATCGTCTATATTCTTGTGTTTTTAGAGTCTGGTTTTTCTAAAGAAATTAATGGTAATTGGTAAGCAGACATGAATTTACCAGCAACATGATATAGTGGCCTACCAGTAAGTAAATTCTAGTACTTAAAAAGAGATGGCAGTAAAAAAAGTATTAAAAGCCCTTCCAGCAGCTTAGGACAAGTAAATTTGCATATCTTCTATTGTCCTGTGAATGTTGTATTTAATTTATCTTCTTTAGTTGGGGAGACGGTAAGAAAATGCCCATCTACATTTGTATTGGACTCAAAACCGTTTTACATTTATATATTGTTTTATTCTCAAATTGCTTTCCAATGTCTTACAGAAGACAGTTCAGAAATTAAATAAATAAATACAATAAAACCTTGTGTAAAGTTCATTACTCAGATCTAGCTCACAGGACCATATTTATAAAAATGTTCTTAACTAATCAGAAGCTAGATTCAGGACAAGTAGAAGTCAGTTCAAGAAAGCCATCTTGTCACTAACTGCTTCAGGAGGGAAACACAAAGAGGAATTTAAATAAATATAGCTGCAGAAACAATACTTTCTACACAAGTAGTAACTAGGCAGAACAAATTTTCCATACACACATGAACTATTGACAAGTCCATTCTTGAAAGCAACCACCTTTCATTATTTAAGCACTACTTCCTCCAGTTTAACATCAAAGCCAAAGTCATTGCTTGTGTACAGCTTTTGGAGAGGGTTAGTGCTCGTAACTCTAAAAATAACCTGTGAAACAAACTGGTGATTTTATGTGATATTTCATGAAAGCTTTAAGTCATCTTTTTGCACTTCGTTCATACAGAGTGTTTTTCTCAGGAAAAATGCTGGCACGAAACACAGATACCAGGAGCTTGTTTTCACAACGAATGACAGATCATTTTAGTGTTTCTGCAGCCCAAGCATATTATTTTCACAGTGCCAGGCAGATTACTCCCCCCAAAGCGTAACCTTTAATTACCTTCCAGAACATTATGCTTCTGAAAGCAATCATGACACCCAAGTTGAAGATTTCTAAAGAAGGGAGGCAGATCAGCATCTAGTCAAACATAAGCCTCCTAAGTCAACAAAACAGCTACTTGAAGCCGCTTACGTATAGTTCGAACATAAGCTCTGCCAGGCCCTCTGTCTTTGCTTACTTTCACCCAAGAGCAATGAGATCAAAAAAGGGGGGAAAATGGTAATATGGGATCACAGCAACAGGGAGTGTTGTAAAGGAAAAAAGATCGCTGACTCTCTTTTCATCACCAAGTTGTAATTCAAGTATTAAAATTATGTGAGCTAAAGCAGTATTTTGTTCAATTGGTGTTCCATATTCTGCTTTATTTCACTATTCAAAATGCTGCTGCACACCTGAGTTTCCTTGCCTAGCATGACTATGTGCCCTCCAATATATGTCTCTTACCGAACTCCCTATTATGGTGTTCAATAGCTCTTAAAGCTCTGCACTGCCTTGTTCCTTCCTACCTTTTGCCTCTTATCTCATGTTATGCTCCTGACAGATTTCTTTGCTTCCTCCTACTCCGTTGCTTGAATCTCTTCAGTGGCATTTATCTTTGTTTCCTTTAAGAACTTCTTTTAAAAATAACAGCAAATGAGTGTTCCACAGAAAAGGAGCAGCAAAGTCTCAAAGTTAGCCTTTTCTCCCTAAAATTCTATTCTTTCCTAAACGTAAAAATATCTACCAGTAGCACCTTAAAGACCAACTAAGTTAGTTCTTGGTATGAGCTTTCGTGTGCATGCACACTTCTTCAGATACACTGAAACAGAAGTTGCCAGAACCTTCTATATAGTGAGAAGGTGGGGAGGGGTGTTACTCAGAAGGGTGGTGGGAATGGGGGATAGGCAGATAGCTGAGAGAGCCTGTTGACGACTCTTAAGGACTCGTTAAGAGTCGTCAACAGGCTCTCTCAGCTATCTGCCTTAACAACCCTGCACAACCCCATCCTGTCCTGGGTAGTACAGCTTCCGTACCACACACATAAGCAAGCCATAAGTGAGCACGCTCTCAATGGCACAGTGATAGAAGGCAAGCAGCAGTTTCTGCGGAAGATGGTTTTTCCTTAGTATTCTCAAAAAGTACAGTCTCTGCTGCGCCTTCTTCACAAGCCCCCTTTCCTTACAGCAACATCCACAGTGATTAACCTCCTAGCAGTTCTCTTGTACTCCCTGGCAGGCTCTGAGCCATCACTTAGGAATTAGTACTACAGGAAATATTGTTTTTCTGGCATAGAAGCAACAGCCTTCAGCAGATGCTGTTTGCTTTAAAGCAATAAGGCTTTCAGCTAGGAATCTTTGTTATTGCCAATTATGGTACAGAAAACACCCATAGGACTCAAACATGTCCTGTTCCAGAAACTGAGCATCTATAGAGTAAGTTTTCAGGTGCTTCTGAAAGAGCTGAATTTGAAATCTGCATTTTATGTAGCTTCCCAAAAGTGACCAAAATTGTCCTACACATACCAACTTTTGTCATCCACCACTGTTTGTCAAACAACATAATGCAGAGAAGCCATTGGTGCTTGGGCTGCATAGCATAGATTATAAATGAATGCACCATAGTTGTAGAATTGAAAATCCTTTCAAATATCTTATTTCGATTGGCAAATCCCTCCAAAGCTTTCAGTTCTAAAAGCTTCTAATGACAAAATAAAAATAGAATGTGCATACAAATATAGGACAACAGCACCCGGCTTGGGGTTTTGTTTTGGTTTTTCCCTTTCCCATAAGAACAGGATATGTCACAAACTGAATCCATCAATCCATTTGGTTGAATGCACAGCCACTGTTAGATTTCAATACAAAGAGAAACGCAGATGCGTTAGCCCCAAACACCCTTTGAGCTCTGACAAAGTTGCTTTACCTTCTGTAGAAGAATTCCTTCCTGAACAGCAATAAGACAAAGATGACTTTCGATTGCTCTTTTCAAAGAGTATATCACAGTGGCCCATCTTCTTCCTGCTCTTCCTCATTCAGACTAAGTTGTCGTTCTTCTCTGCAGCCATGATCTGTAGCCACAGGAACATACAAAAGGAGAGACAACACCAGACGTGAAATTATATTACAGATTACAAGCATTGCGGCAAGACATGTAGTTGCTCTATACTACTATTAACAACGACAAGAACATATATTAAGCTATTTATACCCAACAAACAATATTTCATCAACTATATCATAAACCATGTGGACATAATTTTGCACTAGTAATTTACTTCATGCACAAAATTATAAGACAGCAAGGCATGTTATTAAAATGCAGTTCATTTCCATGCCCTTGGGCAGGGCAAACGATTCATTATGTACTAGTACTGTATTATGTTTTCGGCATTTAAACACCAATTTCCCAAGAGCAAAAAGGTTGATATGAAGCAATATTGCCCAATAAGGTTGATCAGCTGGTACGATTTTCATGCAATAAAGTTCCTTTCTATACAGTGGTACCTCGGGTTACATACGCTTCAGGTTACAGACTCCGCTAACCCAGAAATAGTGCTTCAGGTTAAGAACTTCAGCTTCAGGATGAGAACAGAAATCGTGCTCCGGCAGCGCGGCGGCAGCAGGAGGCCCCATTAGCTAAAGTGGTGCTTCAGGTTAAGAACAGTTTCAGGTGAAGAACAGACCTCCGGAATGAATTAAGTACTTAACCCGAGGTACCACTGTAATAGATTTGAAATCCTAAATCAGGGGACATTTAAAAACACATTTTAAGTAGCCATTAACCACTGTCCACCCCAAAAATAAAGTGTAACCTTATATGAAACACTACTACGCTAACCTTTGAGACAGGTTTTCCTGGGCCATAACCAAACATAAGGTTGGCAGCTGGATTAGACCTTAAAACTGGATGCAGGTCCATAGGCATTGGTGCAAGCGGATCACTTATTCCTTTGCCTTTGCAACCTGCCATGCTCTCTGCCCCTGGGAAGGAGCAATTTATTTATTGCATTTATATTCCACCTTTCCTCCAAGCAGTTCAAGTTGACATACATACTTCTCATCCTTCCCAATTTATTCTCACAACAACCCTGTGAGGTAGGTTAGGCTGGGAAAAAGTGACTGGTCCAAGGTCACCAAGTGATCTTCATGGTTGCATGGGGATTTTGAACCCTGAACTGCAGCTATTCAAAAGTGGCTATGCTGCATTACTGCACCATACAAATAACTTATTTTGAGCATGGAAGGGTACAAGATAAAACTCTAGACTGAGGGTGGTTAACTGCAGATTCAAACATTCTGAAGATTCGTCCATTCCGATGACAAGTGGGCCAAAACAAATAAATAATTCTAAAAAACCAAAGCTGTAAAGCACCACTGCTATGATCCTAATGGCTTCTTAAGGATTCCGAGTCACCTTGTACCAGCAAAACAAAGTGTAACAAGGCAACAGAAGAGGTTTTAAAAGACAGAGGAATCTGTGCTAGACAGCTGCTCCTCACTTGCCTTACACATAAGATGATGAACTAGCAGTGAAAACAGAGGTTTGTGCCACAAAAGCCACAGCCAGGAATTACGTCAGTCAGTCAGTCAGTCATCTTGAAGACCATTTCAAATAAAACTTTATTCTCTCAGCAAACAGTTTTGGAAACAAGGATCAAACATTACACATCAGGCCATACAACAAATAGATCTAGGAAAAATGCTCTAATATTACACATTAGGTCATCTCTTAACTGCACATCAATTTTCTTATTTGCACATCAATTCTCACTAAAGTTACTAAATGAGTGGTGTGAAAAAGTATCTCTAGGACTTTAGTAAAGGACTTTTGACAGAAAATAAGAACATAATCACAGCTTTAATATTACATAGGCTTTGCTAAATAACTTTTACCTAAAGTTGATAGCTAATGCTTCATGAAAATAACTTTTTAGATTAGCACAAGAGTTTTATGTCTGTTCTGAAGTTTAATTCAAAGCAAGGATATTCTAACACAAGCTGAAGTATTTACATTCCAACCTTAAATACGGCACATTAATTCAAGAGTAATACAGAAATCATATTCTGTACTTTTAAGTCATGATGTAGTCACCTACTGCTGTCATACGTACCATGATAGTGAAAAAGTGTTGCAGTAAATGGGAATGGTAACTTTTTACACATCAACAGCAGAATTCTGTTCAGTAGATTTAAGAATACAATCCTAAGTGAGGATGAGTGTGTAGATCACCTGCCCCATCCAAACATCTACCAGCTAGGGAAAAACAACAATATTTTCAACCCCCACAGAATTAGTTACTTCAACTCCGTGCTAATGCAGATGGAATGTTCCTGGGGTCCATCCAAGGAAAAATGGGGCCTTGTATCTAGCAAAGAGCCTTCATCCTGCTCCTGGAATTCCCTGCTTCAGAGTTCAAAACTGACTACTAGCACCAAGAATACACCAATGGTGGATGTATGCCCACAAAGCTTTCTGCGGGAGTAGAGCAGGTCTCTGAGTTGACATTGCCCCTCACTGGTGAACCAGATTATGGGGCGGGGGGGAGGTGGTTGCTCTGTAAGACCATAGTAAATGTGTCAAGGACAGCAACCCAGCTGCCAATTTTGCTTAACCACTTTCCATTCACGCTTAAGTTAAACCCGGGCATTAACCCTGCTCCAAAAATGCTTAAGATGTGGTGTTTTGTGGGTGGGGCGAAGAGATATAGTAATATCTTATGTATTCATTCAGAAGAGTTAAATACCCCCCTGCACTTGTCATTGTTTTACTTATGGGTTACTGTTATGTTGTGCTTTCCAGTGAACATTTGTGCAACAAATAAGGGAGATCTCACAAGTTTTAGATAATATGCTACAAATCAGACCATTTTCTTACATGCTTAATGATGACATTATCTGTATCCTCCAAGCCTCATTATTCCAACTATTAAAGGTAAAGGTACCCCTGCCCGTACGGGCCAGTCGTGACCGACTCTGGGGTTGCGTGCTCATCTCGCTTAAGAGGCCGGGAGTCAGCGCTGTCCGGAGACACTTCCGGGTCATGTGGCCAGCGTGACGAAGCTGCTCTGGTGAGCCAGCACCAGCGCAGCACACGGAAACGCCGTTTACCTTCCCGCTATAAAGCGGTACCTATTTCTCTACTTGCACTTTGACGTGCTTTCGAACTGCTAGGTGGGCAGGAGCTGGGACCGAACGACGGAAGCTCACCCCGCCGCGGGGATTCGAACCGCCGACCATACGATCGGCAAGTCCTAGGCACTGAGGTTTTACCCACAGCGCCACCCGCGTCCCTATTCCAATTATTAAAGTGCAACAATTTCACAAATCAAAGGCACATCTACAGGGCAGAGGACTTATGAAGATGTTGCAGTTGCACTTCCACATACAATAGCTCAAGCGAGAGAATAGACCTTGAAATGTCCTGGTTATTCCCCTGCTTGCTTACAGCACAACAGAATTTAGGCAGCAAAAGTTTGCTTTACAGCCTATAAAACGATTAGCTCTCTGTTGTAATCTATGCTCAAACTAGAGAGAAAACACTTCCTTGAAGCATTAGGTATTCTGCCCTTGGCTCTTCTCCCAGCCTCAAGCAATGGCTTGCCATAAGATCCTTCAGCACAGTATCTTGCACGGCTCTAATATGCACTCCCCACGCCACTAGTTCCTTCTAACATAGGACTAGGAAATCTAGGGCCCTCCAGATATTGCTGGACTACAACTTCCTTCAACCCTGTTGTCATGCTTTCTGGGGTTGAAAGCATTTGAAAGCAAATGAGGGACTCATTCTTTTTTGTGTGCAGTATATGCTGGGCATTTTTGATTCCCTGCATTGAACAGGTAAAACTAGGTCACCTAACAGCTGAACCACACAGGTGGGTATTCTAATTTGAGGACACTGCTCTAGCATCAAGGTCTGTAATCCAGAGGTGGGGAACTGGCTCTTCGGAAGCTGTTGGGACTGTAACTGAACTATGCCTGGGTCTGATGAAAGTTGGGAGTGAAGCAACATCTTTCCTTATCCTTTAACTAAGGGCTCATCCACACTTCCACTTGTCCTGTGCCTAGAAAGCACAGGTCTTACAATTTCCCACTTATATTGTGTTTTTAGGGACGAGTCCAAGTTGTTTTGCATTTGCTGTATAGGTTTTGCTGGGAAAACATGCTCTTTACCACTGGACCAAACAGCAATCTGTTGAAAACAGTAACCTGTGGGGGGTTTTTTTTGGGGGGGGGGAGAGAATGGGGGGCAAATGGAGGTGTGGACAAGCCCTAACAGAACCAATCAGAAATCTGCAACATGCTAAGGGACGTCCCAGACTTCTTTTCTGTTGTGTTTGCATGTGTATTTTGCAACGTCATTGATGAACTAATGGTGTATTTGTAACAATTTATACTGGACCACCATACATCATTCTGTTTTATCTACTGTTCTATGATACTCCTCCCTCCTCCTGAAAAAAAGGCCTCACGGCTTCTTTCAACTACAGTTGTACCTCTGGTCATGAACTTAATTTGTTCCGGAGGTCCGTTCCTAACCTGAGGTACCACTTTAGCTAATGGGGCCTCCTGCTGCCACTACCGTGCGATTTTTGTTCTCATCCTGAGGTAAAGTTCTTAACCTGAGGTACGGAGTCTGTAACCCAAGGTGTTTGTAACCTGAGGTACCACTGTACCAGGTCCTGAATTTCTTTCACCAGAACATGAATTCTTCCCAACAGATCCTTTCCTCAGAAACGGTGCCAGTCGCTTTTCTAGATCATCCCACTATGTGGAGGATTCTCTACCAACTGTTTTTTAAAACTTAAACATGTGGACGCGCATGCATTTGCGTATCTACTGTAAACTGATCTGGGCAGGGACATGTCTTTCTTGTGGCCATTCTGTGTTGTTGTTTTTTAAAGACTATGTACGTCATGCACATTACATTGGTGCTTTATATTTCTGTATTAATAGACCCTCCCTTTCTCCAAAGTGCTTAGGGCAGAGGGCACGGGGCTTCTTTCTTCTTCTTACTTGCCTCACCCAACCCATCTTTTAAAGCTCCCATCAACTCCCACGAAGTGATCTGAAGCCAACTCTGTCCCAAGTAAAACATTTGCCGCTGAACACCGTGGCTGCAGAGGCGTCCCCTCGCCCTATTACCCCGATGACCACATACTGATGACTTGCTTTTTTTATTAAAACGAAAACCAAAACGCACCAAAATTGCGTATCGACTACACAACCAAGTTCTCAAGGCAGTTTGCAAGACTACATACAGTGGTACCTCAGGTTACATATGCTTCAGGTTACATACGCTTCAGGTTACATACGCTTCAGAACAGAAATTGTGCAGCAGCAGCGCAGCAGCAGCAGCAGTGGGAGACCCCATTAGCTAAAGTGGTGCTTCAGGTTAAGAACAGTTTCAGGTTAAGAACGGACCTCCGGAACGAATTAAGTTCATAACCAGAGGTGCCACTGTAGTTGAAAGAAGCCATGTGAGGCCTTTTTTCAGGAGGAGGGAGGAGGCATTTACATAAATATAGCTGCAGAAACAATACTTTCTACACAAATAAGTAGTAACTAGGCAGATCAACTTTTTTCATACACACATGAACTATTGACAAGTCCATTCTTGAAAGCAACCACCTTTCATTATTTAAGCACTACTTCCTCCAGTTTAACATCCAAGCCAAAGTCATTGCTTTTGTACAGCTTTTAGAGAGGGTTAGTGCTTGTAACTCTAAAAATAACCTATGAAACAAACTGGTGATTTTATGTGATATTTCATGAAAGCTTTAAGTCATCTTTTTGCACTTCGTTCCGGAACGAATTAAGTTCTTAACCCGAGGTACCACTGTATTACACACAGACAGACCAGAAGCCTCTGGGATAACTAAGTCGGTAGAGTTAGATCAACCTCAGGCCGTGAGTTCGAGCCCCGAGCTGGGCAAAAGGGGGTTGGTCTAGATGACCCTCGGGGGTTCCTTTCCAACTCCACGGTTCTGCGAAACGGCCACAGCTGGCCAGCTTCTCTCCTCCATCCCAGTTTTCCCCTTCGCAGCACAAGCCTGGGAAGGTAAGCCCCACCGAGTCCAAATTGGGGTGGGGGCAGTCCAACATTTGCGAAATGTGCAAAGGGGGGGGGGAGAAAGAGGAGCCTCAGTCGGGGTCTCCCAACAGCCCCCTCAGACGCGGGCTCCCCGCCTCGCGACGCCGCCCTCAGATAACCGGGAGCTCCGGCGGTCTCCCCTCCGCGCCCATTCCTCCCTTCATTTCCTCTCAGGCGCCCCCACTTACCTCAGAAACAAAAACACGCCCGCCCTCCAACGTCACCCCGCCGCATACGCGAGACCAGGCTCGCTCTCCGCCACCTGCACCCGCTTCAAGCACCCGCTAGGCCCCGCTCGGAACCCGCCGTAGCTCCGCAAGCCCGATTTTCCTTTCTATTTTCTTCTCTTTTTTTCCCCCCCAACCCGCCGCCGCCGGCGGAAACACGCCAGATTCAACCCGGATGCGCGACCCCGCCCACACAGCGGTGTAACCCGAGCCGCGACCGCTCTAGCCAATGGCGGGGCTTTGTGGTTTAGGTTGCCTCCGCCTTCTCCAGACCAGACAAAAAGAGCGGGTGGGCGTGGTCCTTTCCGCTATGGGCGTGCCTGGGGGCGGGGCCTAGATGGCGCTGATGCTTAGAATGCCGCGTTTCTGTTTGATCCCGCTGACTCGAGAGACGTCGGAGGCTGCACATCCTGGGGGGGACGCGGGTGGCGCTGTGGTCTAAACCACTGATCCTCTTGGAATTGCTCGTTCAGAAAGCCGGCGGCTCGAATCCTCCACGATCGGGGTGAACGCTACATTTGACCTTACAAGAGCAGTCTCTGAGATCAGAATAACTAAACATCATCCACATTTCTTGTTTTGGGGAAGAAACTGGTTTTTCCAGCTCTTGCATAATCTCCATTGTAACTTTTAAAGTTTCTAAACAACTTCACCCTTCCCCATCTGTAGGAACAAAATTACAGTGTGTGATTTGGTCTCAGTCCTGTATTGTACAACCCTTTTAAAATTGACCTAATGAAAAGAAAGGGCTGTCTTCAGATGGCTCCGGGGTCAAATAACTCCATGCCCTCCAGCTTTTCTCCAGTGAAAATAGTGACATCTTACCATATGTTCCAACATTTCTCTGAAGAAAATAGTGACATCCTAATAAAAACCTGTGGGTTAAACCACAGAGCCTAGGATTTGCCAATCAGAAGGTTGGCAGTTTAAATCCCTGCGATGGGGTGAGCTCCTGTTGCTCGGTCCTTGCTCCTGCCAACCTAGCAGTTCGAAAGCACATAGAATCATAGAGTTGGAATAGACCACAAGGGCCATCGAGTCCAACCCCCTGCCAAGCAGGAAACACCATCAGAGCACTCCTGACATATGGTTGTCAAGCCTCTGCTTAAAGACCTCCAAAGTAGGAGACTCCACCACACTCCTTGGCAGCAAATTCCACTGTCGAACAGCTCTTACTGTCAGGAAGTTCTTCCTAATGTTTAGGTGGAATCTTCTTTCTTGTAGTTTGGATCCATTGCTCCGTGTCCGCTTCTCTGGATCTAGATGCTATACTATTGATGCAGCCCAGAATTGCATTGGCTTTTTTAGCTGCCGCGTCACACTGTTAGCTCATGTCAAGTTTGTGGTCAACCAAGACTCCTAGATCCTTTTCACATGTACTGCTCTCAAGCCAGGTGTCACCCATCTTGTGTTTGTGCCTCTCATTCTTTTTGCCCAAGTGCAATACTTTACATTTCTCCCTGTTAAAGTTCATCTTGTTTCTTTTGGCCCAGTTCTCTAATCTGTCAAGGTCGTTTTGAAGTGTGATCCTGTCCTCTGGGGTGTTAGCAACCCCTCCCAGTTTGGTGTCATCTGCAAATTTGATCAGGATGCCCTTGAGTCCATCATCCAAGTCGTTGATAAAGATGTTGAATAAGACCGGGCCCAAGACAGAACCCTGTGGCACCCCACTAGTCACTCTTCTCCAGGATGAAGGGGAACCATTGATGAGCACCCTTTGGGTTCGGTCAGTCAGCCAGTTACAAATCCACTGAGTGGTAGCATAGTCAAGACCGCATTTTACCAGCTTCTTTACAAGAATATCATGGGGCACCTTGTTGAATGCCTTGCTGAAATCAAGGTAGGCTACATCCACTGTGTTCCCTTCATCTACCAGGCTTGTAATTCTGTCAAAAAACGTCAAAGGTACTGCTCTGGCGGGAAGGTAAACAGCGTTTCCAAGTGCTGCTCTGGTTCGCCAGAAGCGGCTTAGTCCTGCTGGCCACATGACCTGGAAGCTGTACTCCGGCTCCCTTGGCCAATAAAGTGAGATGAGCGCTGCAATCCCAGAGTCGGCCACAACTGGACCTAATGGTCAGGGGTCCCTTTACCTTTACCTAAGGAAAAGCAGGACATTCTGGGATCAAATAAGAAACCAGGACAGCATCTGTTAATCCGAGAGTGTCCCTGGAAAATAGGGACATTTGAAGAGTTTGTGATGGTTTCTAAACCAGATGCAGTACCTCTATCAAGAATGAAGAACGAATTCACAGTGATAGAAACCAACTATCTTTTGAAAACGTTGTGGCATGCGCTGATCGGGCTGTACACCTGCTCTTTTGTCATGTATACACATTTTGTCATATCATGAATGCTGTGTGAATCAACTCACAAGTGTGACAACACAAAACAACCACAGTGCAAAAAGTGTATCATTTCAGACATGCCAATAAAGATCAAGGCCAAAAGTGTATCATATTAGCATCACTTCTGCTTTATTTTTCATTAAATACTATGAGTGGTCATGATATTTATGTAGAATCCAGTGCTTACATCATAGCTGTCAACGTTTCCCTTTTTTAAAGGGAATAGGATAGGATTCCTCGCAAGAAAGGGGGAAAGTTGACAGCTATGGCTTACATGAGTATCTTTCTGCCTTGGAAATATATATCTATTTACTGCATTCATTCATTCATGATTCGTTCAACTAACTTGAAAAGTCAAGCCTTCGGAGCATCAAGTGCAAAATAGCTGGAAATTCTTCTCGAAGAATTTCACAGCACCCTCTGCAATCGATTTTTTAAACGCATCAGTTGGTGACACTGTCACTTTAATACTTTATTTGCCTCCAATTGGTTGAAAGATTGGAACATTCCTGCATGTCGAAGGAAAGCCTCGCCACGCGATTGGCTGCGCTGAACGCAGCAGGATACTTCCTGGAATGTCTGCAACCCAACGTTCCTCCAGGTCTGTTTCACTGGAAAAGTGGTGGTCGTGATCTTCTTTTATTCGAAATGTAATTAATAGACTCGGAATGGTTGGTAAGGAGAATGTGGGAGTTTAATAAGCTCTCCTGTACTTTGCGTACGGCAGGGGAAAATATCGGTGCATGTTGCAGGGCTGGTTGAATCCATGTTTCGTGGGGGAGGCGGGAGGCGGTTGGGGAACTGCTCACTAGTATATTTACTAACTTACAATCATATAATCATGGAATTGTAGAGTTGAAAGGGACCTTGAGGGTCGTGGAGTTTTTAACTTATTTTCCTCCCGTTTGAATATTAATCACGGTGCAGAAATTTAAGTATCAGCTGATCGATCTTTGCGTAACCCAGAAGGGAAACCGGCAGCAAAAATAAATAGCCAGGAGATCAGTTTTGCATGTGTTGATCAGATCGGTGGTTGAAGATCTGCGAAAAAGCAAGGTGTCTTTTCCTTCCAGGCGTGTGTGAACTGTAACACAAGCAAGGATGCTCTACCCGTTTTCTTGAAACCAGTCTTCTACACATGCCAAAGAAGTCTTTCGTGTACGGTGCTCAAAACAGGTAATAAAGATCAGTGTGGACCCTTTAAACTGATACCAGGGCAGGTTGATAATTTGCATAAAAATAGAGTACATTCACATCCATAGCAATAACAGCAGCTATAGTGCTTTAAGTGTTGCTGGAATTTGCGCATGAGCAGAGACAGAAATGGAAGAGAATTGTTGACCTTTTACTTGTTCATTGAATGGCACTCTTCAGATCATGTTATTAGCTGTAAATCTTGGAGTGTGTAAAAGAGGATGATCTTCTGCTTGTGTTCAAAGATTGTAATCAGTTGAAGCTCTTCTAAAGTTAAAGGTTAAAAATATTGTGGCGTCAGGATGGGGTTCTTTTACAAACTCAAAACAACATCTCCAGAAAGTTTTGTGGGTTTTTTTGCATTTCTGTCTGTTGAGATTTTTAAAAAATGTGACCAGGGCAATTAATCTGACATTAATCTAGTTCAAAAATCAAAATGCCATGAACACAAAATTCCAAAATCAGAGACTGGATCTAAGCAAAATAGCCTATTTTTCTCACATTTGATGGATATTTTCATAACTGCCTTTCTGTTTATAAATTGGTCTTGCCTACTTTCTATAGGGACGCGGGTGGCGCTGTGGGTTAAACCACAGAGCCTAGGACTTGCCGATCAGAAAGACGGCGGTTTGAATCCCCGCGACAGGGTGAGCTCCCGTTGTTCGGTCCCTGCTCCTGCCAACCTAGTAGTTTGAAAGCACCTCAAAGTGCAAGTAGATAAATAGGTACCGCTCCGGCGGGAAGGCAAACGGCGTTTATGTGCGCTGCTCTGGTTCGCCAGAAGCAGCTTAGTCATGCTAGCCACATGGCCCGGAAGCTGTACGCCGGCTCCCTTGGCCAATAAAGCGACATGAGAGCCGCAACCCCAGAGTCGGTCACTCTTTATCTTTACCTTTACTTTCTATATCATGTGGATAATCTGTACCTTCCCCCACCCCCAAATGTTGCTGGTCTACAGCTCCCAGCATTTTCTGATGACTGGCCATGATGGCTGGGGCGGAAACAACATCTGAAAGTCCACAGGTTGGCCACCTGTTCTTTCATATCAACTGACATATACCAGATTTCTTAAAAAATCATTCTTGGCATTCTGTTCAAAATTGTTGATTTGCAGAATTTTTCACACAGAATGACGGGGGGAAAGAATAATACAAAACATCTTGAAATTGATAAAATTTGGACAGTCTAATTCTGGAAGCTAGGAATAGCAGCTGCGCTTGTGTCTACATGGTGGAACTTCTGAAATTTGAAACATGCCTTCCTTTGTCCTTAGAGGAAGTCACAAAATAACAGTGCCTCTGCTCAAGGTTAAAATAACAAGGTTTTATTATTATCTACTGCAGTCAGCACCTTTTTCGTTTGTTCTGTTTGCTGGATATTAAGACATAATAATAATAATAATAATAATAATAATAATAATAATAATAATAATAATAATAATTGTTTACTCAGATACTGGAAATCAAAAGCCATTCAAAATGACGACAGAAACATTGGTGAAGGATATTAAACCAGGCTTGAAAAACCTCAATCTTATATTCATTGTTCTAGAAACAGGTGAGTGCTCTGCAGATGACAATGGCTAACATGCTTTAAAAACCTATTGCACTACAGCTGAGAGGTCCATCTGCTTCCTTGTTTCACAGAATCATATTAAAAGACATAGAACCATCACATTATTTTACTTTATTAATTATGGGCTGCACATGGACTTCCTTCTATCAATAGCCAATGAAAGGTGACATTGCATGATCAATATTAGTATTTCTGAATAGGATTCTTTGAAATGTAGAAGCAGACTGGATTGCTGTCAGGCTGAGTGCAGCTTATGGAAGAATCTAAGGATCTTTTACTCTTGCCTTAAAAAACCCCCACAACTTTGTGCTTTTAGCAGAGTGTTTTTATCTGGATTCAGAAAAGTGTTGTGCTATATTGAGTGTTGTGGGTTCCTTGGACTGTCATCTCGTACTGATGCACCCTGTTGCAAGTCAGAATATTGTCACCTCATTTATATAGCATGCATTGCAATTCCATATCACTTGCATTGTCAATAATACTCCTAGGTTCCTTTCTTGTTAATGCCATACAAGTTGAGGGTGCCTTTTCCTCTCCCCTTTCCAGGAATGTTTCATTTTCTTCTTCTTCTGGTGATAAAGAGCTGCGCTCTGCAAATGTTTCCGTGGGGTGGGATTGGCACGGAGCTGCTTCCCAGCCTGTACTTCTGGCCTGAAAGCAGAAACACCCTTTTAGCTGCCTTGAATTTTGGTAACCGTGAATTTTGCTAACCATTCCTACCGGAATGTCCCAGAAACTCCAGCGGGTAGAGAATGCTGCAGCGAGGCTCCTCACGGGTGCCTGCCATGGGAGCATATTCACCCAGTGCTTTTCCAGCTGCACTGGCTCCCGGTGGAGTACAGGGTCAGATATAAGGTGCTGGTTTTGACCTTTAAAGCCCTTCACGGCCTAGGACCCTCGTACCTACGGGACCGCCTCTCCTGGTATGCCCCACGGAGGACCTTAAGGTCCATAAATAGCGACACCCTAGAGGTCCCGGGCCCTAAGGAAGTTAGAATAGCCTCAACCAGAGCCAGGGCCTTTTCAACACTGGCCCCGGCCTGGTGGAACGCTCTGTCTCATGAGACTAGGGCCTGCAGAATCTGATTTCTTTCCGCAGGGCCTGTAAGACAGAGTTGTTCCGCCTGGCCTTTGGCTTGGAGTCAATTTTATTCCCTCCCCCTCTTTCTTTTTTCCTTTCTCCTACTGTAATGAGGCTGCATTTTAATCTTTTAATGTTGTATTTTAATCTTGTTTTTAAGTTGTATGCATTCAACTTGTTTTTATTATTGGTTGTTGGCCGCCCTGAGCCCGGCCTTGGCTGGGGAGGGCGGTGTATAAATAAAATTTATTATTATTATTATTATTGCCACCAGGCCGGGTTACCAAGACCAAGGATGGCCATGAAGTGCGGACATGTAAAGTAGCCGACAAAACTGGCAGCATAAACATCTCTGTGTGGGACGATGTTGGCAACCTCATCCAACCAGGAGACATCATCCGACTCACCAAAGGGTATGGACCACCTTTCCAATAGGACTGCAATAGGAGAAAGTGGGGGAAATTGGATGTTCCTTTCTCCAAGTGGAGCTTTAGCCCCAGCCCCAGAAGTAACAGGTAGTTGGGCCCATTTTAGGCTTTTTCAGGTATACGCCTAAGATCACATAGTATAATAATAAGAATAAGAATAATATATAATCCAGGTGGGGGCAGCTCACCTGCTTAATCTTTCTGTCCACATTCTTAGCCCTTATCTTAGCTCTTATCTTCCTTGCACAATACACATCCCACAATATAATAATAATAATAATAATAATAATAATAATAATAATAATAATAATTTATTTATACCCTGCCCATCTGGTTGGGTTTCCCCAGCCACTCTGTGCAGCTCCCAACAGAACATTAAAAACTTCCCTAAACAGGGCTGCCTTCAGATGTCTTCTAAAAGTCAGATAGTTATTTATTTCCTTGACATCTGATGGGAGGGCGTTCCACAGGGTGGGCACCACTACTGAGAAGGCCCTCTGCCTGGTTCCCTGTAACCTCACTTCTCACAGTGAGGGAACCGCCAGAAGGCCCTCAGAGCTGGACCTCAGTGTCCGGGCAGAACGATGGGGGTGGAGACGCTCCTTCGGGTATACTGGGCCAAGTCCATTTAGGGCTTTAAACGTCAGCACCAACACTTTGAGTTGTGCTTGGAAACATACTGGCAGCCAATGTAGGTCTTTCAGTACTGGTGTTAGATGGGCTCGGCGGCCACTCCCAGTCACCAGTCTAGCTGCCACATTCTGGATTAATTGTAGTTTCTGGGTCACCTTCAAAGGTAGCCCCACATAGAGTGCACTGCAATAGTCCAAGCAGGAGATAACCAGAGCACGCACCACTCTGGCAAGACAGTCTGCGGGCAGGTAGGGTCTCAGCCAGCATACCAGATGGAGCTGGTAGACAGCTGCCCTGGACACAGAACTGACCTGTACTTCTGTGGACAGTTGTGAGTCCAAAATGACTCCCAGGCTGTGCACCTGGTCCTTCAGCGGCAAGTTACCCCATTCAGTAGCGTAGGAAGTCACCTTGAACCAAGTCAGGCCCTTGGTCCATCTGTCTGAGTCCTGTCTGTGCTGCCTGGTAGTGGCTTTCCAGGGTTTCATGTGTTTAAACTAATTCAGAATGAATTTCAGCGCTGGCTCCAGGATCTTGGATGGGGAGAGCACAGTTTAATCTGGGAGGATGTGCAGAGAATTATCCTCTTGCCCTGCCTGTGATCTTCTTGGGTGTTCTGTGCGAAATGGGAATAGCAGTACTGCTGGTGTGTCCCAACTTTGCCAGCCCCAATTAGTTAAACTGAGTGTTTCTTTTTTATTATTATTATTTGTTTGATACCCAGCAGCTGAAGGGCAATATTCTGAACTATCCAGAGGAAGTAAAAAGTGCTTAACAGTGCAACCCTATACCTGTCTACTCAGAAGTAAGTTCCACTGAGTTCAGTGGCGCTTACTCCCAGGTAAGTGGGTATAGGATTGCAGCTTAAGACTTCTTAGCTGTAATGAGACTTAAAAATGTGCAGATTATGCCCAATAGTATCCAGAAATGCACAGAAACTCAATTGACTTAACTGAGAAGACAGGTGGACTATTTTATACTGAAATGTGGGGTAACAAATTTTATAAATAGAACAATATGCATCATACAACTGGAGAACAACTTTATGCGTCTGTGCTTCAAGGTACCCCCAAATCGGGTATTTTGTTTTGAGCTGGTGCATTTTCCACCTATTAGAGGAATGTTGTGCTGTTCCTAACCATGAGTCTCTCTCCCCTAGGTATGCATCTGTTTTCAAAGGCTGCCTGACCTTGTACACTGGACGTGGAGGAGACTTGCAGAAAGTTGGAGAGTAAGGCCTGTAATTGGCTTATGCCAATGTTGCTTTTTTGGAACTGGAGGTTTGGTACATGGTTGATTTTTTTTAAGTTCAGACACACAGCCAGATTCCCACCAAAGGATAGTATTTGCTCCAGGGGCTATCACCACCATAAGTCAAGGAGGCAGCTTCCAAGTTAGAAAAGACTGGTGACTACTTTGCATGCTGACCGCACCGTAATAAACGGTTCAGGCTACAGTTAGCAAATCTATTGAACATTGAGAGGCATTGCTTGCATAAGAAACTCTCCCCCCTGCCCTCCATAAAGGTAAAGGGACCCCTGACCATTAGGTCCAGTCGTGGTTGACTGTGGGGTTGCGGCACTCATCTCGCTTTATTGGCCGAGGGAGCCAGCGTACAGCTTCCGGGTCATGTGGCCAGCATGACTAAGCCGCTTCTGGCGAACCAGAGCAGCGCACGGAAAAGCTGTTTACCTTCCCACCAGAGCGGTACCTATTGATCTACTTGCACTTTGACATGCTTTTGAACTGCTAGGCTGGCAGGAGCAGGGACCAAGCAACGGGAGCTCACCCCGTCGCGGGGATTCCAACCGCTGACCTTCTGATCGGCAAGTCCTAGGCTCTCTGGTTTAACCCACAGTGCCACCCGCGTCCCGTCAGCCCTCCATAACTGTACTACAAATGCTCATTATTTTTTAATTAACTCTGTAGGATAAATACCCCTCTGTGCATTTCAAAAGGCATCCACTAATTTGTAATCTAAGGCAAACGCCTTCCTACCTCCCTTACAAATGATTCCCATTTCCCCCCCTAGGATGTTTCTATGAAAAGACCCACCATTCCTGAGCTTTTATGCACGAGTAATTATATGAGTAATATTGGCTGGGGTTGATGGTGGCTTGTAGTTGGGGTCTTCAGGTTGTTCCCACGTGCTGCTGCCTTTAACGGAAACTCTCTTGAGTGAACTTGCACAGCTGCTGTTACCCATTTCTGAAATTGTTTTTCTTCTTCTTTTCAATAGTATGGACATTAGATTACCCATAGCCTGGGGGGGGGGGGGATGCATGCTGTCAGGTTTTGATTTTGACAGCTTGAGATTTTATTTTACCTCGGAAACTGCAGCTAATCCAGAATGCGGCAGCTAGACTGGTGACTGGGGGCGGCCGCCGAGACCACATAACACCGGTCTTGAAAGACCTACATTGGCTCCCAGTACGTTTCCGAGCACAATTCAAAGTGTTGGTGCTGACCTTTAAAGCCCTAAACGGCCTCGGTCCAGTATACCTGAAGGAGCGTCTCCACCCCCATCGTTCTGCCCGGACGCTGAGGTCCAGCGCCGAGGGCCTTCTGGTGGTTCCCTCACTGCGAGAAGCAAAGGTACAGGGAACCAGGCAGAGGGCCTTTTCGGTAGTAGCGCCCGCCCTGTGGAACGCCCTCCCATCAGATGTCAAAACGATAAACAACTACCTGACATCTTAAGGCAGCCCTGTTCAGGGAAGTTTTTAATGTATGATATTTTAGTGTTTTTTGGTTTCTATGGAAGCCGCCCAGAGTGGCTGGGGAAACCCAGCCAGATGGCGGGGTACAAATAATAAATTATTATTATTATTATTATTATTATTATTATTATTATTATTACCTTCCCTCCTGCAGCCCTGGCTTCCCCGCTCCTATAAAAGTACAGTGCTGCCTCGCAAGACGAAATTAATTCGTTCCGCAAGTCTCTTCGTCTTGCGAGTTTTTCGTCTTGCGATGCACGGTTTCCCATAAGGAAACCGCCTTCCTAGGGAAACCTCTTCTGAAGGCTGGGGGGGGGGCAAGGGCTTTTATTCCCACCCCCAGCATTTTAAAAAACCCCGGGACAGCGGAGGACTTCTCCGCTGTCCAGGCGATCTTAAAATGCTGGCGGGCGGCATTTTAAAATCGCCCCGGGACAGCGGAGGACTTCTCCGCTGTCCGGGGCGATTTAAAAGCCCCTGGGAAGGCAGGCAGGGGGGACAAAGACTTTTGCCCCCCCGCCGGCCTTCAGAAGAGGTCCTGGACCTCTTCTGAAGGCGGGCGGGGGGCGAAAGTCTTTGCTCCCCCCCGCCTGCCTTCAAAAGCCCTCCGGGACAGGCAGGCAGGGGGGAGCAAAGGTCCAGGACCTCTTCTGAAGGCGGGCGGGGGGCGAAAGTCTTTGCTCCCCCCCACCTGCCTTCAAAAGCCCTCCGGGACAGTGGAGAAACGCGCTGTGTTTCTCCGCTCTCCCGGGAAGGCAGGCGGGGGGAACAAAGACTTTCGCCCCCCACCCGCCTTCAGAAGGCGTTCCCTCCCCGCCGCCCGGCTTCGGAACATCGTTCCGAAGCCCGGCGGCGGCGGGAGGAGGCGTTCCCGCCTCACCGCCCGGCTTCGGAGGAGGTCCGAGGACAGTGGGGAAGACGCGCTGCGCTTCCCCGCTGTCCCGGATATTTCCCTATGGGCTGTCGTCTTGCGAAGCAAGCCCATAGGGAAATTCGTCTTGCGAAGCGCCTCCAAAACGGAAAACCCTTTCGTCTAGCGGGTTTTCCGTCTTGCGAGGCGTTCGTCTTGCGAGGTACCACTGTATATACTTCAAAGGATATTGTCAAAGTTTGCGTTTGTTGATGTCTGGCATTAATCTAGGTCCAGGCCTAAATTATTACTGCTAATTGGCATGTGGTTACCGTCCCTCACTGCCCATGTAGAGCTGCATACATGTAGGGAGAGGGAGAATAATAATATTATAATAATTATACTCAGCCCATCTGGCTGGGTTCCCCCAGCCACTTTGGATGGACATTTGTCAGTGGACTGACAGCTGTGTTTTATCTGCTGCCCCTCCTGTTCCAGGTTTTGTATGGTTTACTCAGAAGTGCCAAATTTCAGTGAGCCAAACCCAGAATATGTTGCCCAGCAGTCGCAAAACAAAAATGTGAGTATCAGGATTCTTAACTAACGCTGGGGGGGTGAAATGAATTTTGAAGGAAGAGCTTCCTGACCCAATCAGAAGGGGTGTTTATGCCTCCCTTTACAGCAGGGAAATGCATCACTCCAAATTCTCGTGACCACCCTACACTCAGTGCAGCTCTCCTCTATACCCCAATGCTTATTTTTATATTGTATTTTGCTACAGGCAGCTGTTGCATTTCCTTGCCCTGAGAAAATGGAAGCTACGGTGGGTGTTAAGGATTATACACCTTAATCTTTCAGGAAGTAAGCCCGTAAGGTCTCAGGTCCAGAGCCTGGGAGGATTCCTGTATATTAAGAGCAGAGCGGAAAGCGCAAATTTTACCCATCACAGTGAGGGAGTGAAGCTGCAAAGAGGAGGGATTTTCCATTTGGTGTAACTCTTTAATGGTACAGGGAGGTCTTCTCAGTTACGGATTTGGCAATTCTTCTGGATTGCCTTACTGGATCTGACTCGAGAGTGAGTAATGCTGACTGGGATGGAATTGACTTCCTTAGCATGTAGATGTGCTCCCTCCCTCTCTCTAGGGTGCTAGATAACATCTTCCAAGATCCACTTTGCCTAGATGAGTGTGGACACATTACAGGTCTCTTGGGGAAACAGTAACCCCTCTAGCCCTGCTCCCTCGTCTGATAACCTCTTGTTTTCTGCACAATTGACTTATAAAACATTTTTCTCTTCCTTCTCAGGCTGTGTACACATCATATGTTTAAAGCACATGCACCAACCCTCAAGAATATTGTAGTTTAAGGGTGCTGTGACCACAGTTACCAGGATTCCTTGGGGGAAGTCATGTACTTTAAATATACAGTGGTACCTCAGGTTACATTCGCTTCAGGTTGCAGACTCCGCTAACCCAGAAATAGTACCTCGGGTTAAGAACTTTGCTTCAGGATGAGAACAGAAATCGTGCTCCAGCAGCACGACGGCAGCCGGAGGCCCCATTAGGTAAAGTGGTGCTTCAGGTTAAGAACAGTTTCAGGTTAAGTATGAACCTCCGGAACGAATTAAGAACTTAACCTGAGGTACCACTGTATGGTGTGTACACAGCTGTAGTTATACTTCTGTAAACCTTCCCCCGCCCCTCCTCTGCCCATGGCTGTTGTATCTGTGGAACTTCTGTATATGTCAAAAAAATTCTTTTGCTTTCTTCGACAGACACAGAATGACAACGCAGCGCCCACAGCCTCCCAAACCACAGCAGGGCCTTCCACGTCATCAGCAGGTAGGCAGCGAATGATCTTGCACTTCCTAGTACCGTTGAGCGAAACGGATACCTGCAGGTGAGAGAAGCACAAGTCGTGCATGTCAGGATTTTGTGCCTTGTGGTATTATTTAGCCTGGAAATGGCCAACATCTGACTCATGGCCTATCTAAGGGTCAAATTGGACATGGCAGTGGATTGTACCCAATGTGATATTACATGAATGTTCTGTCAGCGCAAAGATTTATGCTTCTGCAATGGAATGTTATCCCCTTCTCTTCCCGCCCCCAAATTGTGCCTCCTAAATCTGTCCTAGGGGTTCCACAAACCCTCTGGGGCAAATTTGATGAGGGTGCACAGCGCGCACAATGGAACTTGGCTGGGGTGGGAAGCCACACTGCATAGACGAAACCCTTGCACTGACAGGTTTCGGCAGTTGAATACTGCCCATTAAATAAATCTTTTTGTTTAATGTACAGTTTTGGTTTTTTAAAATTCAAATAGTATCAGTGGAGCGGGGGGCAGTTGCTAATAATAGCTGGAATTACAGCAAGCTGTGGAGGGGGGGATTTAACTCTTTCCTATTGCATCCCTAAGGAAAATCCTTTGAAGCTAGTACTCTTTTCTTTTTAAATTGGCAACTGGTAATTTTAAATTAAAACCCAAACTAGGTATGTTATTTGTTTATTGAATCAGATACTTATTTATTGGATCAGTCCTACAGCTTCTAAAAACAGCATCTGTCAGCAGAAACGTTCTGACCGTATATTCTATCACAGTGTTGCACAAAGGCTTCCCTTCTCTAAAATGAAATAAATACTTCGCTCTTTCTCTCCCTCCTGTAAAGCTAGCAGCGAGAGCTGATCTATATAGCGTTGTGTATTCCACACACTTGAATGCATCTGGCATTCAACTGAAAACGCCACATTTCCCATCTGCTAGCTACTGTATTTTTCGCTCTATAACATGCACTCGACCATAACACACACGTAGTTTTTAGAGGAGGAAAATCCGTAGGCATGCCACCCGTAGGCATTCCCTCCATAACACGCACAGACATTTCCCCTTACTTTTTAGGAGGAAAAAAGTGAGTGTTATGGTGCAAAAAATACGGTACTTTAGTTCCTAAAACAACAAGCAGAAGACTCTTTTTACTATATCCCAGCAGGAATACCAATGGATTTGTTGGCTCCATCTCTGTGGGTTCCAGTAAGGTTTTTCTGTTCTCCTCCTGGGAGCCAGCATGGTGTAGTAGTTAAGAGCGGTGGACTCGTAATCTGGGGAATCGGGTTCGTGTCTCCGCTCCTCCACATGCAGCTGCTGGGTGACCTTGGGCCAGTCACACTTCTTTGAAGTCTCTCAGCCCCACTCACCTCACAGAGTGTTTGTTGTGGGGGAGGAAGGGAAAGGAGATTGTGAGCCGCTTTGAGACTCCTTGGGGTAGTGATAAAGCGGGATATCAAATCCAAACTCTTCTTCTTCTTCTTTCCCCCCCTCCCCTCCCTTTCTTTTAGTCACTGACAACCAGAATGGCAACGGGTTGATCACCACTGGATCTGGCAGCTCCACCCACACAGCTAGTGCCCCCTCTCACCCCACCAGCGGCCGCATCACCCGGAGCCAGCCCAACCACCAGAGCGGAAGCTCGTCAGGGTCGTCCTCTAACCCAGTCAGCAATGGCAAAGAGACACGGCGAAGCAGCAAGAGATAACAAGCACAGGAATTGGGGTTGCTTTTCTGTCCCTTCCCTCCACTGCCTGCTGTGTTAACCTTTGCCTCCTGCTGATCAGCTTTGAGGCAGAGCGGCTGACACCGAAAAGAGACGGGTGGCCAGGCTATGGATGCAGAGACTCTGAATTGTACGAAACCAATTTGTATTTTAGCCACTGAAATCTCCTTTTTAACATGCGATGCCAAGTACCGGGTGAGGATCTTGAGTGCGTTTATGCTGATAATCCCAGGTCAAACTTGTTCTTTTCAGGATTCCTTGCAGGAAATTAACATGTCTGCCTGACCGCCTTTTAACCTGATTGCATTTCATTGCTCCCTTCTAACTTCCCAGATGACATGTTCCTGTGCTACAGGCGCATGCGTCCTTGATTTTAACCCCCTTCTAAAAAACAAAGTCTAGAACCCTTAAAAGAGGGGTTTGAAAGATGTGATCCTTCAAGGGCTGTTGGAGTCCAATTCCCATCAGTCCCAGCCAGTATGGCCAATGGTTGGGATGATGGGAGTTGTCCATCAACATCTGAAAGTCCACAGGCTCCCCATCTCTGGTTTAAAACTATTTATTGTGGACTTGTGACGAAATCTATGAAAGAACTCTAGACCGAGTGGCTTTGTTAATTATTATTGTGAGCTAAATGACAGGTTGTGTTTCAGTTTCCATAAGGCTCTTGAGTTTCATGAGATGTTTTGTAAGGAGGAGGTGTACCCAGACAAACAAAACAGAATTTATGCCACTTTTTCCGAGCCAAACTGAGTGACTATCCAGAACCGGCCAGTGAGATGGCACTGTTGCTGTATCCCCCAAACATATTCTTGATTGATATTGTAGCTCACAGCATCCTGTAGCTAGGTTTCTGTAGATATAATGATGGTGTTAGATTTAGATGTGTGGCTAAATTGAGAAGCTTTTAAACAACAACAACAAAAACCTAAAAAAAACAAAAACACATGCCCAAATCTAAATTATGAAAAATGAGGATTCGGTTATATTTTAATTTCTATTATTGTGCAGAAAACTTTAAATAGATTTGTGTTTTTATTCCAGCGTATCTCAGCATGGTTGGCATCAAAGGCTGGCAGTGTTGGGCATATTTTCTGAGGCCTGTCAGGCTCACAAGCCAGTGCTGCCAGCTTGGTTCTCATTTGGTAGAAGGCACAGCCAGGGTCAAAGATGTAAGGTGTGTTTGCCTCTAAACTGGTCCAGACCCTGTGTGAAGTAAGAAAGCTACTCAGACTACCCCCTTTAACCTCTTTTGGGGTTAATCATTGCTGTTCTCTATGTCCTTGTTCCTCTCTCCTAACATTTAAGGGGCCTATTAGGTTCAAGGGCTCCAGAAAGCTATTGATTGCCCTGGTTTCAGTTAGCTAAAAGGAATCTGCAGAATAGTCTGCTTTGTAAATGGAACGGTAAAAGTTTTGAAAGGAAGATAAGATGGCATTTAAACACTACAAAATCGTTTTGCCAAACTTAAAACACTTTCTCGAAAGCCAATAAAATGTTCAGAAGAAACATTTTCTCTCTCTTTTTTGAAGTGCTATTTTATCTAGCAGTTTGGGTCCTTGTCTCCTTTTCTCTCTTTCCTTCTGTTTTCCACTCTAGAGTAATTGCTTGAATTTCTCAACTGGTTGTTTTTTTTAAAGCTACGTCACTGTTGTCTAAAATCTGATGTGACAGTTTGAATGTACTATTCATGAATGTTTGGGGAATAAATATTTTAATCCTCTTTACAATGTGAATGTCTCTGATCGGAGAAAATGGGTCATTCCATGGAACAATAGATGTGAGTGCAAAACTGGAAGTAACTTTTTTCTTGTTTGCTTACAAACGTAGGACAAAATGACATAATTGTGTAGATAACAATACCTCAGTAAATCTAGCCAACTGAGCTTTGCCAGCTTTGTTGAGATTGTGATTACACAAAGTAAGGTAATATGAATTACCCTTTTCTAAACTCCCTGCCTACTACCCAGTTTGTGAATAAGACTGCAGTCCTAATCAGTTTCCTGGGAATAAGTACCATTGAACACAATGAAACCTATTTCTTTTATATCTGATCTCTGGTTATATTTGAAGCATGGTCACACTTGCAACATGGAAATCCTGGACTTTGTGACAGATGTAGACCTGAGAGACCATCTAAGAACTTACACTAAGTCAGACCATTGGTGTATCAATCTTTGTGTTGCCTAAGTACTCAAACTAACCAGCAGCAATCCAGGGTTTCCGATAGGGGGACATTCCCAGTCTTACCTTCTGCATGCAAAGCAAAAGATTCTCTACCAATGAGCTATGGCACTTTCCAGGGGCAGATTTTGGTGCCTGGAGCGAGGACAAAATTTGCCGCCATAAATATTTATTTGGCACCCTCCCGTTCTGCGCATGCTCTCAAGTGCACTATGCTAAGGTTGCAGTAACTCAGTTGTCTATCTGACCATGGCCTAACTTTGAGTGGGTACATTTATAAATATAGGTTTTAGTAAAACAACAGCTATTTTTATTATTATTATATGCCCTCTTTGCTTGCCTTGTGTGGAGGAACTGCCCGCACCACCCTAAATCTGATGCTGGCACTTCCCTATTCTTTCTCCTTTTAAAAAAAATAATAATTCCCCCCCTTTTATTTTATTTTATTTTATTTTAATATATATTTTTATAGAAAAATTGTAACAACCAAATTATCAATCAATATATCCATTTACATTTCCCTCCCTCAGCTCCTCTCTCTCCAGTTTCTTTGCACATATTATCCTCTGCATATTGTAAAATTGTACATGCCATTGCCTTGTTTATCATATTCAACAAATATTCTATTTTAAATTAATTCAAGCTACATGTTAATTGTGAGACACATTCAACATTGTACGTAACATACATTATTTCTACAAATTCCCCACATCTAACCCTATAACCACCTCCCCTTTTACCCAAATACCCATGTGACTTCTTTCACCCACATGCGTGATATCCAACTTGTTACTTAAACACCCCCCCCACTAATAATTGTGTTAATTTTTGTGTTAGAATGATCATTCATCTATTAAAAACATAGCTGCTTAACTTAATGGGTTCAATCTATACTTGTCCAGAGATTTCTAACACAATGATTTTGTACAATATATTCTTCAACACGTTTCCATTCCTTTCTTAATTTTTGTTTTGATTGCATTCTGATTGACGCTGTCATCTTGGCTAGTTCAATATATTCACAAAATTTAGTTTGCCACCCTAACATAATTTTTATTTGATTTTAAAAGTATATTCTTGTCCTTTGAGGTGAAGATCCTTTTATTGCCTCATTCCCATCCTCGGGAGTAAAAAAAGGACAGACGACCTTCGGAAACAAATGAGAAATCCAGGCCTTTGCATAGCTCTGACTGGACAAGAATAAAACCAGGAGTTAATCAGTTTGTCTTGTGGGTGGGAGAGTGATCTGTATGTTTATTAGTTCCTTTAAAATTCCTCTTTAAAATGCATATACTGTAAACTCTTATTGTTTATCTCCATGTTACCAATGGGTGTGTGGGTAGACCCTCCAAGTGTCCGTTTTCCAGGGACAGTCCCCCAGATTTATAAAGGCTGTCCCGTTTTCTGATTTGATCCTGAGATGTCCCGCTTATCCCTAGGACACCCCTATTTTCATCTGAGAAATGTTGGAGGGTATGGTGGGATGTCTCTATTTGCATCAGAGAAATGTTGGAGGGTATGGAGTTATATGACCCCTGAGCCAAGGAGATAAGTAACTATTGAAATTGAATATTGAAATACTTTATTGTCACTTGTACAACTTGTATACAGTGAGATTACACAAGCACCCCCCACTCAGCTCTCTTAGTCTTAATTCCCCTCCTTTACTGACGCACACCCACCAACCCGAAAGTCAGTTGCCCTGTTGTTATCTTTTCATTCCGCAGCCTAACAGCCCACGGATAGAAGCTGTTCTTTACCCTGTTGGTGCGACTAATCCTGCTTCTATATCTTCTGCCTGAGAGCAGGAGATCAAGAAAGTTCCGGCCAGGGTGAGAATCATCCCTGAAAAATTTCCTTACTCTCCTGAGGCAACGTTCTTCCGCTATTTCATCCAGTGGATTCACGGGACAGCCCATAATATCTTGTGCTGTATTCACCACCCTCTGTAGACACTTCCTATCAGATGATGTCAAACCAGCGTACCACACCGTGATGCAGTATGAAAGGACACTTTCTATTGTTGGCCGGTAGAAGATCATCAAATGTTGATTGACGTTGTTCTTCTGCAAGACTCTGAGATGGAGTCTCTGTTGGGCTTTCTTAACCACCTGGGTTGTATTTATTTTCCAAGTAAGGTCTTCACTGAGATAAACTCCTAGGAATTTAAAGGAAGAGACTCTCTTCACACAGCCCTCCCCGATGTACAGCGGGGCTAGTTCTCCTCTCTTCCTCCGAAAGTCCAACACCATCTCCTTTGTCTTGCAATATTAAGGTGCAAGTTGTTCCCTAGGCACCATGTAGATATTTTTTGGACGTCCCCTTTATACGCTGATTCGTCTCAACCTGTTATTAAACCCATTATGGTGGTGTCATCTGCAAACTTAATAATTGCAGTAGACGGGTCAGATGACACACAATTGTATGTATACAATGAATACTATACAATGAATATACTATACAACCATTGGACAGTTTTTTTAATGTTTAACGTTTAATTATGTTTTATATTTTTTGGAAGTCTTCCAGAGTGGCTGGGGCAAGCCATTCTGATGGGTGGGAAATAATAATAATAATAATAATAATAATAATAATAATAATAATAATAATAATGGAATAAGACATCTCTATTTTCTGGTCCATGGGGTCACGAAGAGTCGGACACGACTAAACGACTAAACAACAACAAATTTTCATCGGGAAAATGTTGGAAAGTACGGCTTTGTGAGGCTGAGCCTGCGCAATGAGTTCACCAGAATCTTGCTCTAGCCTGTTGAAGGCAGACACGTTGGACTTTTAAATTTACCCACGCTCAGTAGGCTCCCTGGGGGCGTGTGTTACTCTACCCTTTTTCGCAACTCTATGGGACGGGGCTTTAGAAGGCGTTCCTAGCTCCACGCTTCCCGGGGAGCGAAAGAGCCACGCCCACTCTGGCCCCTCGGACTGCTGGGGGACGTGACGTTTCGAGACAGCCCCTCCCACCTCGCCCGGCAGCCTGCCGCGCTGTTCGCCACGCGAGCCCGCGGCGGGGAGGCGGGGGCGCGGCCCTCGCCGAAGGGTCCTTACGGGAGCCTGAGGTGTCCGTGGCAAGCGCCTGCTCCGAAGAGCAGGGCCAGGGTTTCCAGGGAGGCCGCGATGAAAGGCTGCTGATACGGGGAGAGAGCTATCATTTTTTAGCGTCCTCTTTCTGTGTGTGTGGCGTGGCCGGTGGAGTGGGATTCCGAGCAGGCGGACGTTGGCCACCCCTGGAGGAAGGCGCTCGCTGCTGCTGCCGCCGGCGCCGAGTGGTGGGGTTCGGGCGGGCTCGGGTGGCGTCGTGGGAGGAGGAGGCGAAGCCGAGGGAGTACCTATGGCGGGTACCATTTCCACGCCGGTGTAGTTGGCAGGAGTCGGGAAGGCAACGGGTCAGACCTCTTCCCTGCCACGCACCACACACTGGGAGGCTTCAGGGAAGCCGGCCACCGTCACCTCGCCTCCGGTCCCCCGCCTACAGAACGCGGGAGGGAGCGACCTACCTTGCAAGGTCGTCGTTCGCGTGTCCAAGGTGAAGTACCACTTCGATACGATACGATAATCTTTATTGTCATTGTCCCATACAGAACAACGAAAAAATCTACATCAGACATTCTAATAATAATAATAATTTATTATTATTTATACCCCAGCCACTCTGGGCGGCTTCCAACAAAACACTAAAATACAATACAGTGGTACCTCGGGTTACATACGCTTCAGGTTACACACTCCGCTAACCCAGAAATAGTGCTTCAGGTTAAGAACTTTGCTTCAGGATAAGAAGAGAAATTGGGCTGCAGCAGGAGGCCCCATTAGCTAATTCCGGAACGAATTAAGTACTTCACCCGAGGTACCACTGTAACCTATTAAACATTAAAAGCTTCCCTAAACAGGGCTGCCTTTGGATGTCTTCTAAAAGTCTGGTAGTTATTTTTCTCTTTGACATCTGGTGGGAGGGCGTTCCACAGGGCGGGTGCCACTACCGAGAAGACCCTCTGCCTGGTTCCTTGTAACTTGGTTTCTCACAGCGAGGGAACCGCCAGAAGGCCCTCGGCGCTAGACCTCGGTGTCCAGGCAGGACGATGGAGGTGGAGATGCTCTTTCAGGTATACTGGACCGAGGCTGTTTAGGGCTTTCTCAGGAAACAGAGAAACTGGAACTGTGGGTCTGGCGATGATCATAGCAGTGACCTTTGCCATGAGGGTGACCAGGGTCTCATGGGTAAGCTCTTGTCAACACTGAATCCAAAATTCTACGTGCCATACCAATCATGTGTTTCCAAGCACCTCCCATGTGAGAGGCATGGAGAGGGTTAAAGATCCATGCACAATCCCGAGCACTGCAGTAGTCACGGAGAGCGGGTCAGTGTCGTTTTTTTCTCTTTATTCCCAGCTCCCACAAAATTCATGCCACAATCGGGCCTAATGAATTTGATAGGTCCATGTATGGCCACGAATCTTCTCAAGGCATTGATGACACTGGTAGTGCCTATGGACTCAGTGATCTTGATGTGGAATGCACAGATACTGAAACACTGCCCAGCGCTTATTGTTAGCTTGACCTCCCCTTGTCTTGCACATGGCCATGCTCCAAGGTCTAAAGACATCCAGGCCCACATTAGCGAAAGGTGGTTCGACTGCATGCAAAGCAGCCCGATATGTTCATTGGCTTTGCTGCTCTAATAATGTGTTTAGGGTTGCAACTGTAGGCTCCAACACTAAATGCTCTTAAGAGATCTTAGAAACAACTCAGTGCGACTTGATTCTGCACATTGTGGCTATGAGGTGTCAATGCCTTGCTTTTTGAATCTGCCCATATGAATGTTTTGATCCATGATTAAAAAGAACTTGGAAAGAACTTCAGCCCAGGTGGCTTGATTAGATAGAAGACCTCTGTACTGGTAATGGAAAAAAAATCAGTAAATACAATTTAAGAAAAGAAGATCTCTATGAAGACTTTGACGCTGTAGATTTGCCACTCCTGTCCTATGGAGTATGAGGGATTGACAGTTGGCACCTTTTTCCAATTTGATGTAAGATTAATTCAGTCTCCGCAAACAAACCAGTACTTGAAATAGGAGAATTAGTGCACTTCCTCCAAGATGCTTGCAGTACACACACACTATATGCATTTCCAACATCATTTTTTGTACTAAAGACCATATATTTTTGTATATTTTCAATTTCGTTGTTCTGTATGGGACAATGACAATAAAGATTATTGTATCGTATCGTAGGTGTGGTGTTGCTTACCATACGTTTGTAGGTGCAGGTGGAGCACAGGGCTTACCTGCAGTTACTTTGAGTAATCCATGTCCGTGAAAAGCACCTGGCAGGGCTTTTGGCTTGAGTGATATATGTTGAGATGTGACCAGAAATCATTACAATTTTTGGACATCTATATGTGCAGTGGGGGACAATCGTGCATATGAAACCCAGTCTTCAGTGCATAAAAGGCATATGTGAGCCCATCCTGAGAGCACTGTATGCAACATTTCTTGAAATTTGTGTTTCATTCTTTCCCTGTTATGGTTTCCATACATCTTGTGTTATGGTGTGGTTCTGTTTTTAAAGGTTGAGATGCTATACGTAAGTGGATATGAACACTGGTATCCTTACGTGTGTTATTGGATAAAAATACCCTAGTACTGACAGGGTTTTTTCTGCTTGAGCTTAGAGCCCAACTCTCATTTCAATTGGATGTGTCATTGGGAAACTCTGGATTCCACAGATTGCAAGCTACTGAACATGTGTTTTGCACGAGGGCATTGAAAACCCAAGTCCCACGTACAGCAAAATAGCAAAGTCCTCTTTGGACTATACCACTTTTAATTGCAGTTGAGTGAATGTGCTTTTTAAGTTCTCCCTAACATGGGGGGGGGGGAGCCTATAAGAACCTCCATATATATATATATATATATATATATATATATATATATATATATATATATGCTTTCGTAGATTTTCACGGGTACAGGAATGCAGGTTTTGGTGTCTTCGGGTGTCTTCCCGTGTAAGAGTTGGGGTGTCTAGGCGACGTTTCGACGAGGTCTCACTCGTCATCTTCAGGCTGGTGCTTTCGGCTTCTTGTTACTGGAACAGAGCAGGATCTCAGTGTTTGAGTTCCTATAAATACTGTTGAGGGGGTGTGGTGTATAGCCTCCAACGTTCTGGGCAGAGAGGAAGTTCCCAGGTTAGTGTGCTTTAGCAACTAATTCACACCTAATGACCCTCCTAAATGGTACTCAGAATATCACTCAAGAAATCTCTCAAGATATCCCTCAAGTAATTAATGAACAAAAGAAGAAAAGGCACACTAACCTGGGAACTTCCTCTCTGCCCAGAACGTTGGAGGCTATACACCACACCCCCTCAACAGTATTTATAGGAACTCAAACACTGAGATCCTGCTCTGTTCCAGTAACAAGAAGCCGAAAGCACCAGCCTGAAGATGACGAGTGAGACCTCGTCGAAACGTCGCCTAGACACCCCAACTCTTACACGGGAAGACACCCGAAGACACCAAAACCTGCATATATATATATATATATATATATATATATATATATATATATATATGTGAGTGTGTGTGTGTGTGTGTGTGTGTGTGTGTGTATATATATATATATATATATATATATATATATATATATATATATATCCTAAACAGTGGATGGACTTCACCAACATTTTGCTTAGAGTAGACTCTGGGACAGCAAGATTTTGGCTTGCCAGACAAAACGATCCCCCCCCTTCCACTTGTGTGCTGTTTGAGTGTTCTCCTGATGCACCCCCCGGAGCCAATTTTGGGGAGTGCAGGAGTGGAGTTGGGGGGGGGGGGAACCTTTGTTGCAAAGGCAGAATCACTGGTTAATTCCTTCCCATTGAAATTAATGAACACTGCTAAGTTAGGTCCATTAATTTCAGTGAGCCTATTCTGAGTAAAACCTAGTTGGATACCACCAAATGTCCTCTCCCTCATAGGCCTGCTTCTACTTCAGTAGAATTCAACCCCCTACCTCTAAGTCAGAAGCGGTGTGGACCTAGAAAGTTTCTACTTCATAACTCTGCTGTGTATATTAGGGTCTCATAACTTTGCTGGATATATTAGGTTCTCATGGGATTTAGCTTAGAGGTGCAGGAAGTGGGATCTGAAAAGGTACAAGGATATGGACGTAAAATGAGAGTCCTTTTAGGAGTGAAGCGTGTTTAGGAGTGAAGCGTGTTTTGAAATGAGAGTCCTTTTAGGAGTGAAGCGTGTTTTGAAATCCAGGAATGTAGCACTACTTACAAATATTAGTTGGCAGTGAGATCTCTCCCTATCCTCTGTTAACTCTTGATTGATCTGATAGGTGTGAACACTATGCCCAATAGGCTATACTGTATTGCCTCTTCTCTTGGGAGCTGTCCAGGAGTTTTTCATACCTCTTTCGGTTCACCCATTCCTCCCCCCCTTTTGTGTGTTGAATTTGGTTTTGCAGAGGGGTTATTTTTCGTCATCTGTGGAAAGCACAGCAAGCTAGCAAACATTTAAAACAGCCTCAGAATAGCTGCTGCCGTTGACCTGTCACACAGAGGGCACTTTGTATTTTAAAGCTGAGCTTGGGACGTGGGGATAAATGCTAGCTTTGAGAGTGTTGCTTAGCATAATAAGTCGTACTACGGAGCCCTGACTGATCACAGCCATTGGATTGCTTGCTTGCATGTGGCTCATGAACACGTCTCCATGGCTGTGGGAGGTTAGGATGAGATTCCTGGTAACGGAAGCAGTTTGCTTTTTTTGGGTTTGCGAGCCAGCTAGATAATTGGTTCCATGCAGCCCTGGGATAACTTCTGACTTTCTGTGCAGCTTGTAACGCTTGCCCACACCCTTGAAGATGAATGGCTGGATTTCAAGCACGGTTTGCCTGTCCGCTGCCCTCTTGCTGCTGTTGAGTGGTGCTTTGGCCCGGAGGAGCCAAGATCTCCGCTGTGGAGGTAAAGCAGACTCTCTCATAGCAATCTCATTAGGAAAATGGGTGGTGGAGCTTGAGAAATACAGAGCAGTAAAATAACATTGCTTACACCCAGTGCTTTTTTTTCTAAAAAAAAAAATGTTTAGGGGTACTCTCATTTTCCTACTCATATTGAAATACTGCCCCTCAATGAGGCCAAACTTAGATTCAGAAAATGTTTAGTGTACCCCTGCGTACCCCCAGAAAAAAGCAATGCTTACACCACTCTCTGCCTTTAAAGAGCCTTTTCTACATTGATTTGGCACCTGAGGATTCTAGGAAATGGACCAGGCTGCCCAGTCCACTCACTCTGTTGCAGGGTGTGATGTGCAATGGTGGCAGCAAACTTTTTCAGGGTAGCCTATCTCATAACAGATCAGTTCCCATTGAGTGACCCCCCACAATAGTAGTCTGAGGGCACCTAGGTACAGTGGTGCCTCGCAAGATGAAAAGAATCCGTTCTCTGATTCTCTTCGTCTAGCGGTTTTTTCGTCTTGCGAAGCAAGCCCATTGACGGATTAGCGCTATTAGCGGCTTTTAGCGGCTTTTAGCGGCTTATCGGATCAGCTGATAAGCGGTTTAGCGGCTTAGAAAAAGGGGGGAGGGGGGAAAAACCCGCAGGAACTCGCAAGACATTTTCGTCTTGTGAAGCAAGCCCATAGGAGATTCGTTTTGCGAAGCACCTCCAAAACGGAAAACTCTTTTGTCTAGCGAGTTTTCTGTCTTGCGAGGCATTCGTCTTGCGGGGCACCACTGTACTTAGTTTAAAATAAACATAATGGTTCCATTCCTGTGCATGTAGGAATATACTGCATCTATTTGTTCTTTAGTTGTTTTCATCATTCTTTGGAGATGAAAGGTTGGCCACAGCAAGGTCTTATCCTAGGGATGGGCAGCTGGTGGCATGGGCTCAAACAGGCTCCAAGGGGTTTTTCATCTGGCCCCTCTGATCTGGTCAGATAACTGGTCAGCCTGGACAGCTCAGTTGGTTAGAGTGTAGTGTTGATAACACCAAGGTTTCAGTTCAGTCGCTGTGCATGGGACAGCTGCAGATTCCTGAATTGCAGGGGTTGGACTAGATGATCCTCATGGTCCCACAATTCTACGATTCTGTGATCTCAAGGGCCTTCCCTTTATTAGGCACCTCACCAGTTTTTTGCAGCAAAAGTGACCTCTACAGACTTCAGCTATGTGCAACGGGACTCTGCAACTGAGATGCATAAGAAGGGTGTTTGACTCTTTAAAAAATCATTTGCCTGAGTCTTGGGAGTAAGTAGCTGCCATGCATATTAAGGGGACGACTTTGCCACGGTTTGCTGCTATTTCCTGAGGAGGATGCTATTATAGAGACCCTTGCCTGAGTAGAGTGACTCAGTTGAGCAGAACCCAGCATTCCTGGACCTTCAGTCCTTCTCAGTTCAAAACAGGGTTTCCCAAACTTCGGTCTCCAGCTGTTTTTGAACTACAGTTCCCATCATCCCTGACTACTGATCCCGCTAGCTTGGGATGATGGGAGTTATAGTCCAACAGCAGCTGGAGACCCAAGTTTGGGAAACCCTGGTTCAAAACTCCTGTTAAATTAGTTCCCGACTGAGGTGAGGAGCCTGTGGCCCTCCAGATGTTGTTGCGGGACAATTTCCATCATTCCTGATGAACGGCCACACAGGCTGGGGCAGATAGAAGCCAAACAGCACCTGGAAGGCTACAGGCGACCTGCTCCTGCCTTCCCTGCATGCCTGAAGCAACATCCTTCCGCTCACAATAACAGAATTGTCTGGCCTACGTAGAGGCTGCTGAAAAGTGACGTTGAAATGGCATAACCCTTTGAGCCGTTACGTGTCCATGCAAGTCAGCCCAAATGTGTGAGATTCGACGGCTCCAGCCCCACACATCCCTGATACAAACATTACGCCTCACCATGTGGAACACTGTCACACAGAAGCATTGCTTGGCAGTGTCCACATGGGAGAGGAGATCACTGGACCTGTGTCTTCAGAAAAGCCTTATGGGAGTGTTAGCATAACTACCCATCCCCTGCTATTGAATTTTCCCTTTTTCGTGGGTTGCAAGCACAAGTCCCAGAAGCAGCAACTGTTGCTTTGGTAGTCTTGCTTGCCGATGCTACGCCAGAGGAGAAAGAAGAATGGGGGAATAGAGAGTGCAGTTGTTTTGTTGCCTTCAAGGCCGCTGAACCAACTGATGTTGTGCCGAGGTCAGGAGCTGTCAATTTTACCTCTACTTGCTTTCACTCCCCTGCATGCACGACTTGCCTAACATAAATGATAAATTCTCCTATAAAGTGCTGCAAATAAATTGTTGTTACAAGACATAGGCAAGGCATATTTTCAATTGCAGTATGCTGGGTTCTGAAGAATGCATTTGTTCAGCTGCCAAATCTTGAGAATGTTCCTGGCATCGAGCAGTGGATCATGAAGTTAATGTAGCTGTCTTCCTGAGTGCTATGAGCAGTACTGCTTCTTGGAGCTAGTTTTTCTTTCTTTTTTTTCTTTGGTTTTAGCATGCCGGGCACTGGTGGATGAGCTGGAGTGGGAAATATCTCAGGTAGATCCCAAGAAAATGATCCAGATAGGTTCCTTCCGCATCAACCCAGATGGAAGCCAGTCCGTCGTGGAGGTAACATGTTTCATGCTTGCCCTTGATTGGCTGAATCTCTGGAGACTTTTGTGGCGATCTGACAAATAGGAAGTCAGGGAGATGGTTAGCACCCTGAAGAAATGTGTGGGGGAAACCCTTGTGCTGAGATTTTAAACTCCTGGTGAAAGGGAATTTATTCAATTCAATTCAAAATCCTTTATTAGGCATAGCACGCCACACATTAACAAACAAACATCATATACAGACTGTATAAAATACGGGCTCAGCGAACACAATTTATCCCAGTCCTATTCTTAACTCCAAGAAATAAATCGATGTACATAGATAATATAATACAACACAGCAACATCACCTACCATTAAAAACCACTAAGTCTCTTTATCATGGCCCATTCTTTCTTCATGGACAGCACTTAAAAATTCAGACGCTATTAAAGTAATTTGGTCATCGCTGTCCGCCAGCAGGTCCTGAACAGAGAGTAACCACTTCCCAATAGTTTTAGAGATGCACAGGAATCCTAGAAATTATGATAATTGTCCTATGATTAGTATTGAATTAAATTGAATTTATTTTTTATGGGCGGCACCCAATTCTTCAGCTTTTCTGGCACAGTGGACTTCTGTGTGCAAAATGGAACTCCCTGTTCCTCTCCTGTCCCCTCTAGCACACTGTGCACCCTCAAAACCTGCTCTGGGGGGTTGACGGATCCTCTGGAGCAAATTTTGGGGATGTGCAAGGGAAGGAGAAGAAACATGAATCTGGTTGTGCCAACAGAATTAAGCTCGTGAAGCACTGGCTACATCCCTGCATTTTTATCCTTTTACATCTCTCAAAGCAGCCTCCAACAATAAACAGAAATCAGCAATTACCGTATTTTTCGCTCTATAAGACGCTCCAGACCATAAGACGCACCTAGTTTTTGGAGAAGGAAAACAAGAAAAAAATATTCTGAATCTCAGAAGCCAGAACAACAAGAGGGATCGCTGCGCAGCGAAAGCAGCGATCCCTCTTGCTGTTCTGGCTTCTGGGATAGCTGCGCAGCCTGCATTCGCTCCATAAGGCGCACACACATTTCCCCTTACTTTTTAGGAGGGAAAAAGTGAGTCTTATAGAGCAAAAAATACGGTATTTATATTAGGTGTGGGGAACTTCTGGACCTCCAGATGTTGCTGAACGACAGCTCCCATCATCCCTTGCAATGGGCCATGCTTTCTGGGGCTGATGGGAGTTGTAGTTCATGGAGGGCCAAAGGTTCTCCAGACCTAAAACAGAAATTTCAAATTCTAGAGGTGCAGCTAAGAAGGGACTGGTGAGGAACATGGAGCCCGTGAGCGGGGGAATATAGAGTTCAACAATAGTTCCACATAATTTCTTTATCCCAAGTTCCAGATCTTAGTGGCTGCCGTTGGTCCTTCTGTTTGGCGACTTAGGTTGTCACAGAAAGATGAAAACTAAGGCAATCATTACAGTGTCCTCCTTTTGGTAAAATGGCAAAATGATTGACTACTCCTCAGTGATAGGTTGTAAGACGTGCATGGCACCCGAGGAAAATTAGGTTACAGTAGGATCTGATAAAGGCAAAGGTGGGGGACGCTTTTTCCACCTTCATAGCAAGCTGCCATTCCTCCACAGGTGCCCTATGCCAGGTCTGAAGCTCACCTGACGGAATTGTTGGAGCGCATCTGTGACAAGATGAAAGAGTATAGCGAAAAGGAAGATCCTTCCACCCACCGGAAAAGCTATGTGAGGGTGATGTCCCGCGACGGGTCCAAGATGGACCTTTCTCAAACCAAATTTGATACCGATATGACATCGAGCCTGAAGTTCGCGGTGAGTGGTGCAGAGAGTGAAGCTGGGTGTGGGACTACTTGGCTGCTGGAGAAAAGGAGACTCCAGTGGAACCTCCTGGCTGCAACCTGTAGCCTCTTTTCCTTCCGAATTCTATCTTAATACTTGCAGCTGGTTATGGTGACAGACATTTGATGCTGCAGTTGCGATGGTATAATTGCAGCCACGACTCTGGACCAGCTCCACGCTTTGCAATACGTATTAGGGAAGTGGAACAGGTAGCTGGTGCCTACATCAAAGAACGTACGTTGCAGGCACGATGTATAGCACGGCTGACTTCCTTGGTTCCCCTTTGCAGTGTGAGAGTATAGCTGAAGAATATGAAGATGAGTTCATAGAATTCTTCTCCCACGAGGCAGAAAATGTCAAGGACCGACTATGCAGCAAACGAACAGGTAAGCAAAGGACTAGGCTGTTTGCAGATCAAGCCGGTCAGTAATTCACTCTGTCGAAAGCTGGAGTCAACTCTTTATTAGCGAAACGTAATCTTTGCAGATTTGGCTGAATTTCAGGCCTTAGAAGCACAGCAGCTCTTGCCCTGTAGGCCCTACGCCATAAAATACAGTGGTACCTCGGGTTACATATGCTTCAGGTTACATACGCTTCAGGTTACAGACTCCGCTAGCCCAGAAATAGTACCTCGGGTTAAGAACTTTGCTTCAGGATGAGAACAGAAATTGTGCTCTGGCGGCGCGGCAGCAGCAGGAGGCCCCATTAGCTAAAGTGGTGCTCCAGGTTAAGAACAGTTTCAGGTTAAGAACGGACCTCCAGAACGAATTAAGTACTTAACCCGAGGTACCACTGTACGTTGCTGAGATTAAAAGTCCCCATCTCCCTTCTATGTCTCCTCCTCTCCTGGGGTTCTTGCAAGCAATCAGAGACTGCACCTGCGGGCAGCTTGCCTTTGCTTCGCCTGTTTCATACCTCTCCCGATTCTGGGAGTCATGGGGAGACGGGACACTATTGACTGCCTTTTGACCTCCCTCCTCCAACTCGCCTGCTTCATCTTCAACTTCAGCCTCTGATACCCGACTTCTCTCTGCCACAGACTCTTCTCAACTCACTGAGCCCTGTCACTCTTTCAACTTCTGACCCCTTCTCTTCCCAGTCTTCTCCCTCTGAGCACTCATTGGTGTCCCACCACCACTACTTCCTGGGCTCTGAGCCTACTTCCCTTGGTGGTTCCCCAACTTGCTCCTCCCCCTTTTCCTCAGTGTCCAACCAGCCCATGGCGTAGGCCATTCTTTTGACAAGGAGGCACAGCTCTGCATTCCAGGCAAGAAGCACCCTCCTTTTAGCTTGCAGTGAAGCCAGTTTTCCAACATGGAGAAAATGCCAGTGTAGCCACTAGCTTCCATTTTGGGCAGTAGACAATTAGTCACAAGTACAAAATGGCAGACATTGTTAAGCAGGAGTCATCCCGGCTTCCTTTCAAGCATCTTTTAAAAGCTGCATTGTTCAGACAGCTTTTGGGACATGATTTAAAAAACAAACACTATTATTTATTGAAAACCTGAAATAGCAACTGGTGTTTTTACTGTTGCGCCTGCGTTTTTATGTTTTGCGTTGTTATTTTCTGTAACAGTGCCATTTATGAATACAGTGGTACCTCTGGTTACGTACTTTAATTCGTTCCGGAGGTCCGTTCTTAACCTGAAACTGTTCTTAACCTGAAGCACCACTTTAGCTAATGGGGCCTCCTGCTGCTGCCGCGCCACCAGAGCACGATTTCTGTTCTCATCCTGAAGCAAAGTTCTTAACCCAAGGTACTATTTCTGTGTTGGCGGAGTCTGTAACCTGAAGCGTATGTAACTTGAAGCGTATGTAACCCGAGGTACCACGGTATTTCAATGTAGAAAATAATCAGGGCCATCTTGCCTTCCTACGAACCTGCTTTCGATTTCTGCTCTTGTTGACTGGTGTTAAGTTCTTTCACCCAAAGTTCTTTCTGCTGGATAAAATTGGTGCTCAGCAGGGGTTTGGAGCACTGAATTAATTTTCCAGTTGACGAATACCATTCAAATTGGTTGAAGGACCTTGATATCACTAAAAATAAAAGGGACTTCTCTCCCTCAAACTTCAGGGAACAGGCATCTCATTCCATCGAGCTTCAGCTTGTCTCAGAAGGGGAGAAGCTTTAGTTCAGTTCCCAGCTAAACACTGCCTGATTAACAAACTCTGACTTTGCCCTCTTCTGAACAGTTGCTGTACTAAGTTTCTAGGAAGAGAAACTTCAGGTAGGATTTTGGCTGCGCTTTGATCTTGGAGAATGTTCCTAAGAGACAGATGACCTTCTTCTCCTGGCACAGCTTCCTGTGCTTGGCTTCCTCTCTCCACGCTTATAAACAGTAAAGACAGCTGAACTGAAACAGGCTGGTGCTGTTGAGCGGAACATCTTTTCTTACCTCCTGGCAACGAGGCAAAGTTGCTGCTCTCCCACTGCGACCTGTCCTTGGCATTGCTTGCCAATACTCCATAGCGTTCTGCAGTGCCTCACAACATCCATAGAATGGCGTCCTGCAGTAACTGGAGCTCACAGATGCCGAGAGAACAGTGCAGGTGCTATAAATAGTAAACCTAAAGGGTTCTCTGTGGCCTCGCCTCGTATCCCTGCCTTTTTTTGCTTCAGGGCTGTCACTCATGGCAAGTGATTCAACTGGTCTGTCTTTCCCACCTCAGTGTCTCTGAGGCAGAGCAGGCAATATAGGAGAAGGGAGGCTTCTCTGCCCTTATTCACCTGGAGTCAATGTGGTCTTCCTCCCCACCGCTTGCTATTTGCAGTAGGAGGAAAGACTCCAGAAGGGTAGGGTGAATTTGTTTTTTGTTTTTAAAGTAATATTTATTAAAGTTTTACAGACATTGAAAAAAATTCCAAGTTTAAACTCAAAAAATAAAGACAGAGAGTAACCCTAATATAATAAAGAAAAAAAAGAAAAAAAATTACAAACAACAAAAGCAAAACACATGAAAAATACAAAATAGAAGACAGTTAACATGAAAAGAAAGAAAAAATCAATAATTTCATATCTTATACTTCATTTACTAGTTTCCTGACCTCCTCACACCTCCCTTTTTGTATTCCAGTTCAGATATTTAGTTCAGCAAATCCTTACCCTCTATCATTTAGCCTTACTCAGCATCTTAACCTATAATAAATGTATATTTTCCACCATTATCAATCCATATTTACATATTCTTGTTAATCTTTTTACCAACACCGCTTGTTTTCAATCCAACATCCCTTTAACATTCATTAATTTTACAGTATTTCTGCAAGTAGTCTTTAAATTTTTTCCAATCTTCTTCCACCGCCTCTTCTCCCTGATCTCTGATTCTGCCAGTCATTTCTGCCAATTCCATGTACTCTATCACCTTCATCTGCCATTCTTCCAGGGTGGGTAGATCTTGTGTCTTCCAATACTTTGCGATGAGTATTCTTGCTGCTGTTGTGGCGTACATAAAGAAAGTTCTATCCCAGAAGGGTAGGGTGAATTTGATCAGGGGTGCAGCAGGGGCAAGGAGTTCAGACTGAGATTCCTTTAACTGGAGAAAGCCTTAGTCGGAGGCGGCCAAGCTTGGCCCTCCAGCTGTTTTGGGACTACAACTCCTATCATCCCTAGCTAACATGACCAGTGGCCAGGGATGATGGGAATTGTAGTCCCAAAACAGCTGAAGGGCCAAGCTTGGCCACCACTGTTTTGCATAGGGTTCTTTTCCACAAGAAATGAATGGATAAGATTGAACAATACGTTGTTATCTAGCAGATAGGAAACTGCAGGTTGTTGACCAGTTTCAGTTTTGCCATGTGCTTTGTTTCTGTGTCTCAGTTCAGACACTGCACCAAACCATGATTTCAGCTTGCAAATTTAAAACAGTGAGTACCAGGGTGGTATAGTGGTTTAGAGTGGGGAAAGCCAGGTTCAAATCTCTGCTCACTGCTTAAACTTACTGGATAAACTTGGAGGAAGGGTAGGATACAAATAAGTGAGATGAAGCCAACAGAGGCACACAATTGTTTCCCACTTTTTCTGCACTTGGCGTCAGAAGTTCACTCCCAATTATCTGGATGCAGAGGAATGACCATTGGCTATGGTGGACGTGGGTGGCGCTGTGGTGTAAACCACTGAGCCTTGGGCTTGCCGATCAGAAGGTCGGCGGTTCGAATCCCCCTGATGGGGTGAGCTCCCGTTGCTCGGTCCCTGCTCCTGCCAACCTAGCAGTTCGAAAGCATGTCAAAGTGCAAGTAGATAAATAGGTACCACTCTGGCGGGGAGGTAAACGGCATTTCCGTGCGCTGCTCTGGTTTCACCAGAAGCGGCTTAGTTATGCTGGCCACATGACCCGGATAAACTGTCTGCGGACAAACATCAGCTCCCTTGGCCAGTAAAGCAAGATGAGCGCTGCAACCCCAGAGTCGTTCGGGACTGGACTGTCAGGGGTCCTTTTCCTTTTTATGGTTTGTCAATTCACACTGAACTGTAACCTTCCATGGCTTGAATTGAGCCTGTTTGGGCACAGTGTAGCTAAATGAAACTGCTTGATTGAAGGTTGGCGTACTGATATGCAAAATAAGTAAAAAAAATACATTGCTCCTCCAGAATTGTCTTTGTCCTAGATTTACCTGCCTTTTGGGTTTGGGCTAAGCAATGCCTTATTAGTTTTAGCTGTCCTAGAAACTCAAAATACCTGGGCATGTGAAAGTATGCTGAAAGTTGCATTCTCTGTAGTTTCTTTTTTCCTGTTAATTTCTCGGTCAGTTTAGGAAAGTCCTTGGAGCCGATAAAACCGACAAATGAAAAGTCTCTTCCTGCCTTCACTTTCCTGCTGGATTTTCACTGGCTCTCAGAGGAATGACAAGCAGCCTCTTGCCAGGGGTCCATTTAGGAAACTGCCTCTTCCTGTAGCACTGAGCTATTTTTGGACTACGAACCTGACTGTGTTGTTTTCACCTGACCTTTACCCTCCAGTGTTTGAGGGTTGGAGGCATGCCACGTTGGCACAGCCAAAATGCAGCACCTATTTCTGACCACCAGGTCGTAACAGGCTATTTGTAGTACCCAGCCAAATAATTAACACACAAATCCACCTGGTTTTAGGCTCAAAGCCAAGTTGAGCAAGGAAGTCTAGCCAAAGTTGATTCTTTATGACCACATATTACTTTTACAGATCAGCAAGGTGAGGATCACAGTTGCTGTAGGTCTGTAGAAGTGGCTTAATAATTGGCTGTCACCCAAATCAACTGCATATTCACCTGATCTGTTCATACTACCACTTCGCCAGAGTCCTTGGGATTGCGTGGCTAGTCTCATGATGTTCATGATGATTAGGAAGATAAGCTAACCCTGTTTGATCCTGTGGCCCGAAAGCAATTGCTGAGTCATTATTGATTTAATCTTCCCTACAGAAGAGAAAAGGGTGATTCGAACTGTGAATTTTGTTTGTGGTGAAAAGTTTCTTGGGCAAGACCTGGCTGTGAGAAAAAGAGCAGAGGCTGACAGAGATATTTCGGCAAATGACAATTTAGGATAGCTCTTTAATATATTTGCAACTTGTGATGCACCAAGGTGAACGCTACCCTTTTTATCAAAAGCTCAGAACTGCTGGGGACTTCAGAAATGTATTTGTGTATGTGGAACAACTCACAGGTGGATAATATGGCTGGCAGACAGCATGTGAATTGATGACCCATGTGCTGTGCAGATGTAGGATTGAGGAACAAATTTTTAACCCTTGGATGAGGAGTCCACACTTTTTTGTCCATTCACTAGCAATTCTGTTAGAACAAACTCTGCAGTAAGCTCTGCACAGTGGAATACCTTTTTACAAGGGGAGTGTTTTAAAATGGACTTTTTTATCAGGAGCTGTTAGTATGCATGACAGAAATGAAAGTTGGTAGGGTTGGAGCAGTGAAAAGGAGCAGGCTAGAGTGCAGAAGACCTCGCCCAATAAAATGTTGCCCCGTGATCACCACATTTTGTTAAAATGAGTTCCACTTTGTCCACATATCATCAGTCAAATATCAGCACCAAATCTCGAGTTCAGCTTCAGAAAATAAAACTGAAAACAATTACTGAGATTTTTAAAAAGAAAAGGTTGTGTTATGAAATTTTTATTTTTTTACATTGCAACATTTAGATTTACTATATTTTTGGATAAAGCCTCATTTTGTAGGGGAGTAATTCAGACTGAGAACTATTGGTTTTTTGTGTAGAGTGAAGAAGTACAACCATTACACCTTCTTGTGGGGACTGCTGCTATGATATAATATTGGGCAAGTTTGAATCAGCTCTGTTGTCTATCTGGAAGTTCCAGTTCTTGTAATGAATTGAATTGTCTGTGCTTCTGTTGTAGATCTGTGTGACCACGCCTTGCATCTCCCACACGATGAACTATGAAGCGCAAAGGCCTGCCTGGTCTGGTGGATGAGTTGGCAAAGTCCCTGTTGACCACCTCCCTCTTCCTAACTCCAATAATTATTGTCCCAGCAGCCTTTGGGGGGGGGCACACACCTTACAATCTGTAAACAACATTGTATCTCTAAAAGAAAACACAAACAAAGCTTCTTTATCAAATTTTTAAAGTGAATAAGTGATGCAGTATCACTCACCTGACTTTTTAGAAACCCACCGTTATCAGGCCTTTTCTGTTTGCTATTTTTAAAGGGAACAAGAGACACTTCCATATGTGGATCCAAGTCTTGGTTTTTTTCTACTGCGTAGCCCATTCCTCTGTGTGTGTGTGTTTTAATACTTAGTGGCTATGTGCAGGTGCATTGATCTGTAGGTTGGAGTCAAGAGACCAACAACACAGCTCCTGGGTTCATTTCCAGCTCTCAGAGGCAGAGTTAATCCAAACTTGAATAGAAGAACTTGTTGTGCTCCATTGTGGCTCTGCTACCACCTTATAATGACACCGGGCAAGTCATTTAATTTGTCTGTGCAATCCGTGCTTTGAGTGCAAAGAGTGGGGGAGTATGAACATACATCTTTCTAACCTGTACCAAGAGGGAGGAGCAAGCCAATTTATATATTATGCCTCTGGAGCGGTTGTCTGTGCCTTGCAGCTGTTTTACCAGCCTCCACATGTATAGACTGGCTCCTGGTGAAAGCCAGTATCTGGCTTGTAAAATCCACAAGGGTGCTGATATTGAGCACCTGGAATTGTGGGAGGGGTTGTTGTACTCTTCAAAGGGCTTTTAATACCTGTTTAAAAACAAATGGGCCAGTGATGGCAAGAAAATAAATCATGCTGTGACTGAGATGATCAACAAGGAACTCCTTACAATTTTTTTCCTTTAGTTGTGCGTGGTGGCATGTGTGTACAGTGGTACCTCGGGTTACATACACTTCAGGTTACAGACTCCACTAACCCAGAAATAGTACCTTGGGTTAATAACTTTGCTTCAGGATGAGAACAGAAATTGTGCTCCGGTGGCGCGGCAGCAGCAGCAGGCCCCATTAGCTAAAGTGGTCTTCAGGTTAAGAACAATTTCAGGTTAAGAATGGACCTCCGGAACAAATTACTGTATTTTTCGCTCTATAAGACGCACCAGACCACAAGACACACCTAGTTTTTGGAGGAGGAAAACAAGAAAAAAAATATTCTGAATCTCAGAAGCCAGAACAGCAAGAGGGATCGCTGCGCAGTGAAAGCAGCAATCCCTCTTGCTGTTCTGGCTTCTGGGATAGCTGCGCAGCCTGCATTTGCTCCATAAGACGCACACACATTTCCCCTTGCTTTTTAGGAGGGAAAAAGTGAGTCTTATAGAGCAAAAAATACAGTGAGTACTTAACCCGAGGTACCACTGTATTGATAATGTAAAATGCTGGTTGAAAGATTTTTATTTAGCAGATAATTACCCTAGACTAGCTGGCTCTTTCCACTGGGCATAGGGGTTGGAGGATCAAAACTAAAGGAAAATTAGTGGATTTTAGTGATTTAAAGATAATGAGGAAGGAGCTTAAGTATGGAGGGAGGAGATTATCCTACTGTATTGTAATGCTATCAGTCAGCACAAGAAGGAGAGGCAAGTTTGCCATGCTGCATTGTTGAAAGGGCAACAGTGGAACTGTACTCCCCTTGTGTGCTCAGTCAAGACATAAAGAAAAATCAGGCTGTGGGAAGAATTGAGGGAGAAGTTTCTGTTTCTTCTGACAGCTGCTAGCAACTATTTGGAAATCATAGAACTTGAGCCAGTATTGCCTCCAAGCTTGGGAGTGAACTTATTCTCTGGTCTAAATCTTAACCTCTGCCACAAATTTGCTCAGATGCAGATTATTATTACCATGTAATGAGCAGCGGTCCCCGAGAGGTTATGAATTGGTTTGGACCCTGGGCACTGAGAAGAGTGATTACAGTGGTACCTCGGGTTACATACGCTTCAGGTTACAGACTCTGCTAACCCAGAAATAGTACCTAAGGTTAAGAACTTTGCTTCAGGATGAGAACAGAAATTGTGCTCCGGTGGCAGCAGGAGGCCCCATTAGCTAAAGTGGTGCTTCAGGTTAAGAACAGTTTCAGGTTAAGAACAGACCTCCGGAACAAATTAAGTACTTAACCCGAGGTACCACTGTATATGTTTGTAGTAACTAGTCAAGAGTCCTAGGACTTCCAGTGTTAGGAAATGGGCAGATGAATGTGATGGAAACTTTGGTCTGCTATGCCAGCTGACTTTAGAGGCTCTGGGTGAATATGACTTTATTAGCTAAGTCCATTCTGTCCTATAATTTTACCCATGGGATAGTGAAATCCAACCAGATGCTATTTAGTCAAGGAAGTGAAGTGAAGCTGTAGTGGTAAGAAAGTTAAGCCTCATCTTTATACATTAAGCTCAATATTATTCTATTAAGGTAAAGGTAAAGGTAAAGGTACCCCTGCCCGAACGGGCCAGTCTTGACAGACTCTGGGGTTTGTGCGCCCATCTCACATCTATAGGCCGGGGGCCAGCGCTGTCCGGAGACACTTCCGGGTCACGTGGCCAGCGTGACAAAGCTGCATCTGGCGAGCCAGCGCAGCACACGGAACGCTGTTTACCTTCCCGCTGGTAAGCGGTCCCTATTTATCTACTTGCACCCAGGGGTGCTTTCAAACTGCTAGGTTGGCAGGCGCTGGGACCGAGCAGCGGGAGCGCACCCCGCCGCGGGGATTCGAACCGCCGACCTTTCGATCGGCAAGCCCTAGGCGCTGAGGCTTTTACCCACAGCGCCACTTGCGTCCCTATTATTCTATTAGTCTTATGCTAATTTTTGCTGCAAAGTCTGTATTACTATAAAATGCTTGTTTCGCTTCCGTACAATTCCAATTCACGCAGGGAAGTTGCTCAGAGGTCACAGCTGAAAAAGAACTGATTCATTAACAGGTTTATGCCCAACCTTCCCAACAATGTAGAAAGGTGCACAAAGTAGCCCAAAATTACTAGTGGTGAAACTATACAAAAAGAAACGCAGTATACAACTGTGTAAGGTAGAAGAGTAGAGTCAAATCAGCCAATACCCAAAGCTTTATTCAAAAGCCAGGTTTTCACCTAGAAAGCCCCCTTCTTCAAATTTTTATTCTTGACCCTGTTTTCCAAAGTTCTCTTGAAAGCCAATTCTCAAATAACTTAAATCTGTTTCTTCCCAAATCTGCTCCCCTGTTTATTCCTCAGACTAGCTTTACTCCAAAAACAACAGTAGTACTTCAAACAAAATCAGTATAAATTTCATTACCTATTATTTTATGGCAACAAGAGGACTAAATTGGCTGTTTAGTTTGTTTGTTATGCTTCTGAGAGATACAGCCTCCTGACTTATGTCATGAATGCAGCCTGTGTGTGTTGCATCCATGGATAACAAGAAAAACTTGTAGAAGCAAAACTGAAATAGGGTGTCTTCCTCTACCCCTTCCCTTCCTTATTAAAAAATTGAAATGTAGGGATTGTTCATCTACATAGACAAATGGACGTAACTCATATCATGAATGACTGGAAGTCCTTGCAGGAGTAATTGAAATAGCCTCTGCTGCAATCTGGAAAGAGAATACTACTGTGACCTTTTTGCCCTGGTTCAGCATGAGGACTCTGCACTCTGGTCACACATCTGCTGCATGAGGGGGCAGCCTGGCCATGATAATAGCAGGATGTGTGCTTTGGGCTTTGCAGCTTCTGGGAGCGTGGTGTTTGAAGCAAATAGAGCAAGTGGCCTAGACAGAGTTCACGGGTCTGATGTTGCTTGCCTGGCTAATGCTAGGCTTTTGTTCTGCAACATCTAATGCAGTGTCACTCTTTACCACCCGCTCTGGTTCTATGTGATAGAATCCAAAATTGTCTCAGAACTAGCATGATGCTTGAGTGATGTCCCTATGCTATTAGTCTATGGGGCAGGGGTCAAAAATGGGATGATCATTACCACCTGGGGTAAATAAATGAAGTAACGTAGCCTAAAATTATCAACCATATTAACCATTTGCAGTGAGTCGCCATAAAAATCCCTTAATTAAGTGGAAAATTAGCCAAAAACACATGAATGCAAATTTGGGCTTTAAGTTTCACAACTTTTGTCCAGTTTAGGTTAAGAGGGCTCAGCCTGACTAGGAAACATATATGTTTGTGTGGGGAAGTGTGTGTTGCAGGGGGAGCAACACACACTTCTCCACACAAATATATATGGTATAGTCAAATAAATCTTCAAGTAGGGTTAGATACATGAGCAGCAGCAACAACTATTCGGTTATTGTATAGATTGAAAATGGTTGATGTAAAAGGATATGCAGCAAAATAAGGAACAAATAGGAAGCCATGGTGGCATGGGCAGGGAAGTCTCAAGGTAGGAGATAATTAAGAAGTTGTGTATATTAAATTCTGGGAAATGCATTAAAAAAGACATCAACCCAATTCCTTTCCCCACATTCCCAACTATGACTTCTATGTCATCCAAATGAATCCTGCCATCAGTAATGACTTTCCTATCCTGTGGAATACTACAGGGACAAGAATATACAACAATTACTGGAAACCCAAAATTTATGAATTTGTTTAGTTATTCACAGGTGTGTTGTGCTTTTGGCAGAAATCGTGTGTATTTTTACCCAAGGAACTCATGCAACAGGAAACCTTCCCATTTAATGTCTGCTGCCAAGATGTTGGGGGAGCAGGTCTTTTTAATAAAAAAAACAACCAACCAGTAAAACATTCTCATTATAATCCTACTTGCCTCTCATTTTGTCTCGATTTTATGGGTCCACAAGGAACCAGAGAAAAGCTTCGGTGGAGAAATAAAACCACCCTGCTTTCCTCTGGCACAGTGGCCTTGTGCTGCTGCTCCCCTCAGGGTTTTCCTAGGAATCCCTAGACAGCCTTGGGATCTTTGGATGAAAGGCGGTATACAAAATTGAATACTTGCCTGGCGCAGGGCGAACCTTACAGCTCATTTCTACTCTGAATCAAGTCCCAATGAGTTCCACGGTAAGTGATGTGGTATCTTAAAAAGCAGAGACATCACCTTGCCAACAAAGGTCTGTATAGTTAAAGCAATGGTTTTCCCAGTAGTGATGCATGGAAGTGAGAGCTGGACCATAAAGAAGGCTGATCGCCAAAGAATTGATGCTTTTGAATTCTGGTGCTGGAGGAGACTCTTGAGAGTCCCATGGATTGCAAGAAGATCAAACCGATCCATTCTGAAGGAAATCAGCCCTGAGTGCTCACTGGAAGGACAGATCGTGAAGCTGAAGCTCCAATACTTTGGCCACCTCATGAGAAGAGAAGACTCCCTGGAAAAGACCCTGATGCTGGGAAAGATGGAGGGCACAAGGAGAAGGGGACGACAGAGGACAAGATGGTTGGATAGTGTTCTCGAAGCTACGAACATGAGTTTGACCAAACTGCGGGAGGCAGTGGAAGACAGGAGTGCCTGGTGTGGTCTGATCCATGGGGTCACGAAGACTAAACGACTAAACAACAAGAAGAAGCGATGCGGGTGGCGCTGTGGGTTAAACCACAGAGCCTAGGACTTGCCAATCAGAAAGTCGGCAGTTCGAATCCCCGCAACGGGGTGAGCTCCCGTTGCTCGGTCACTGCTCCTGCCAACCTAGCAGTTCGAAAGCACATCAAAGTGCAAGTAGATAAATAGGTACCACTCTGGTGGGAAGGTAAACGGTGTTTCCGTGCGCTGCTCTGGTTCGCCAGAAGCGGCTTAGTCATGCTGGCCACATGACCCAGAAGCTGTATGCCGGCTCTCTTGGCCAATAAAGTGAGATGAGCTCCGCAACCCCAGAGTCGGCCACAGCTGGACCTAATGGTCAGGTGTCCCTTTACCTTTACTAAGCAATGGAGGGGGGAGAGAAGTTAGGAATAAAGTTAGCCTAAAAGAAGAGCCTTCCAGTATCAGACAAATGCCTATCTAGCCCAGCCAAGCCGCCTACGGAAAGCCCACAAGACTGGCAACACCAAGTAGTCCCAGTCCCTCCAGCTAAACCCGTATTAATTTATATAGGTGTGTGTGCAGAAGAGGCTACTTCAGACGCTGTCGCCATGCAGATCAGGCGCTTGACTGGGGCGCCTCACTCCCAGATAGGACCACGCCCTTGCCCGCCCGCGCGCGGACAAGCCCCGCCCTTCCCGCCGCGCCGCCCAATGGCGCCTCGGCGACGTTTATGTTAATAGCCTCGGGGTCCTCCGCCGGGGCAAGGCCCCGCCCCTCCGCTGCTGACGCCGCCGCCGCGTTGTGAGGACCCTGCCGGGCGCAGCTGCTGCCGCTCCTTTCCTCAGGCGTCTGCTGCCGCTCTTCAACCTTGGCCTCGCCTGCTTCCCTTCTTTCCTCCCCGCCCACCCCCGGACTTCCCTCTTCTCCTCGAGGCGGCCGCTGGTTTTCGCCCCTTCGCCGCCGCCGCGTCAGGTTCTCGCCGCTCCTCGCTCGCCATGACCTTGTTGACTGCCAGCAGCAGGGCGGCCGCGCGCCTCTTGGGTGCCAAGGTGAGGTGAAATTTTCTTTCTCGCCTCCCCCCCCCCCCGCCGCCGCCGGCCATTTCGCCCTTCCCGGCGCCTCTGACAGGCCGCCCTTAAAGGGGCCGCGCCCTCCACGAGACTTGCCCGGAGGCCTCGCGAGGCTGTGTAGCGCGTGTTTGAGTGGTGGGGAGTTGCGTCCCAACTCTTGCTAAGGAGCAGCAGCTGGGATCTTCTCGGGATCTTCCGGATCCCTTGGGATCTGCCGTTGCAGGGGGGGGTCGTCTTGCCCTGGTTCTGTGCAACTTGGGTGTTCCCGCATCGGATCCGTCGGGCTCTTAAATCTCAGGGTCGTGGGTTGGAGCCCTACGCTGGGCAAAAATAAAAATAAATTCCTGCATTGCAGGGGGTTGGGCTAGATGACCCTTGGGGGGGACCCCCTTCCAGCTCTAAGATTATGGGGACTCGTAGGGCGCGGGTCTCGTAACGCGATTGTAGCCAAGCCAGTGGGGAGTAGGGCCTGTGCTGGGTACATCTGTGTCCTTGGGTGGGACTGCCTTATCCACCGCTCCACTTCCACGTTTCTCTTTCAGAGGACGTTGCGTTAGGTCTAGGCTTGTTGAAAGATGTTCTCTACTTTATTACCCCGTTAGGTTGCTGCTTCTCCTCCCGTATGAAATCTTAAAGGGAGAGGGATCCTTATTATGTCCGTCCCCCGGGGGGTGGGGTGGAGAAAGACAACGAAATGGTGAACTGCGGTGGTTGGTTGGTGGGTAAGAGGTAAAAGAAGAAACTGTTGCTGTGTAATATATCCCTTTCTCCTCTCTTCCCATTAAGAGGGTTGACTTCATTTTCAGATTTCCATGATCTTATGTTTTGGGAATATCAGGCCTTGGCAATTGCAGACTTGGCTTTTTCCTGTTCACGTGACCTCTGGATGGGAAACTGCTCATTCCCTCTGACAGGGGCTCCCTCCCCCAGTCTTAAGTTTGGTATCTAGGGGAAAGGTGCAGCACCTTTTTATAGCAGGTGGATTGAAGCAGCTAAACTGGTGCATGTTGGTGGAAATGTAGCTAAGCTAGGAAACTGTGCCTCCTTTCCCACCTCTTGTGTGATCCCCAGCCCTTATTAAACAACTTGATCACCTTTAAGCTTCTCCTAGGATGCTTAGAGGGCAAAAGGGTCAGCTGTCAAAAGGGTGAAGTTGGGATGGAGTATCCCTTAACATGAGTAATCAACGTCATGCTGCTGGTTGCTAGTATTTCCTAAAGTGGAAGAAATACTAGCAATTGTTTCATGGAAGGGAAACAATGCATGAATCTATAAATTAATGTTTGCTGCCTGGCTCACACCCCAGCATGGTGGAATGTTGGAAGGGCAAAGTAGGCCTCTAGTCTAATGTATTTGGAAAGTAGTGCAGCTTCCTAGTAAGCATTTTCTTTTGCTGCAAGATTGCAGTGATAAAGTTGTGGGATGTATTAGAGGCATCAAACGCACCATGCACACACATCCTGTAACAAGTGACATTTCTTGAAAGCAGTCTCTTTCTATTGGGCTATTTTCCAAGTGCCCATTTTTTCTTCGTGATCTATGTTCTCCTTTGCTACAGTCTAATTTTCTGCCTTCAACTGAAAGTTCAATATGCTGTTTGCTGTTGTCTTGCTGAAAAGTCTGGCTGTGGCTTTTCCCCTAGGATAAAGGGCCACTTGACAATTTTATTTGAACTCCAGACTCACTATATTCCCTAACCAATCGATTGCAAATGACTAATCCCAGAGCATTTATTTTGGGCTTATTTACCTTTTCCCCATTCCTGACTTCTGCCTGCTCTGTTGCTGTACTTTGACTAAATTTTGATGACTGAGGAAATCTGTTCTGTTTCTGCGTAGTACAGATACGCAGCAGGGCAAGTAGATAGTGAAGTTAAAATTAGGACATACTTAACTTGGGTCTGAAACAAAAGCCAGATGAGCCAGACTTGTAGTGACCCGAGTAAGCTCTTCATCTCTCTGCTCCTAATCCTCTCCCAAATACCTTCCCCCTTTTCCTTTTTTGATTTTTAGCTTTTTATTTCTCTTTTAAATTTTGCTTCTTGTGGTGGTGCCTGTTCTTTCTCTTCAGGGAGTAATTGCATTTCCAGCACTCTTAATTGTATTATGTGGGTGTCTGGAGATTTCAGCTGTCTCTGTGATACTTACAATGCTGGGCTAAAATTGTAGATGTTTGAGCAGGGGGGAGGCAAATTGTGGGTCCTACATGTGGAGTATTTGTCTTGCTTACAGTGAGTGTAATTATTGGGATGTAGTATTTGGATCTGCTCAAATCTGGTGTGATTGAGAACCACCCTGGATATGCAAGGGTCTCCAGGGATGTGTCTGGCTTCAGTTTCAACCATATACAATATGTGAATGTTTTTCACAAGTGTTGATAACTACAAAGGAGTAATTAATGTTTTTTTTATTTATTTATTATTTGTTACATTCATTTCCTCCCAAAGGAGCCCAGAGCAAGCATACAGATGACCTAAAATAATAAAATGCTCATCTAAAAAAACACTGCAATAAAACAAAATTTGTGCTTTCTGCTGGTAAAGGTAATAAAAGCTTGGCTCCAATCACCGTTCCCTGAAAGTTCAAACAGGTGCTTTTTTTTTAGTGTTGGAAAAAAAATGTGTTGGGGGGCAACTGGACAGTACATTGTAGAAAGGAGCAATTAACGATTTATTTATTTATTTATTTATTTATTGTTACATTCATTTCCTCCCAAAGGAGCCCAGAGCAAGCATACAGATAACCTAACATAATAAAATGCTCATCTAAAAAAACACTGCAATAAAACAAAATGTGTGCCTTCTGCTGGTAAAGGTAATAAAAGCTTGGCTCCAATCACCGTTCCCTGAAAGTTCAAACAGGTGCTTTTTTAGTGGTGGAAAAAAATGCGTTGGGGGCAACTGCACAGTACATTGTAGAAAGGTGTCACCCTTCCCTTGGTAACTTTCCTTTACAGTATAAGTCTCTGGTCCTATTCATACCTTTGGGAAAGCAGGTATGCACAAAATGTGTGGTGGGATTGAGGTGGGCACTTGCCTGCATTGGCAATATAAGCTCTTCATCTTTATGCTCCCAATCCATCGTTTCTTCTCCCTCTTCCTTTTTAATTGCTGTTCTCTTTTTCTGCCTCTGCTTTAAACAATAATTGCCAGTAGCAGGAGAAGGGCTGCCTTATCTTAGTTTTCCATCTGTGATGCCTGTTGCAGCTACGTGACATCAGTTGCTAGCTGCAAAGAGGGGAGGCTGGTCTTTTGTATTTTCTGCTCTTGTATTGCTTTATCTGAGTTGTGTAAAGGAAGTGCCAAGTTCTTGAGTGTGCTCTTTGGCTGGACATACTTAATATATTGTCAAGTCACAGCATATATGCTGACAGTGTTAGTCCCAGTGATACGTATTCCATGGCCTCAAAAACATTGGGTGGGATACAACTAACTTGTTGGGGGAACCCCAGAACAGGTTTAGAAGTGCATTGAGGGGGGGAGTCCCATTGCATGAGTGGGCCTAATTCCTCAAACACATACCCCATTTAGTGGTGCCGTATTTTTCGCCCTATAGGACGCACTTTTTCCCCTCCAAAAATGAAGGGGAAATGTGTGTGCGGAATGCAGGCTCCTTGGCTTCATCGATAGCAATGGGAAGCCTCTGAAGCACAGAGGGAGCGCTCCCTCCGCGCTCCGGAGGCTACGCGTTGCTTTCACTGAAGCCTGGAGAGCGAGAGGCGTCGGTGCGCACCGACCCTCTCGCTCTCCAGGCTTCAGGAAGCTATCCGCAAGCCTTGGGAGCCCGGCGGGAGCCCTTTATTCCCCCCCCCCCAATCTAGGTGCGTCCTATGGGCCAGTGTGTCCTATGGAGCGGAAAATACGGTACATTGAACGAATTCCACTCACTGTGTGGTTTTTAAAGAGCATGTGTCTCTTGGTTGCACATGTTAAGACTACTTGCCAATAAGATGTTACATTAAGGTTTGAATAGGTACTCTGAGCTGGGATTCTGTAATGGGGATGGCAGAACCTGTTTTCTCCCAAGGATTCTTCTGGTTTACAGGTGAAGAAAGCAAGAGCTTTAGCGGGGTGTAAGCTTGTATTCCCTGAAGCATTAATGGAGGAAGTAAGCTCTTGTTTGCACAAGGTTTACCTAAGAGTGGTTTCCTTATCTTGTCCTGATTTGTATTTTAAGAGTGTGGGAGAAACTTTGGGTGCGCTTGGGCAATTTGGTTGTTCTTGTGCAATTAGAAGTATATAAGATTCAGAGATCCACCCAGCCTCAGTCAGTGCCATATAGAAGTGCGCCTTTCTTGTTTCGGAAAGAGATGGTGTGCTGGTAATAATCTCAGCTCTGCTACTGTTCCTGTAAACTCTTCACCAAATATTCTGCCTATCAGCAACTCAGTCCACTGCTCTTCTCTTAAAGAATGGGGTTTTGAGTTGAGAGTAGTCTGTTCAGGTGTTTGTAAATGACTAACCAAAATATGCTAGGAAGGGAAAGTGTACATGAACACACTAGCTCTGCATTCCCAAGCCTGTTGCCCCTTGTGTGTTCTAGGGCAGCAGCCTGCACTTGGGAAACCACTTGTACTTGTTGAGTTCCCATGCATTTTGGAAAACTGGAAAAGCAGGGTTCCAGAACAAAGGGAAGCTTCCATGAGTACAGGAGCCTTCCCTGCTGCAGGCAGATGTATTGGAACACATGGAGAATGATAGACCTGGAGGATGCAAGAGCTAGGGTGTTTGTGCATGCACTTTCATTTTAGTTAGACCCTATTACAAATGCCTGAATAAGTATAATGTGGATCTGCAACTCTTGGCAGCCTTGACTGTTTGAAAGAACCCCCTTTCTTTGTTCCTAAGTGTTATGCAGCATTTTCTCTTTTTGGGTGTTCCTTGGAACTCTATATGTGGATATTCAGAAGGACAAACAGGTTAATGTGCAGCATAAAGTTCTTGAGGCTAGATAATGGACAGTGAGTGATCAAATAAGTTTGGGAGTCACTACAGTGGTACCTCGGGTTACATATGCTTCAGGTTACATACACTTTAGGTTACAGACTCCGCTAACCCAGAAATAGTGCTTCAGGTTAAGAACTTTGCTTCAGGATAAGAACAGAAATTGTGCTCCAGCAGCAGAAGGAGGCCCCATTAGCTAAAGTGGTGCTTCAGTTTAAGAACAGTTTCAGATTAAGAACGGACCTCCGGAACGAATTAAGTGCTTAACCCAAGGTACCACTGTACAAGGAGCAGTGTTTCAGAGTGGTCTCTTTGATAGCTCAAACTCTGCAGTAGGGACAGTAAGCCTCAAAATGAAACCAGGTCCAAGGCTGCAACTTTGCTTTTGCAATCTAGCTGCAGGGACATCAGGACTGATAACCATGACAGACATAACCTTGGTTGGAGACTAAGGATATATCCGCACTGGGCCTAAGAAGGAGCCCTCGAAGAGGAAGAAGCCTGCATTGTTGTCACTGGAACTAATAGAGCCCTGATCTCCAGAGCCTTCCACATTAGTTTTAGTGGTGGTTTTTGTCTGTTTAATTCTGTAAGCTACATTGTGTGTCCAAACACAGAAAAACAGGGTAAAAATAATAAAAGCAAACAACCCCATATCAGTAATTGAGAGGATCTCTTTCAGAAAGTATGTGCATGAAAATCCATTGCATATATTTGAGTGTTTGGGCAGAAAGACAGTATATAAATATAGTTAGTACTGTAAATAAATAAGTAAGTAAATGAATTCACAGCCATGTTGTGTTAACTTTAAACAAGTTAAGGTGTGTAAAAAAAGCACAAGATGATGCCAAAACAAACAGGTGCTTGTTGGGGTTTTATATCTTGTAGGAAACACTCTCTGCTGACTGGCAGTGGGTCTGCTACGTGTAGCAGGTCCCTCTCATAACTCCTATTCCATAGTCACAGTTTCGTCCCAAGTCCCTTATGTTATAATTTGGGTCCCCTGAAGGGGCCAGTATTCCTGCTTTTGTCAAATCGACTTGAGTGATGGCCGAAGGAGAATGTGTATCTCAGTTTAATTTGGCACACCTGTAAGAGGAAATAAACATTTTCTAGTACTATAGGCAAGTGCTGCTTTGAGAAACCTTTGCACGGTTTGGACCTCCCAAGTCAGATGGCATGATTCACGTTTCTTCCATGGTGAGTTATCGTCCTACTGAGTTTTGCTGGCAAGCTGGCCGTTGGCTGGATTGCATCATCCAGATCCTGATAACCAGGTTAAAATGACATGGAGGTGCTTGGCTGGCCTTGCCACCTTAATTGCCCTTATTGTTGGGTGCATGCAGTCAAGCTAAACATCAAGGTCTGTTTAAAGTAGGTTGCATTCACTGAGCCATCTGACAGTGCCTCAAAATGACGCGGGAACATTATTAGGATATTCTTTATATGTAGCTTCAGTATCCACACAAGAGAACAGGCTAAATCCAAGCCAGCAGCATAGCTGTCTTCCCTAGCTTAGAGAAGAAAGCACAGAAAATGTTGTTGCAGCGGTTGGATGCGGCTCTCTCTGGGTCACAGCTTGTTCACTAGCCTGTGCCTGAACAGATTTATATAGGAATCCCTTAATTGGCTCGGACTCCTGCTGGCAGATATAAACTGCCCTCTGCAGAAAAACAGCATTATCTTGAGTGAGGTCTTCTGATCTGCTGTCTGTATTCCCGTTGCAAGGGTGGGGTGTGACAGTTTAGCTTCTGAACTTTTCCATTACCTTCCTAGTAGGGATGCATCTAAGCTGTGAGAATTCCTTCCCTTCCAGAACAAAGAACATAGACTTTCCGAAGACCCTTCTGCCTTAGCGGCTGTCTTCTGTCTGTTCATGCAGATGTATGTGCATGCCCACTCCACTTAACATACCACTGCTAAAATGCTTTTGAGGAGCCAAACTTGTGGCTGGGCAACCTTTCCTTCTCAGTTATAGGTGGGAAATTGCTTTTATATCACAGCAAAAGCACATAATACACTTCAGGCCATTCAGCTGTGATATGTCCATTGGTCGTGGAATCTATATGTAATTTGTTTTCTTGGTTTTAAAGAACATGTATGCAAAAACTCCCTCGTTCTCCTTGCTTCATAGGGACCGTTTTCAAAACTTTAGAAAGCTCAGCCTAAAACAAGACACAGGAAAAGGACAGTTTCCAGGGTCTATGGGGGGGGACCCGGTTTTTTGTCCAGAGTTCTAGTTCTATCTTGACGTTTCTACTGCATTCCCATTCTGTTCTTTTAAGTGTTCTTCCTTTTATTGCTTTAGCATACCAGTCAACGGCAAGCGATGGTCTCTCTAAAGGTATAGCAAACATTTGGATCAAATTAGACCAGCCTTCCTCAACAAGTACCCTATGGAGTACAAATTCTGATCGACTCCAGCCAACATGGCAGATGGCCAAGAGATTATGGGAGTTGTAGTCCAAAACATCCGGAGGGAACTAGGTAGGGGAAATCTGAACTAGACCATTAAAATAAAACAGGTTATTTCATTTATAATATTTATGTCTTGCTTGTCCATTAATAATCCTGAAATGGTTAGGTTTAGTATTGTCATTATTATGTAATAACACAGTTGAGTGCAGGGTTTCTGTTTCCTCGGTGTAAAAACATGTCCCAAGGGAAAAGGCTGCTGTCCTGGCAGTAGTAAAGCATAACCACTTGTCAGTAGTAACCTTATCAAACCCTAGTGTGTTCAACCTAACTGGGGTAGCTCAGTCGGTAGAGCATGAGAATCTTAATCTCTGGGTTGTGGATTTAAGCCCCATGTTGGGCAAATGATTCCTGCATTGCAGGGGGTTGGACTAGATCACCCTCTTGGCCCCTTCCAACTCCATAATTCTATGATTCTACATGAGTAGTTTATTAGTAAATCCTCTGACCCAGCAACTCCATATGCTTCCAGTGGCCTGTTTGCTGAAGCTCTAGAAGACAGCCTGTGAAAGCACATGGGGCTCATTATCTTTGCTTCTCTACCCTCTTGCTCATTCTTTTCTTAGGATGCTTTAAAAAGTAAAATAAACCCGTTTCATATATTACATCTGGAAAGCGACTGCAGTTTCTAAAGTTCAAGGTGAGCAGGTTTTGTCCATGACTTTGCAAAATTTCCTCACAACTGCAATAAATATTCCACAGTACAGTACTTGAAAAGAGGTAGTGAAGGCATTCAAAATTGGAATAAGAAAGATTTCAGTTTTCTGAAAAAAATATTGGTCTCTTATGAAGGCAGAGATTATTTAGGACCTAAGGCTCTTCCTTTGCTTTCTGTTTACGTACTTCCCTTCTTCTGAGTCAGAGCTTTCATGACTCTCATTTCTAAAGCACCAGATGCTTTAGATATTTAGGAAAGAATAGGTCTATTTATTTATTTTTAATACAATGCAATCTTGCTTGAGGCTTTCTTGTTTTCTTTCATTTGTAGAACAAAAAATAAATAAAAATGGCTGCAGTCTTGCTTTTAAGTACACTCTAGATTTCCCTAGGCATAATTTCCTGCGCCCTGCTAATTCCAAACCCTGCCTGCAGATGTTGATTCCAGCTCTTATCAGCCCCATCTAGCATGGCCAGTGGTCAATGCAACATCTGGAGGGCCAGTGATCCCTGATCTACTGCAGGCATGTACTATAAAATATTTTCACCTTTCTCTCGAGCTTATTGTGCAATGGATCTGTATAGTTCTTTTAGAAGATGCAAAATCCGAGTCTGACAGTCATTGGAGACACTGTATATGTTGTGGCAGAAAAGCAGTGGCAATTCTTATGTGCCATGTTGTCGGCTATTTAAATACCTGGTGGGTTGTTTTTTTTTAGCCCAAATGCATGTAGTTTTAGACTCATACAAATGTGCATTACACTCAGAAGACTTTGGTATAATAGATTTTTAAAATGTAAAATCCCTCTTAAATATCAGGTTTGTGTTTTTATTTAAAGCAGCTAAAGCCACAGTGATTGAAGTTGGTTGTAAGAAAAGATGTTGCTTTATTGTTCCCAGAAGTTTATTAGACAGGCTTCTTGATTCATCAGGAACGCAGTGAGCTCCAAAGGGTTGTGATATCCTCAAAGTGTCCTGTTCTTCTCTCTCACACACATACACAGAAAATCAGCACTGTCAGATTTAGCAGCGTTTCTTTATCTTGCAAAAGCAAAATGTTGCCTGCAGATTATAATAACCCACTTCCTTGCCAGCCCACTTGCCTAGGTAACTATGTTAACCACATGTGTTTCAAAATATGAGACACAGCTTTTACTTTCCCAGGTTAGTGGCTATTTGCAAGCCTGCTCCTGTTAAAGGGGAGCGGGTGAAGCTAAGGTTAAAAATTTCACAAACTAATTTGAAACATTATAGACAACAGACTAGAGAATCCAAGTGTACCAGTTGTATAGCAAAATACAGTTTTATAAGATTCCCATTGCGAACTCCCATTACTGTACTCTTGCATTCTTCACAGGACATGAATTTATCTCTTGTTGAGGAACAACTGTGACTGTGTGCAGTCCTCTTAATCCCTGAAATAGCAGGGTTCGGCCTCCTCCCTGTAAATGTTGCAGGAAATTACCATCTTCAGCTTCTCTTATGTGAATGTTTTTTTTCTCCTTCTCAGCCTCCTCCTAATCAAGAGTTGTCCCAAGATAGTTCTCTAGGTCCAGAGTGGAAAAGGGATGTTTGTTGCTTAGATACGGCTCTGGGAACCACACCATTCGCCCCAAAGCATCCTGCTGTTTACTTTTAATAGTGACCAAGCTTTTGCTGGTTTGCTCTAGAGGGTAAAGCTGTTGCAAGTTAAAGCTTTCAGTGTACTGATTTTTGGCAGTAGCCTGGATCCTGAATGTCGCTCCAAAAGAACATAGTGTTGCCGGAAGCTGCTGCCTTTGTTTATCCTGGATTATGTAGGGTGACTTTGGAAGAACTGTGGTGACACTGCTTGGTGGAGCTGTGGTAGCGCTCCTTCTGTTCCACAGGCTTTATGTGCCAGGACTGTGTTCAATGGGCCTGGCCACCAGCAGCCTCTGCGGTGGAGTACCTGTCATCCGTCGCAGAGGAGCGCATGTTGAGCCAAGGAACTCGGTTGCTGCTGCGTGGCCTGTCCTGGAAGATAGGCAGGCAGGTATGCGCTGCTCAGAAGGCATTAAAAGCATAGAAGAGGTAAGCCGGGAGCCAAAAAAGGAGTTCAAAGGATGCTCAGAGGACACTTTCGCAAGTCAGCTGGGGGTTGGGAAAGTCTTGTCAGTAGTGCCCAGGGGACCGTTCATTGGAAACTGGCAGCTTGCAACTTGGCTAAATTCCTAGACTACATTGCTTTATTTTTCCTACTCAGTAGTGGGCTCCGAACATAGAAAGCTTCCTTATATAGAGTCACACCATTGGTTTGTCTAGTTCAGTATTGTCCACGCTGACTGTCAGTGGCTCTCCAGGGTTTTGGGCAGGAGTCTTTTCCCAGCCCTAACTGGAAATAGCAGGGATTGAAACTGAGACCTTCTGCTTGCAGAACATGTGCTCTGCTGTTGAGCTATAGTCCTTTCCCATAGAGTCCTATGCCATAGTGCCATAGAGTCCTGACCTCTCTCAAAAGTCAGGAGGTGCCATCGGTTTTACAGATGTAGGATGCGTGTGTGTGGACTTTTGGTGTTGCCCCAAAAGCAAATCTAGAAATACACACACACACACACACACACACACACACGCAAAAGGCACTTAATGCAATATTCTCCAGGCCAAAGGCTTTCTGTCAAATTGGCAGTGCTGCCAGTTATTAAATGTACTTTCAGTATTGCTGCGGCTCTGGTTCCATGCTTATGTGCATTGAACTGATGCCACCAGACCTGATTGATAAGCTGACTGGTTTTAAGAAACCTCCATCTTGATGTAGTCTTAGAGTCATGCTGAGTCTTCCTGGTTTCTCTCTGAAAACACTTTTCCTGTCAGAAGAATGTGCTCAGCTGAGGCATAGGTTGCCCGAGTTCCAATATAGAAAGCGGTCACGGAAATCCCTTTGGCTTGTGTCCTGTCAGTGTCTGATAGGACCTGTCCCTTGGCTTTTGGCTGCCTCTCAAATTTGCTGGAATTTGTTTATTCCAAATACTTCATGACAGAGGAACAAAAGAATCATCAGTGGTCTGGACTGTTTGTTTTACTATACAGTGGTGCCCCGCAAGACGAATGCCTCGCAAGACGGAAAACTCGCTAGACGAAAGAGTTTTCCGTTTTGGAGGTGCTTCGCAAAACGAATTTCCTATGGGCTTGCTTCGCAAGACGACAATGTCTTGCGAGTTCCTGCTGTTTTTTTCCCTCCCCCCCTTTTTCTAAGCCGCTAAGCCGCTTATCAGATGATCCGATCAGCAGATAAGCCGCTAATAGCGCTAATTCGCTAATCCGTCAATGGGCTTGCTTCGCAAGACGAAAAAACCGCTAGACGAAGAGATTCTTTTCGTCTTGCGAGGCACCACTGTACAGTAGAAAGCTTCCTGTCTGGCTGTAATCATATGAGGATGGTGGGATTAGTTTTTTTTTAGTGTAAGGCTTCTGTGAGAAGGGGAAAAAAGGAAGCCCAAGGTCTCCTTATTTGCCAGCTCTCTTTCTTCTGCTTCCTGTCTGCCATATTCCATGAACCCCCACCCCTCCTTCCTCTCTGCTACGGGGACTGGTTTGCAATGAAGACAAGAGTCCTCAACCTAGAGCTTCAGTTCTGATCCATTGAGATGGTACACTCCAGATGGGAGTGTAACTTCCATCATCCCTGACCAATGGTCATGCTGTCTGGGGCTGATGGGAGTTGCAGTCCAGCATCATCTGGAGGGCACCATGTTAGTTATCCCTGCATTAGGTCGAAAGGATGTTTGCATAATTTACCTAATTCTACTCCCCACCCTCTAAAGAGGGTTTTTGCCAAATTCTAGCTTCTGGCATGTTGTAAACCTAGCAGGTGGCACTGTGAGTTAAAGCACAGAGCCTAGGACTTGCTGATCAGAAGGTCGGCGGTTCGAATCCCCGCAACGGGGTGAGCTCCTGCTCCTGCTCCTGCTCGGTCCCTGCTCCTGCCAACCTAGCAGTTCGAAAGCACGTCAAAGTGCAAGTAGATAAATAGGTACCACTCCGGCGGGAAGGTAAACGGTGTTTCTGTGTACTGCTCTGGTTCTCCAGAAGGGGCTTAGTTATGCTGGCCACATGACCCGCTGTACGCCGGCTCCCTCGGCCAATAAAGCCAGATGAGCGCTGCAACCCCAGGGTCGGCCATGACTGGACCTAATGGTCAGGGGTCCCTTTACCTTTTTTAACCTAGCCCTATCACTTTAAAGGGGGCCTGTCCATGCACATGTGGAAATCTCCTTCCCAGGCTTTGTCCGTAGTAGCATGCACCTTCCCCTTAGGTGCCCCATCAGGTAGGTTGGTGTTCTGGGTATTGGAACACTTTATCCCAAGTTTTACAGGCCACCTGGGGGAAAGCTGAGTGCATTTGAGTGCAAGAAAGTAGAAGCATTCCTTCTTGCAAAGGCAAACTGTACTGAGACAGCTCCTGTGTGTGTTCTGTCACTTGAGATGTGTTAAGTCAGCTGTTAGCTATATCATATGCTTACCTTGCAATTAGTTTCTCTTGCTGTTCCACTGCTGAGTGCCACTTGCAGCCATTGCTTCCTATATCATTGCCTGTTTCTCGGCATCTTCTGTTATTGTAGGAGATGGGGCTGCAAGAATGAGAAGGGGGAAATGGCTTGTGACTGGAGGGGGTGCCTATGCTCATCTAAAGCTTTTCTCCTAAGATTAGACGTAAACGGCAAGCAAAAGTATGGATATTTGAGACTTCTTTTCAAGTTGGCGACATACAAAATATTCTAAAGCACTTAATAAAGAGAGTAACTGTGAACATGACAAAAGCAATGCAACAGCAATACAACAGAAAAGCAAACATGTTCCTCAGGCACCTTGGAGAACGTTTACAAAAGCAGGCATTGCATGCTGGCTTAAAGAGCATCAACTTGAGCACTTGGGCAAAAAAAATGAGAGGCACAAATACAAGATGGGTGACACCTGGCTTGAGAGCAGTACATGTGAAAAGGATCTAGGAGTCTTGGTTGACCACAAACTTGACATGAGCCAACAGTGTGACGCAGCAGCTAAAAAAGCCAATGCAATTCTGGGCTGCATCAATAGGAGTATAGCATCTAGATCAGGGGAAGTAATAGTGCCACTGTATTCTGCTCTGGTCAGACCTCACCTGGAGTACTGTGTCCAGTTCTGGGCACCACAATTCAAGAAGGACACTGACAAACTGGAACGTGTCCAGAGGAGGGCAACCAAAATGGTCAAAGGCCTGGAAACGATGCCTTATGAGGAACGGCTAAGGGAGCTGGGCATGTTTAGCCTGGAGAAGAGGAAGTTAAGGGGTGATATGATAGCCATGTTCAAATATATAAAAGGATGTCACATAGAGGAGGGAGAAAGGTTGTTTTCTGCTGCTCCAGAGAAGCGGACACGGAGCAATGGATCCAAACTACAAGAAAGAAGATTCCACCTAAACATTAGGAAGAACTTCCTGACAGTAAGAGCTGTTTGACAGTGGAATTTGCTGCCAAGGAGTGTGGTGGAGTCTCCTACTTTGGAGGTCTTTAAGCAGAGGCTTGACAACCATATGTCAGGAGTGCTCTGATGGTGTATCCTGCTTGGCAGGGGGTTGGACTCGATGGCCCTTGTGGTCTCTTCCAACTCTATGATTCTATGATTCTATGATTCTATAACTCAAGGGAGGGAGTTTCACAGGGTGGTTGCCACAACAGAAACAGACCTGCTTTGAGAAAAGATCTTACTCTGCACGCTCTTCATGCTGTCCAAAGGAAAAGGTTTGCAGAGCAATGCTTTCTCAGATGATCTCAACCAGTGGGAAGGCGCAGTATGGTACTCCTTGTGCAGGGAACTGCTTCTTGATTTCCTCTGCCCACCCCCACCCCCAGCATGCAGTTTCCTTGTCTTCAGTTATCAACCCTTGTTTGTGTTTGGTAGCTTTTGAGAAGCTGAGATTGGAAGGTGCTCCCCTTGGGTAACGCATACCTGGGATCCAAGTGCTTATGAGGTTTAAGTGTGTTGGGCCAAAAACGTGGACTATAGCTGGGGGTGGTGGTCCTTGTTTATGTTGCTCATTATATGCAACCTTCTGCAGTACTGCTTGTAACGGGTTGTTCGCAAGGGAGACTTAATCTTAAAAATTGAAAGATTATGATTGGGGCTGTGCATACTTTAAAATAAAAAAACCTAGAAAAATATCTGAATACAGGACTATACAGTGGTACCTCGGGTTACATACGCTTCAGGTTACAGACTCCGCTAATCCAGAAATAGTGCTTCAGGTTAAGAACTTTGCTTCAGGATGAGAACAGAAATCGTGCTCCGGCGGCGCGGCAGCATCAGGAGGCCCCATTAGCTAAAGTGGTGCTTCAGGTTAAGAACAGTTTCAGGTTAAGTACGGACCTCCGGAACGAATTAAGTACTTAACCCGAGGTACCACTGTAATGACCAAAATTATGCAAGGGGTGGGAAGCTGAACAGATACAGATTCAACCAACTTGCACCCGTCTCTTTTGTATGCATAATTTTGTTTCTGTGCCTGCATAGTGCCATAGAACACAACTTTGGATATGGCATGTGACCTGTGAGCAGTTTTGGGGTAAGGGTGTTGGTGAACATTTCCAAGCGTTAATATTTAACTTTTTTTTAGTCGAAGTTCTGCTGTTGAATGATGAAATTAGCGAAGAATCTATCAGTGTTAGTCCTTTTGGGCAATATTATTATAACCCACGTGGTGGTCTGTTAAATGCAGACAATGTCTAACACTGTCTGTCTCAACCCTTTGGGCTCTGTAATTCTCATCTTAGCACATATTAACAGGTTGGAAACTCAGCAACTTGCAGGTATCCAATGCTGCTAAACCAGCAAGATTGCCGGACTGTGAAACTGTAGCACACTTTTGCTTACCCTCCCTGGTGTACATGACTCATGATGAGCACTTGCTGAATGGAGTCCTGACCAAAACTCTTAGGCAGCTGATGCCAGGCATCCTACGTTTGCAGGGTACAAAAACCAGTGGAAATTGCACAAAGTGGAAGCTGTAGGAATGGGGACATAATGTGTCGGGGAGAGAAGGGGGCGGGGAGAATACATTTAATGCAACAAAGAAAGAAAAGCCTAGTGTTTGAAATTTCAGAATTGCTTCACCATAAGACTCCTGCCTTGGTTTTAGTATTATCACTCAGCAGAAGTATAGAAAACTTGGTTCCTGAACCTAACAAAAGCAAAAAAAAAATAATCATCTAAAAAACATTTGTTTGATTCTTTGCAAAGAATGCACTTCTATATTGGTGGTAGGAGCTATAAGGAAACTCCCAAGTACAGTGGTACCTCGCAAGACGAACGCCTCGCAAGATGGAAAACCCGCTAGACGAAAGGGTTTTCCGTTTTGGAGGCGCTTCGCAAGATGAATTTCCCTATGGGCTTGCTTCGCAAGACGACAGCCCATAGGGAAATATCCGGGACAGCGGGGAAGCGCAGCGCGTCTTCCCCACTGTCCTCGGACCTCCTCCGAAGCCGGGCGGTGGGGCGGGAACGCCTCCTCCCGCCGCCGCCGGGCTTCGGAACGATGCTCCGAAGCCGGGCGGTGGGGCGGGAACGCCTCCTCCCACCGCCCGGCTTCGGAACGATGCTCCGAAGCCGGGCGGCGGGGAGGGAACGCCTGCCCCCGCCACCCGGCTTCGGAGCATCGTTCCAAAGCCGGGCGGCGGGGAGGGAACACCTTCTGAAGGCGGGCGGGGGGGCGAAAGTCTTTGCTCCCCCCTGCCTGCCTGTCCCGGAGGGCTTTTGAAGGCAGGCGGGGGGGAGCAAAGACTTTTGCCCCCCGCCCGCCTTCAGAAGAGGTCCAGGACCTCTTCTGAAGGCTGGCGGGGGGCAAAAGTCTTTGTCCCCCCTGCCTGCCTTCCCAGGGGCTTTTAAATCGCCCCGGACAGCGGAGAAGTCCTCCGCTGTCCCGGGGCGATTTTAAAATGCCGCCCGCCAGCATTTTAAGATCGCCCGGACAGCGGAGAAGTCCTCCGCTGTCCCGGGGTTTTTTAAAATGCTGGGGGTGGGAAGAAAAGCCCTTGTGTCCCCCCCCCCCAGCCTTCAGAAGAGGTCCGGGGACAGACTGTCCCCGGACCTGGTCTGAAGGCGGTTTCCCTAGGAACGCATTACAGTGGTACCTCGCAAGACGAATGCCTCGCAAGACAAAAAACTCGCTAGACGAAAGGTTTTTCCGTTTTCGATTTGCCTCGCAAGACGAAATTTCCCTATGGGCTTGCTTCGCAAGACGAAAACGTCTCTCGGCTTTGTTTCCTTTGTCTAAAAACAAAGACATGTTTTGTTTATAAAGTTAATTTATTTTCCCTTCAATTTTTGAACTGCTCTTTACAGTATGTGTGACTTTAAAGAGCAGTTAATAAACTGTTGTTGTACCAAATTTGGCTTTGTTTCGACTTTTTTTGACCATAGGAACGCATTAATTGATTTTCAATGCATTCCTATGGGATTTCGTGATTCGCAAGACGAAAAATTCGCTAGACGACAAAAATTGCGGAACGAATTAATTTCGTCTTGCGGGGCACCACTGTAATTGATTTTCAATGCATTCCTATGGGAAACCGTACATCGCAAGACGAAAAACTCGCAAGACGAAGAGACTTGCGGAACGAATTAATTTCGTCTTGCGAGGCACCACTGTATTTCAAAATGTTCTTCCCATGTGCTATAGTGAAAATACTGATCTATGATGGCAGACTTCACTTGTGTGATGTTGTCAAGCAGAGGCGCCAAGTTGAGCAGAAGATTGAAAGGGAGCCGATGACACACACATGACATAGGCTTGATGCAGGGACTCCAGGAGGAGCCAGGGGGTGGAGCTGAACGTGGTGGCAGCATGGCTTCAGTGATTGATGGCTCCTCCTCTCTGGCACTCAGCATCCTCCTCCTCCTCCTGCCGCCACCAGCCAGGAGCTGCTTCCCCTCATCCTTCCCATCCATGGCAGCAGCAGCAGGCGGAGCTACCAGCCACTGAAGCCACTCCACTCTCAGCCTCCTCCATCCCCTGATTGTTCTCAAATATTTTATCGGGGGACCCGAAGGGACCTGGGCCCCTTAGAGTTGGCACCTATGTTGCCAAGAGAGTCTCTTTATAATCAAGGGACTGAGGTGTATTTGCAAGTCAGGTGTTTTTTTTTTTTTATAAATATTTTATTCAGTTTTCAGATACAAAGATTATAAACATAGACTAAGAGAAGAAATAAGCAGAACAAGAAAAAGAAAAAAGAAATAAAAAAGAAAAGCCAACTGTTCAACACATTTTTTAAATAACTAACTGGACTTCCTCACATCTCCCTTACCCTGCATTCTTTATAATAAAGTTTTCAGCAAATTATTACCTTGTTTCGTACCTTATTTTGTACTTTTCAAATACTATGCCTCAAATTTTTCATACTTTCCATCAATTACTTATCTCCTAAATTATGCATAATATTACCTTAAAATTTAACCTTTTCATACTTAAAATGTAATTTCTTAATTCACAACTTTAGTTGCTGAAGCTATAGTTTCCGAATCGTGAAAATTTTTAACATTCATATAACTTATATTGTTTTTGTAAATAGTCCTTAAATTTTTTCCAGTCCTCTTCCACTGTTTCTTCTCCCAAATCTCGGATTCTGCCAGTCATTTCAGCCAGTTCCATGTAGTCCATCAATTGCGTCTGCCATTCTTCCAGTGTGGGCAGATCTTGTGTTTTCCAATATTTTGCGATGAGTATTCTTGCTGCTGTGGTCGCATACATAAAAAAGGTTCTGTCCTTCTTTAACACTCTCTGGCCGACTATGCCCAAGAGGAAGGCCTCCGGTTTCTTGGTAAAGGTATACTTAAATACCTTTTTTAACTCATTATAGATCATTTCCCAGAAGGCCTTCACTTTAGGACAAGTCCACCAGAGGTGAAAGAATGTCCCTTCAGCCTCCTTACATTTCCAGCCAGTCAGGTGTTAAATGGGAGTGAAAGGCCATGGGGGGGGGAATCTGCTTGGGATGCATGTGAGGTTATTGGTGGTCTGCCCACTTGTAAAGAAAGTGCATTCAGTTGCTGTCTCTTTCTCCCTTGCAGAACTCATCATGTATCATTTTTGCTGCCAGACATGCCAGTGCTTCTACGGTAAGCTGTTCTTTTTCATTGCTTGTGGGTTATTTGGGGGAGATGAGTTTGGGTGCTCTGGACCCCGGCTACACCCTGTACTGCTGGGAACCTCAGGTGAAGAGAGTGCTGCTGTGCCCAGGTCCCGCTTACAAATTTCCCATTGGTATCTCATTGGCCGGGGACCCGGGTGGCACTGTGGGTTAAACCACAGAGCCTAGGGCTTGCCGATCAGAAGGTCGGCGGTTCGAATCCCCGCGATGGGGTGAGCTCCTGTTGCTCGGTCCCTGCTCCTGCCAACCTAGCAGTTCGAAAGCACGTCAAAGTGCAAGTAGATAAATAGGTACTGCTCCAGCGGGAAGGTAAGCGGCATTTCCATGCACCGCTCTGGTTCGCCAGAAGCGGCTTAGTCATGCTGGCCACATGACCCGGAAGCTGTATCCCGGCTCCCTTTGCCAGTAAAGTGAGATGAGCGCCGCAACCCCAGAGTCGGTCACGACTGGACCTAATGGTCAGGGGTCCCTTTCCCTTTACCTTATCTCATTGGCCATTGTGAGAACAGGATTCTGGTCTAGTTGGACCTTTGACCTGATCCAGCAGGACTTTCCCTATGTTCTAGTGCAGGGGTCGGCAAAGCTTTTGTGGGTTGGGCCGGTTCATTGTCCTGCAGACGCCGCGGTGGGCCGGAGTGTGCACGCATGCGCAAACACTATTTCTGGCACTCCTTCTGGCGCTGAGGCGGTGGGTGCCTCTTCCCATTGGCTGCAGGAGCTTCCTGCAGCCAATGGGAAGGTGGCCAGCGTCGCAGAAGGCGGTCCCTGCTCTGCTTTGCGCCTGTTTAGCATGGCGCATGGGAGCCAACCGAGTGGGCGGCAGGGGTCCATGGGCCGGTTAAATGACCCCCATGGGCTGCTTGTGGCCCATGGGCCTTAGGTTGCCGACCCCTGTTCTAGTGTTTGCCCCAGGAAAATGTCCATAAAGCATACTGCCTGTCTAGTGACTCACTTTGTCATTTGTACTTGAGAGAATGCAATCCGTGCTGGATTTCTTAATTCTCACCCACTCTTTATTCTACCCCATGTCTCTTGCAGTACTAGGTTACTGGCATTTACTTAACTTTGTGTGTAAGATCTGGCTGCACTTTTTTGTTTCCAGAACCTGAAAGATGTTCTTGCAAACATGATACCTAAGGAGCAATCAAGACTTAAAAGCTTCAGGCAACAATATGGCAGCACAGTCATTGGTCAGATCACTGTGGATATGGTAAGTTCTTCCAGTGTCATCACTGTAGTAGAATATCCGAGACATTGTATCCTGCAGGAAATTCCATCTCTACCTGCAGGCTGCTACCAGTCTAAAGGAATGAGTTGCAAAGAAGCCCCTGTGCTGTGCTACATTTGGGCATTTTGTCTCCTTTTAAAATGTCTGGAGTAGGGGCTGGGCAATATGTGGTTTTCAATATCACCAGCTAAACATTGTGGTATACTGATATATCACGATGTCTGGAATAAGGATGGAGCTATGTAGAGGCTGGCTTCACGGTTTTCCCCGCATCGTGATTTTTGTATAGTGCATGCACAAACACCATGATTCATGATATATTGCCAGGTCAAAAATTATGAATTATCACGATACAGACTTCAAACCAGTATTGGATGATATATCAATATATTGCCCAGTCCTAACCTGGAGAGAAGTGGTTAAGCGTGGCCTGGAAAGTTTCACAAATGATGTCTTGTGACTTCTTTAGTCAAGCCAATAACATGGGGTAGGATTCAACTAGGTTGCTGTGTGCACAGAGCAGAGGTCTGCTTGTGCAACAGGATTTCAACCCCATCTTCTCCCTGTGCCCTCTAAATCTGCTCTGGTTAGGGGAACCCCTCAGTACAGCTTTAGGTGGGTGCACAGGGAAGGGGGGGGAGAGTCAAGTTGCATGAGTGGGACCCATTGTGAAGAAGAGTTTGGATTTGATATCCCGCCTTTCACTCCCTTTAAGGAGTCTCAAAGCGGCTAACATTCTCCTTTCCCCTCCTCCCCCACAACAAACACTCTGTGAGGTGAGTGGGGCTGAGAGACTTCAAAGAAGTGTGACTGGCCCAAGGTCACCCAGCAGCTGCATGTGGAGGAGCGGAGACGCGAACCCGGTTCCCCAGATTGCGAGACTACCGCTCTTAACCACTACACCACACTGGCACGCATACCTCACTTAGCACTGCATTGAATTCCACCCATGAGACTTAGGGCATGGCAAAGCATCAGCAGGGTTTGAGGATATTAGTGACACTAGAGCACTTTTTAAAGGAGGAGGAGGAAGAACAGTCGGTGAATAAAGGGATATGGGTCAAAGACAAGATGCATGTTCTGGTGACAACTCCAGAATAAGCTCTTGGCATCTCAAGCTAAAGGCTGTCAAGAAACAGAACTAGAAATAACCTCTGCCTGGGACCTTGAAGAACTGCTGTCAGTTTGAGTAGATAGTACGTGGTTTAAATAAAAAAATGGTCTACTTCAGGCATGTCTATTTCAGGGGCCTAACCCGGCCTGCTGGTCAGTTGAATCTGCCCCTGTGGCAGTTTATTTCCCAGGGTAAAATACTAAAAAAACCTCAACAACTTTGGTTGGCCCTTTGGTCGGCCCTCGCGGCTCTTCACTTCATCAAATCTGGCCCTCTTTGAAAAAAGTGTGGATACCACTGATCTACTTCATTTCTCAAGTAGCCATGTTTTTATTATGGAAGCAATTGAATATTTGTTGTTGAGTTGTTAGCCTTCTGAGTTTGAAGTGAGGCATAGTGAGCATGGAGCCTCCTAGTGCAGTGGTCCAAACTGTGAATATATGTACTCACTGCAAAAAAAAGGGTGGCACTTAACTGTAACAACTTCATGGTGAGTAGCGGCACCTATTCTATTAAAAAATCACTGGGCACAAGGGTTGGCAACTCTGCCTCAAAGCTGTGGTATCTCCTAGATCAGAGCTTTTCAAACTTTTCATGTTGGTGACCGACTTTTTAGACGTGCATCATTTCATGACAGTTAGTTTTACTAGCAAACTGGAGGTTAAACAAACCTTATAAGAGATAACGGACACCTATTGTGTGACACACCTACACACTTCAGCCAACACACTAACTTGTTGCAACACACAGTTTGGAAAGCTCTGTCCTAGATGATGCAGCCCTTGTGAGCAAGTCTGGAGGGCTTCATGCCTAGCCCCTTGCAAGGTAGCTGACATAAAGGTAACATTTCGTTAAGAGAAAATGCCAAAGAGAGCCCAACTGCTGTTAAAGCAAAGAGGTCACATTACTAGTTCATTGTTTGCGGTACCAAGGCTTTCTCTAGTGTTTAGATGCCAAATCAGCTTCCTGATTAGACTAGTCTCTAAGCAGTGCTGATTAGTATCTCCTGCTTTGTTTCTGAATCTGAAGTTCATTTAATTAATTGTTTGCGAAGTGGTGCCTCCTCCAGCTTTGATGCACAGTAGCAAGGTTTTCTGGGTGCCAGCTGGAAAGCTGAGCCTCGACGGTTGTTGAAAAGGACTCTGTTCTTCAGTCTGGTTTTTGAGGCCATTGACAAAAGGGGAAGAAGTATTCAAGCCAGAGCCAAGGTTATAGGAGATTTGCCACTATGCTTCCTGGTCTCTCGAGAACTTACAGAGGTGACAAGGAGTGGGGAATAAAGCTATCATTTTGGCAAAACAGGGCATTGGAAACAATTCCGCAGCACAATCGTCACCTGGTACACCTGAGACTGTTATGCAGTCTTTGTTCAACGTATCAATTTATTCTGGCTGCAAATTTTGGGCTGTGCTGAAACTTTGGGTTAACTTAAACCAGGGGTGGTGAACTGCTAGCCCATAAGCCTTCCCTGGTGGCCTATCAGCGCCCCCCCCCAACTCAATTTTTCAATAGTGCCATTACCACCACCAAAGGAAGAAAGTGTGCAAAGCACCAGTGGGGACAGAGGGATAGTATTTAGCATTGATAACCTTGATACCTCCTATATGAAGTGTGAAATTGCTTAAGGGAAAGAAGAACCTAAGTTATCACGCCTTGCAGCAGCAAATTCCATAGCTCATGCACTTAACAAAGAAGTATTTCCTTTTGTCTGTCCTAACTTTTTACCGCTTGCATCTTTTGTCCCTAGATCTACGGGGGCATGAGAGGCATGAAAGGGCTAATATACGAGACCTCAGTCCTGGACCCAGATGAGGTAAGTGAGGCCTGAGGTTGTAGTAGTCACAATACCTGTCAGGCCGTGCAGCCTGTCCATGGAGATGTATGAATACCTCTTAATCTGCCTTTGCCACATCTGCAGGGCATCCGTTTCCGTGGCTACAGCATCCCCGAATGCCAGAAGCTACTGCCCAAAGCCCCCGGAGGCGCAGAGCCCCTGCCCGAAGGGCTGTTCTGGTTGCTGGTGACAGGAGAGATCCCCTCGCAAGAACAGGTAAGGAGACAGGAGTGGCTGAAGTAGAGTCTCTGAATGGGAGGCTGCAGCTGATACCTTCAGCCCTTCCTTGAATGCCATTATGCAGCCTGGGGTTTTTTTGTGAGTGTCTGTGAGCAGGCAGGGAAAGCACTGAGGTGTCTACATGGCAGAAGGAGATAGCAAAGGGCAGAGGGAGGCTGCACGCAGCTCAGCACCGATTCCTTCGTTTTTACTGAGGCAGAGCTTTGTGTTTTCTCCGTTCAGGTGAGCTGGCTGTCCCGGGAGTGGGCCAAAAGAGCTGCGCTGCCTTCTCATGTGGTGACCATGCTGGACAACTTCCCCACCAACCTTCACCCCATGTCACAACTGAGTGCCGCTGTCACCGCCCTCAACAGCGAGAGCACTTTTGCCCGTGCCTATTCAGAGGGAATCAGCCGGACCAAGTACTGGGAAGTAAGCACGGGGACGGGCAGCATTTCGCGTGTGCAGAAGAGGTTCGAGGCCTTTGCGGGCTTGGCAAGCAAATAATGGGGGAGGCGGGTGGGCAAGCTGTAAGTATTTTCTTCTGTAGCCTCTGATCGATGGCATCTGGAGGTGAAGTCCTGAAGCTACGTACCAGAAATGCAGGTGGTTTATTATACAGTGGTGCCTCGCAAGACGAAAAGAATCCGTTCTGTGAGTCTCTTCGTCTAGCGGTTTTTTCGTCTTGCGAAGCAAGCCCATTGACGGATTAGCGGATTAGTGCTATTAGCAGCTTTTAGCGGCTTTTAGCGGCTTATTGGCTTAGCAGATAAGCGGATAAGTGGCTTAGCGGCTTAGAAAAGGGGGGGGAGGGGAAAAAACCTGCAGGAACTCGCAAGACATTTTCGTCTTGCGAAGCAAGCCCATAGGAGATTCGTTTTGCGAAGCACCTCCAAAGCAGAAAACTCTTTCGTCTAGCGAGTTTTCCGTCTTGCGAGGCATTCGTCTTGCGGGGCACCACTGTAATCGTCTACATAAAAATGGGCTTTGTTGTTTATACCTGTAGGCACAAAGCATAGACACTTAACATAGGGTTATGGCTGTGTAAAGAAATTTGCGTTGTCTGAGCCTCGTCCCTTTGTGTGAGCTGAAAACTGAAAATTGTGCACTCAGTGTTGCAAGAATAAGGTCTTGAATGTCAGGATGGTTCTTGCTGAATGTTAAAAAGGCTAGGGGGAAATGTATCTGAAGCTTTCATTGTCAGAGAGTGGTGATGATCCATGCCCTGCAGCTTAATCCCCAAAAACGCTATGGCAAACACCAAGAACTCCAGTGGTGGGGAACTTTGGGGCTTCCAGATGCCATTGGATTCCCATCAGCCCCAGCCAGCATGGCCAGTGATCAGGGGTAATGGGAGTTGTAGTCCACAACATCTGGCAGGCTGCAGCTTCCCCATCCCTGCATTGGTTTGTCTCGGGTCTTCATATTGGGGAGTTGGGCGTACTGATTGGAAAGCTGCTGCCAAGATTGCTGAACACCCTTTGTCCTAGGATTGATTTGCTAATGCCAGGTGCTGATAAAATTGTGGAGTTTGGGGCTGTGGGCATGGTCCTTCCTGCTTCTGCACCTAGAGGTGGAAGTTGCTCCAGAAAAAAGAGACACCTAATGTGTCAAGCCTGACCAAGCCCTGCTGAATGCTGCCATATTTTGACTTGGAAATACGCCAGCCCAGTTCAGTTTTTGTTTCGTGCTGATCCTCAAGTGCATGGTAAAGGACAGGTGTCAGGTGTGTGACAGAGACAGAGACAGAGAGACAGACCTTGGTCCTCACCATGCGGAATCCCAGTCACTGCCTTTTTAACATGAGACCTTGAACAAGATGACATGTGCCTCTGGTCTGACCTAAAATGTGTGTGCACACCCTCGGCACTGAAACAAAGAGACTTTGGTCTCTGGCCTGTTCCAATTCTGCCGGCCTGTATCTGCCCTGAAGCATTGCTGTTTGGAGTAAAGGGGTAAAGTATTGGGATGCGGGGAGGCAGTTAGTAGTTCTGCTGTTCATTAACCTTTACCTGCTAGTCCCCTGCCCAGCCAATGCACTGCAGTTAGACAAGAGAACAGGTCCTTTTCCGTGGAATACTCATGGGGTGCCATTCGTATCATTTTGATCCCAGGCATTTGAGGGTTAATTCCTCCAGCAGTTGATTATATATTTTATCTGGATGATTTTGGGGGGAAACTCATCTTTATATTGGGGGATGGAGGGATTTGTTTCTAGGGTGTTCTGGTATTAATACCACTTTTAAATTTGTTTATTGAGTTCTCCTGGCAATTGCCAACAAATTGCTTTGTACATTGCAGTTGCCGGCAGATTGCTTTGAGACTTATTGTGGAAAGTGACTCATAAGAAATAATAAAAAGGTAAAGGGACCCCTGACCATTAGGTCCAGTCGTGACCGACTCTGGGGTTGCAGCGCTCATCTTGCTTTATTGGCCGAGGGAACCGGCGTACAGCTTCCGGGTCATGTGGCCAGCATGACTAAGCCCCTTCTGGCGAGCCAGAGCAGCGCTCGGAAACCCTGTTTACCTTCCCGCTGGAGTGGTACCTATTTATCTACTTGCACTTTGACATGCTTTCAAACTGCTAGGTTGGCAGGAGCAGGGTCCGAGCAACGGGAGCTCCCCCCGTTGTGGGGATTCGAACCGCTGACCTTCTGATCGGCAAGTCCTAGGCTCTGTGGTTTAACCCACAGCACCATCCACGTCCCTAATAAGAAGTAATAGTTGTTATTATAAAAGAGTAGAAATGTGTGGCAGGAGTGTGATTCAGATGCCAGTCCCCTGCCTATAAGCCCATGAAGGAAGTCAAGCCCATGTGACTCTTGGAAGAATAGGCAGCAGTGCTTATCAGCATTCCTAGGTCTGTTTATACATTCAGGACAAACAGTAGCAGAGTCTTGTGGCACCTTTCAGATGAGTATATTTCATTTTACAGCCGCAGCTGCTTTTGTGCTCTAAGAGTTCATCCCATGAGATGCATGCATGAAGACAGAATACAAAGACTCTTGTTGCAGACTGTACGCAAGCCGCTCTAGTCTTCATGTTAACTGTTGTAGCTGTAGCCAGCGAACAGATCATATGTCCCTGCTCTGGCGGGATTGGAGGGGGAAGACCCCCTACGAGTGGTTCCTGACTTCTACCTCCCCTTCCCCTTCCGTACCTTGCAGTTTATCTATGAGGACTCCATGGACTTGATTGCCAAGCTGCCATGTATAGCTGCAAAGATTTACCGCAATCTGTACCGTGAAGGCAGCAGCATCGGCGCCATCGATCCCGCCTTAGACTGGTCGCACAACTTCACCAACATGCTGGGCTATAATGACCCCGAGTTCATTGAACTCATGCGCCTCTACCTCACCATTCACAGGTAAGTCTTACCTGTCTTTGTGTACAAGAGAGGCTTGAAAGAGCTGTGAGCTGATGGAGCGACGGAAAGAACTGAGGCCTGAGCTTTTGTGCGTTTAGCACTTGTGTCCTTCCCCCACACATCCATTACTGCCAGCGCACTAAGCATTGGTGCAATTTCCCCCATATGCTCTCTGTGCTTGAGCACAATGAAGGTGCTCAGCAAGCCTTCCTGGGGAGAGTGTTCCACAAACGAGGGGCCACTGCAGAAAAGGCCCACTCTTGTGGAGGAGGCACACAAAGAAGGGCCTCAGATGGCGATCACAGGGTCCATTCATATGAGGAGAGGCGGTCCCTGGGGTCCTTTTAGGCTTTTTTTTTTTAATATAAAATATTTATTAAAGGTTTTAAACAATATAACACCATACACATACACAACCCAAAAGCAATAAAAAACACCACCACCAAAGTGAGAAAAAACATACAAAAAAAGAAAAAACAACCGACAAAAAATCATATGAAAGACATAAAACATAATTAAACTTCATGAACCAAATTTCCATAACCCTCTTTTCTGACTCCCTCACATCTCCCTTTTCTGTGTTCCCATTTATAAAATCATGTTCAGCAATACTTCACCTTCTCTCAAAACTTGTTTTAAATTATACGTTTCAACTATTATGTCTCCAGTTTGCCCTTTGTTATCAAATATTTGAATATTTAAGCTTGACATAATATTATTCAAAATTCACCTTTGTTCTTATAGTTCAGTTATTTTCCTGCTCCTTTCCGCTAAGTCACTAATGCCATGTTATCTTAATATCCTGCATCATTCTAGCATTCATACAATTTCCTTTAAGGCTTTATAGGTCAAAGTCAGCATTTTGAATTGGCCCGGAAACTGATTAGCAACCAGTGAAGTTGGGTCAGGCTCGGCGCAATATACCGTATTTTTCGCTCTATAATACGCACCAGACCATAAGACGCACCTAGTTTTTGGAAGAGGAAACAAGAAAAAATATATTCTGAATCCCAGAAGCCAGGACAGCCAGCGGGATCTCAGTGCAGCGATCCCACTGGCTGTCCTGGCTTATGGGATAGCCGCACGCTGTGCTCCGGAGGCTTCGCATTGCTTTCGCTGAAGCCATGGAGCCCACATTCGCTCCATAAGTCACACACACATTTCCCCTTATTTTTTGGAGGGGAAAAGTTTGTCTTATTGAGTGAAAAATACGGTAATCTCAAACCGTCTTTTCCCGGTGAGCAACCCAGCTGCCGAATTCTACACCAGCTGAAGTTTCTGAACTGCCTTCAGGGGCAGCCCTACGTATAACGCATTGCAGTAATCTAACCTAGAGGTTGCCAGGGCATAGACAGCAATAGTTAGGCTGTCTAGGTAAGGGCGTAGCTGGGCCGCCAGCTGAAGCTGATGGAAGATTGTCCATGCCTCTGAGGCCACTGGAGCATCAAGCGACAGCAAAGGATCCAGGAGTACCTCCAAGCTCCTTCAAAGGGAATGTAGGTAACTTCCCATTCGTCCAACCACCCACTAACAGTGCCCCAGTTATCTGGATTGAGCTTCAGTTTGTCGGCACTCACCTTTTTTCTCTAGTTGACAGTGGTTTTATTGCCAACAGGCATAGCACTTAAGCATCTGATATAATCTGTAGCCTTTTGCGACAGTTGAGATGTGCAGGGAGCTGGGTGCATAGTTCAGGGGTTAGAGTTTCCATGTATAACGTCCTAACTTCAATCCATGGAATATTCTGTTAAAGCAGTAGGCTTTAACCGGTCTTGAAAGACCTACATTGGCTCCCAGTAAGTTTCCGAGCACAATTCAAAGTGCTGGTGCTGACCTTGAAAGCCCTAAATGGCCTCGGCCCAGTATACCTGAAGGAGCGTCTCCACCCCCATCGTTCTGCCCGGACACTGAGGTCCAGTTCTGAGGGCCTTCTGGCGGTTCCCTCATTGCGAGAAGCAAAGCTACAGGGAACCAGGCAGAGGGCCTTCTCGGTAGTGGCGCCCGCCCTGTGGAACGCCCTCCCATCAGATGTCAAAGCGATGAATAACTACCTGACATTTAGAAGACATCTTAAGGCAGCCCTGTTCAGGGAAGCTTTTAATCTGTGATATTTAACCGTATTTTTTGTTTCTATGGAAGCCGCCCAGAGTGGCTGGGGAAACCCAGCCAGATGGGCGGGGTACAAATAATAAATTATTATTATTATTATTATTATTATTATTATTATTATTATTAAATATTTAACCCACCTTTAACCCAAACGTGAATTTGGTGTCCCATTTCTAAATCTTCCTTTTACCATATGTTTGTATGCTGCTACTCCTGCTGCTGTTGGATCAAGCTGTGACCCAGCACTTGGTCCCATTCCATCAGCCCAACTGAGAGGCCTCTGCCTGAAATCCTGTTGCTAGTTGGGTTAATATGACTTCATATGTTCCATGGGTAGGCAAACTAAGGCCCAGGGGCCAGATGTGGCCCAATCGCCTTCAAAATCCTGTCCAGGAATCAGTGTGTTTTTACATGAGCAGAATGTGTCCTTTTATTTAAAGTGCATCTCTGGGTTATTTGTGGGGCAGAGGAATTTGTTCATGATTATTTTTTTCAAAATATAGTCTGCCCCCCCCCCAACAAGGTCTGAGGGACAGTGGACAGACCCCCTGCTGAAAAAGTTTGCTGACCCCTGAATGTTCTCTTAAGCGGCTCCCTCTAGTGGCAGAGACCCCTAACTTTTGTTTAACCCTCAATTGGGAGCTACATGTTACAAGGGTAATGTTACTTTCGCCCCGGTAGGTTGTTTCTTGCAGCTGTGGTGTGCTGGGGCTGTAGAATTGTAGAGTTGGAAGGGACTCCGTTGGGTCATCTAGTCCAACCCCCTGCAGTGCAGGAATCTTTTTGCCCAATGTGGGGCTTTAACACACAACCCTGACGTTAAGAGTCTCATGCGCTATTGACAGAGCTATCTGAGTGTGCTGAGAAAGCCGCTTTCGTGAACATCTTTCATGCTTGCATATGATGACCATAAAATGAATTCATTGTAACTGCTATTGTACTTCTGGAATATTATGTGTGTCATCTTTTCTGTTCAGGAAGAAATGTTGGTGAGAATCTTAATTTATTAACCATTGGCCAAATGCATACAAAACTTCATTTCAGTCTGCTTGCTGTGCGCTCTAAGCTTCCTTGTTCTCTGCTGATTTCCCCCCTCCCCCTTTGTTTTCTGCAGTGACCACGAGGGTGGTAATGTCAGTGCCCATACCAGTCACCTAGTGGGCAGTGCCCTCTCCGACCCTTACCTGGCTTTTGCTGCAGCCATGAATGGTCTGGCTGGCCCACTCCACGGTCTTGCAAATCAGGTAGGGGGCTGCATTGCCGAGCAGGGCTGGCAAATCTTGAATTTGGCGGAGAGCCTTTAGGGAGCCCTCCCTGTTCTTGCCCATTATCAGCAAATCTCACGGGCTTTTTTGCAGGAAGTGCTGGTATGGTTGACGAACTTGCAGAAGGAGCTGGGTGAGGATGTGTCCGACACGAAACTGAGGGATTTCATCTGGAATACTTTGAACTCTGGCAGGGTGAGTGTTGGCGGCATCAAAGCCTTAATGGGGCAACGGAGAGAGGGGGTGCAGTTGGGAGGAAACTGTAGAGATTTAGGTTGCAGTGAGGTCTGTTATAAAATGGGGTGGGGGGGCACAGAGAGACCACACTGGCTTATGGGGTTTCAACTTGTAAACTCCACAAAAGCATATATGCGCAGCCATATTTCGGTTTTTGTTTTGCTTTTTAAGCTGAGCTTCTCAGGAAGAGGAATTCTGTCTAAAGTATTCATTCTTCTTTTTCCTGCACTTCCCACAGCCCTGGTGCCTTTCCCCTGTCCTATTTTATCAATTCAATGTGGGGACTCTTAGAATAGCAACTCATGTCCTGTTCTGTGTTAGAAAGGAATATCTTCCCCCTCCACCACGTTGATTACATGACCACAAGGAGTGGCCTAAATGTATTTTAAGGATGCGTAATTATCCCCCAGTTCTTCTTCAGCAGCCGCTGGGAAGTGAAGCACGTGAATTAGCTGCAGAAGAAAGGCATTGATGTACTAGCTAGTGGATTCCCAGTGACTTTGTAGTCTCACTTGGCATAGAAATGGGGAGCAAAAACAGGAAGTCAGGTGCTGGGAGTCATCAACAATGGGAGAAGACAAACAAGGACTTCAAGTCAGTCCATGCTATGGGCCAATAGGGCACTCCTCCTAGAAACCAGCCAGGAGACAGTTGCCAGGATGAAGCTGCACAGAAAATGGATATGGCCGCCTAGATTTTCTCTTGCTGTCTGTGTGCAAATATATATTTCACACGCACACAATTTCCAATCATGATCTCATTCCACAAGCTTTAAACTGCTGTAGGGCTGGGGGAAGAGGAGGAAGCTCCCAGGTGAGAGCTGGGAGGGTTTCCTCTTCTGTATGTGCAATAAGAGCTAAGATACAGTGATGGAGGACCTGGTATTCACTTTCTCTTCTTCTCTTCTTTATTTTCTTCCTTCTCTTATTCTTGCTTTTTTCTTATCTCTCTAGATTAGTTTGGCTCTTACTGTATTTTATGTTGGAAACCTTTAATAAAAATTGAATAAAATCTTAGACTGCTCTAGGGCTTGTTAAAACAGGTCAGTGTTAAAAATGATTGCGAGCTGGTGGGAACTGCCTAAAGAGTCCCACAGGCAGGATAGTGGGGGCAGGTGAGAAATCAAGGGTAGTGGTGGCACTGTGTGAAAACCCATTGATCAAGGTGTGGATGTTGGCAACTATGAAGGGGGCTGAGTACCTGCCTCTTAACCCCTTTGCACATCATATTGGGTACCACCCACAAAGTTCTGTCAACGTCTCATGTTGCAGGTGGTTCCTGGCTATGGCCACGCAGTGTTGAGGAAGACGGACCCTCGCTACACCTGCCAGAGAGAATTTGCGCTCAAGCACCTTCCCAAAGATCCCCTCTTCAAGCTGGTGGCGCAGCTATACAAGATTGTCCCTAATGTGCTGCTGGAACAGGGCAAGGCCAAGAATCCCTGGCCCAATGTGGACGCACATAGTGGGGTCCTCCTGCAGGTGAGCTAACTACCTTTGGCAACCCTCTTGAGGGCGGAGACAGAAGCCCTGGACTTTCTCAGCTAAAGGTGCCTGCTAGAATCTGGGCCCTACAAGCACCTTTCTCAGGACTGAGCACTGGGGAAATATTTCCCTGGGAACTCGCCTTGCGGGCTCAAATAGAGGGCGCTCTCAGCCCGGATTAGTATCACACTTTGCCTTGGGTCTGAAACAGGATCATCTCGCCTTGCATGGGGGAAGATTTAGCACTGCCTAAAACTTACACTTTTGGCCAGAAATGGATGGAACCCGCCATATTCAGACCAATAGGTGCAGGGAATCTTGTGATAAGTATCTTTAAAGGATGAGGGTTTTTTTAAAAAAAATAGTTTTGAAGCTGTTGTGGTTTTGAGAATTTGTTGCACTGGCTCCTGCTATTGCAACTGTTTAGTTGCATCCAGCCCATAATATAAGGGAAGGATAAAAGCAGGGTTTGAAAAACATAGTTGAGACCTAAATCACAAAATGCCAAGCTGATTAGGACAGAGGTGGATGTGTCACTCTCAAAAGCAGTGCAACGGAGAAGTGAAAGGAGAGTCCTGATAAAAGGTATTTTGTGATGGGAAACTAGAGCTCTCAGTCACAGACTACTTCTCCCTCGCCTCTGCCTGGTGTTTTCTGTTCATGTGGAGCAAAAAAACCCCAGTATCTTAGAAGCTCTGAAGCCTGCACCTTAGGCCACCTTGCAATCTGAGGGTCAGCTGCCTCACCTCATCAAAATGACACCAGGTGACTTGTTTTCACCTGTTGTGGTGGATGTGGCTGTGTTGTGGGTAAAATGGAGAAGGCCTGGTGAACTTTATGGAGCCAGAGGTTCCCAACAGCTGCTTTAAAAACACAAGTTGGCTGGACACTGTAGGTGCACCTGTGTTCAGTTCAGTTATGGCAGTGTTTCCCAACCACTGTTCCGCGGCACACTAGTGTGCCGCGAGATGTTGCCTGGTGTTCCGCGAGATGTTGCCTGGAGGGAGGCGGGCGAGTCGGGCGGCGAGAGGCGGGGCGGCGAGGAGAGGCCGCCCAGCGCGGGGCTCTCGCCGTCTGCCTGGCTGGCTGCCTGCGAGCTCGGTGGGCAGCGCCTCCGTCCGCAGCGCCCGCCTCGCGGCTCTCATTCCCTGCCAAAGCTCACCCAGCCAAGCCGCGCTCTCCTTCCTGCCTCGCTTTGCTGCCTCCTCCCCCCCCCACCCCCAAAGCTTGGAGGTTCCCCGGCAAGGGGGGGGGGAATTGAAACTTACACTTTCGTGCGTCCCTCCCGGCGTGACGCTGCGTGCTGACGTCACGGGGCTGTAATGGTGGTGTGCCTCAAGATTTTTTTCATCAAACAAGTGTGCCTTTGCCCAAAAAAGGTTGGGAAACACTGAGTTATGGGATTCCCTGGCAGGGCTGAATCTGGTCTTTTTTGGGAGTGGTACAGGCCCCCAATTGACTTGTGCACCATACTCGCTCTGATGTCTGCATCTTATACGCTTATGCCACTTTGCTGCTCTAGGTAGTGCAGAAGCAACCTTGAGTCCATTCCCTGGGGCAAAGCCTCTATTTCTAAGCACTACATTAAATGTTTCCGTTTGTGCCCCGCCAGTACACAGAGCTGCTCCTATCCTTGTCTGCAAGCCCAGTTTATTTCCCAACAGTAGGGCGCTGAACCAGCTCTGCAGGATTTACCACAGTGTGATAGCAATTTCTGTCTTTCGGGGAGGATATTGGTAAATCCGCAGTGCAACCTGAAGCACCTTTTTTGCACTCAATTTGTGGGTGCTAAGTGAAGTAGGAAGCTTTGACTCAGCTGTTGATTTGCACAGTGTTCTAGAATGTGGCCGACATTCCCACATAGCTCTGCATAGTAGGGTAAGGGCAATAAATGCATGGGGATGCTTGTTTTGCCATAGCCAATAAGCCAGTTGTGGAACCCTTGGTAATTGTATGCCAATCACCATTTGAACTCCTACCCTTGCAGAAGCCAGGCAAGGTGGTGGTGTGACTCCCTCTAGCGGTGGCTTAGGCGGCTTTGCAGATGCTATTATATCCAACCATAGTATAGGAATAGCATGAGGCAGAATTCCTAAACGGCTGGGATTTGGGGTGGGCAAACCTGAAATGTTTTGGCTGGTATGAGACAAAGAATCAGAGTGCTTTGCCCTATCCCCCACCCTTCTAATTTCAGCAATTTTTTTAAAGGAAGTGACTGAAAACAAACTTTCCTCTTCTGCCCTCTTGGAACAACAAAAAAAGTTGTTTTGCAAGGGCTGTAGGATTCATGTCACTTCCAGGAATTATTTCTTGTGTGTAAGAACATTTGTTTTGCTGGGTCAGATCTATCAGCATTCAGTTTGTTTGTTTTCTTAATCTCTTCCTGTGAGGCCCCTCGGAGCAATATACAATATAGATTATGACAGTGACCAGTCAGGTTTGTGTGTGTCCCCCAGTGCCTCCCAGGAACCTCACAGGTGGGTCTTGAAGGTGATGCCCTTCTGGTTTTCCTGAACACCTAGTGTTTGAGGTATCTGTAGGTGGAGATTCCATTTTAGCACTCTCAACCATCATGGCCAATACAGTGGAACCTTGGTTCTCAAACACCTTGGTACTCGGAACATTTCGGCTCTCAAACGCTGAAAACCCGGAAGGAAGTGTTCCAGTTTTCAAATGTTTTTCGGAAGCTGAACATCCGATGCGGCTGTCGGCTATTGTTTCCGGGGCGCCTGCACCCATTGGAAGCTGTGCCTTGGTTTTCGAATGTTTCAGATGGACTTCTGGAACGGATTACGTTTGAGAACCAAGGTACACCTAGAGGGCTAAAGGGTTCCCTATATTTGTCATGGCCAACGGCTAGTACAATAAAGTTACTTACTTACTTAAGGGTTCTCTATGCCTGGTAAGTGGTCTTTCCCCTCCCCGGGGCCGTCCTCCTAACCACCACCTCTTTCTTTCTGCAGTACTACGGCATGAAGGAGATGAACTACTACACTGTGCTGTTTGGTGTGTCTCGAGCTCTTGGCGTCCTGTCGCAGCTCATCTGGAGCCGAGCCCTTGGCTTCCCTCTGGAGAGACCCAAATCCATGAGCACAGATGGGCTGATGGTGCTTGTGGGCGCAAAGTCAGGTTAAAGCAAGGGATAGCGTGGCAGGGGGTTAGCTGTCGAGGGAACGGTAGAGACAAGACGACTTTTTTGTGTTTTGTTCAAAGGGCCTTGAAAAGATCCTTCCTTAGAGGCACTGACCATCGCATATTTTTTTCAGGTTATTTATGGGATAAATTCAGACAAAACTTATAGATACTTATCCTCCCCCTCCTCCCCCTCTACCACACCTGCTACCTTAAAATACCACCTTCAAGTTAGTTTAGATTCCTAAGCGCAGGGCCCAGGGCAGCTCTTCCCAACCTGAGTTGATGCCCCCGGCTAGAGAGAATGTTGCTTCTTTCCAGCTCAGACTCCTCCTCTTTCATCCCCTCTTATCGCCCCAGGTTGCAGGCCAGGAGCAGAGAATACTTCCCCTTTAACAATCATGTCATATCATGTGCTGCTTTTTACCACCTTCCACAGACGGGGTGTTCTGCATTTGAAACAACGCCCTCCCTTCTTGGCAGGAGGGGGTTGGAGAGGAAAGCAGTTCTTTCCCATCAGCCGAGCGCCACCCCCTTTTGTATACCCTTCTCCCGCCACTGTCAAAAACGGCAGAATTGTGCTCTTAAGAGACAGAGCAGGTGGGGCTGTGACTTGAGTCACACTCCGGTGGAAAAGGTGAGTACAGCTCACCTTCTTGCCTACCAAAGAGGGGCAACACAGACCTTTCCCTTCCCCCATCCCAAAGCTACCACAGCACTTGGTTGTCCTGACTTGCATTAATGCACACAACCCCCTGGGCAACCCACTCCCCCCCCCAAAAAAAAAACCACAACCCTGATCTTCTGTGAGATGGTGCTTTGTTCCCAAAGATAAGACTCTCAAGAAACTTAATCTGCCAGGAACAAAAACCTCCTTGCCTCTCTCCTCTTTGGCCAGAGGAGATGAGAGCAGCGTGTTTGAAGCAAGTGACCTCCCCATCCCATTTTTAGTTTTGACTTGAGTGTTGGTGCTGTGGTACTGAAAAGGTGGGTTGAGGGTGTCTCAATAGCAAAGAAGGTATTGGTAACGTTTCCAAAACGGCAGCTTTTAATAGCATTGCCGTGTGGCGCTAAATTGACTGGCCACACCTTGAGAGCGCAGTGATAGGTGAAAAGAATAGAGCCTGTCTCCTGGCCTCCTTTCCTCTCTAGAAAGGACTTCATACACTCCTACCAATGTTTGTTTTTTCTCTGTGTGTTTGTGTGAAACCCTTTTTTGTCCTAAAACCACAAACAAAAAAAAGGAAAGAAAAACCCCAATCTTAAGTTGAAGGCACAGTGTCAACAGCTGTGTAAGCATCAGCGTTCCGTTGCAAACTTCAGGTGGTTCTGTACAAACTGCAAAATAAATGTTTTTATTAACAAGTTACAGTATTGGAGTCTGTCCCTATGTATCAGTGGGGCCTGCAGCCCTTTGAACTATTGCTTCCAGTGACTGTTTGCGCCCCCACACACCCAATTCTTTCCAGCCATCATAGTTTGCTTAGCATACTGGAAACGCAAAATTCTAAAGGAACAGAACAACCAGAGCTTCTTTACAGGTAGGCAAACTAATGCCCGGGGGCCGGATCCGGCCCAATCGCCTTCTAAATCTGACCCATGGACAGTCCGGGAATCAGCGTGTTTTTACATGAGTAGAATGTGTCCTTTTATTTAAAATGCATCTCTGGGTTATTTGTGGGGCATAGGAATTTGTTCATTCCCCCCTCCCCAAAATATAGTCCGGCCCCCCACAAGGTCTGAGGGACAGTGGAACGGCCCCCCCGCTGAAAAAGTTTGCTGACCCCTGAGGTACACATTGGCAACTCTTTATCAACATCTTTATCAACGACTTGGATGATGGACTCAAGGGCATCCTGATCAAATTTGCAGATGACACCAAACTGGGAGGGGTGGCTAACACCCCAGAGGACAGGATCACACTTCAAAACGACCTTGACAGATTAGAGAACATGGCAAAAACAAACAAGATGAACTTTAACAGGGAGAAATGTAAAGTATTGCACTTGGGCAAAAAAAATGAGAGGCACAAATACAAGATGGGGGACACCTGGCTTGAGAGCAGTACATGTGAAAAGGATCTAGGAGTCTTGGTTGACCACAAACTTGACATGAGCCAACAGTGTTACGCGGCAGCTAAAAAAGCCAATGCAATTCTGGGCTGCATCAATAGGAGTATAGCATCTAGATCAAGGGAAGTAATAGTGCCACTGTATTCTGCTCTGGTCAGACCTCACCTGGAGTACTGTGTCCAGTTCTGGGCACCACAGTTCAAGAAGGACACTGACAAACTGGAACGTGTCCAGAGGAGGGCAACCAAAATGGTCAAAGGCCTGGAAACAATGCCTTAGGAGGAACGGCTAAGGGAGCTGGGCATTTTTAGCCTGGAGAAGAGGAGGTTAAGGGGTTATATGATAGCCATGTTCAAATATATAAAAGGATGTCATACAGAGGAGGGAGAAAGGTTGTTTTCTGCTGCTCCAGAGAAGTGTACACGGAGCAATGGATCCAAACTACAAGAAAGAAGATTCCACCTAAACATTAGGAAGAACTTCCTGACAGTAAGAGCTGTTCGACAGTGGAATTTGCTGCCAAGGAGTGTGGTGGAGTCTCCTGCTTTGGAGGTCTTTAAGCAGAGGCTTGACAACCATATGTCAGGAGTGCCCTGATGGTGTTTCCTGCTTGGCAGGGGGTTGGACTCGATGGCCCTTGTGGTCTCTTCCAACTCTATGATTCTATGAACTCCAAAAGTCCCCATGACAGCAAACACAAGCGCTGTGTGTGTGTGTGTGTGTGTGTGTGTGTGTGTGTGTTGGTTTGGGGTGGTCAGTGGGATGGAGCTGCTCCACTTAACTTTTTACTTACACCGTTTCATATCCTAATTTGAAGTTGCTGCTTCCTCTGCAGCAGGGGTGGGACGTGCAGCTACTTGTCACAAACCCAAAGGAATAACCCCAAGGTTCCTCCTATTTGTCTTCATTTTTGTCCCTTTTGTATATGCTCGTTCAATAAACTCTGTTGTACAATCACTACTTCAGAGCATCATCTGGAACAGGGCATTTTGAATTGTCGGTATTCCAGTTTTGGATGGCAGTGGCGAGGCAAACCACTCAGCAGGTATGTATTCTTCCTGTACTGGGCAATTGCAGAGGCAATAGCTCCAAGGTGAAAACGACTTCCTTGATGCCAAGCATGGACATGGAATATTGTATGTGTATGTGCACACAGGGGACGCAGGTGGCGCTGTGGGTTAAACTACAGAGCCTAGGACTTGCCAATCAGAAGGTCGTGGTTTGAATCCCTGTGACGGGGTGAGCTCCCATTGCTCCGTCCCTGTTCCTGCCAACCTAGCAGTTCAAAAGCACATCAAAGTGCAAGTAGATAAATAAGTACCCCTCTGGTGGGAAGGTAAACGGTGTTTCCGTGCGCTGCTCTGGTTCCTTGCTTGTATGCCTGTGTATATGGTAGGGACCTTCGCCCTCTTCACAAGCCCCTGTGTGTTCAGTAGGATTACTGTTATTTTTGTTGAGCTTTTTATTCTACCAAAACACTGAGCTGGGAAACTATTCAGTCCTTGCTTTCAAAAGACAAAGTAGAAGCCCTGGTAGATTGGGGGGGGGGGGTGCTGCTGCTGCAAAGAAAGGTGTGTTTTGTGGCAGCGCCTCCAGCATCTCGGGCAAAGAAGTTCCTTAAGCTTTGCTGGAGAGGCTAGAGAATCAAACTTGTGACCTTTTGCATGCAGAGCACGTGCTGTGTCACTGAGCCATGACCCCTCCTCATATTGCTCATGTGCTAATCCGCAAGCACAAATGTAGTCGGCACTGAACTGGGCCTAACAGCTTTGAGTGGCCACAAATCCACACCTGCCAATAATTTAACTTGGGAGCGCATGGAATAAAAGTGGCTTCCAGGTTCTCCTGCTGCAGACCTGCATTTAGAGTGCAGAGGTTTAAAATCGAGGATCAAGTCCCAGCCGTGCCCCCAGCTGACCTTGGGCAAGCCTTCCCTTCCCTTGAAGGACACCGTGCACACGTTGGTAAGAAGCCAACAGCTGCTGCCTGTAGAGAAGGGCGATGGTTCTGAGCCCATCTGGAATGACGTTCCCAGAAGGCATCTATAAATAGCTGGGTTCCCTCGTGGTTGTGCCAGGAAATAGAGGCTGTGGTATGAGAACACAGCCCTGTTTCAGCAAAGAAATGTGCTGTAGTCCTAACCTAGGATTAGCACATTTCATAAAGTCACACGATGCAGTCCTCCTTTGAGCAGAAGGTGGGTCTTGCCAGTATGCCCTCATGTCAACACCTATTCCTGCTTTCATAGAGGGAAGTATTCAAAGGTGACCATTCAGCTGCAGTTTGAAGTGGTAGGTCCCAGAAGGATTGTAGCACTTGTATCACCTGAAGGTGAAGCTTAGCTCTAAGCCCTACTGGAAACTTCACTGTACATCCAAATTATGGTCCAGGTGTCAGAGGCTTTGTGGTCTGATGGATGAGGGCCTTGTACAACTGCTGTAGGGATGCAGGTGGCACAGAGGTCTAAACTACTGAGCCTCTTGGGCTTGCTGATCGTAAGGTCGGCAATTCGAATCCGTGCGACAGGGTGAGCTCCTGTTGCTCTGTGCCAGCTCCTGCCAAGCTAGCAGTTCGAAATTACACCAGTGCAAGGAGATAAATAGGTACCACTGTGGCGGGAAGATAAATGATGTTTCTGTGTGCGCTGGCTTCTGTCACAGTATTCCATTGCGCCAGAAGCGGTTTAGTCATGCTGGCCACATGACCCAGAAAGCTGTCTGTGGACAAACGCCGGCTCCCTTGGCCTGAAAGCAGAGATGAGCGCAACACCCAATGGTCAAATTCAACTGGACTTAACTGTCCAGGGGTCCTTTACCTTTACACCTGCTATAAAAGCACACTGGCTGCTTGTAATGCAGAAACTACCATATATTTCTGTGTATAACACGCCCCCATGTATAAGAGGACCCTTATTTTTTGGGACTGCAGCAAAAAAATTTGAGGGGGAAATTGCCAAAAGTTGCTGAGCTTCTTTTAGGGAGAGATTGCCCAGAGTTATGGAGCTATTGGGGGGGTGGCATCACCGCCACCAATTGCTCTACAGACTCCCCAACACTGCAAATCGCACACATCGCCGCGGCCAGCAATCGTCTGCACGCTCACCACCAAAAGCCCACCTGCCCACTCAATACAACCACAGCCGATTGCATGCATGCCTCACCGCTGCCGTAAATCAACGGCCAATTGCCACAGCCAGTCGTCAGCAGGCCTTGCCACAGCAACCAATCACACACCCAATCACTGCTGCCAATCTCCTGCTACCTGCTGACACCAATCACCCATCCCCCCTCTGCTATCCATGTATAAAACGACCCACAATTTTTGGCTACTATTTCTAAGGAAAAAATATTGTCTTATACACGGAAAAATACAGTAGTCAGCTTTCCTTTTGAAAAAAATACTTATTCGGAGGAGAACATAGCTGTTGTGATTTGCCATCTGCTGCAGCAGCAGCATAGTCACCAGAATTTTCAAAGGTAGAACCCACGTTGCATCTTGCCATGCCTGACAGTTCTGGGTCCTGACCTAGTTGAGGACTCAGAGGGGTGGGAATGGGGATGTTGTACTCCATAGTTTTGCAATTACACCATGGTCTGCCTTTCCATGTTCAGTGTTTGTCTTGACCTTGTGCTACAGGTATGGCCAGTTGTCACCACCCATGCTGTAAAGCACAGCCCTATGTATATAAGCCAAACTAGGCTTATACCCAACCTTCTCTCCATACACTCAGCAGCCGTGCATTCTGTGCTAAATTGAAGGCTTAAGCCAGAGCTTTGCATGTTGGTGACACTCGACATGCATCATCTCGCGACACAGCCATTCAGTTTTAGTAGCAAACCAAGGTTTAAATAACCCCTCTCCAGCCCTGGGAGGAGCGTGGGGAGCGTTCATGCAACACACCTACACATTGCAGCCGACACACTTAACACGTTGCAAAGCAGAGTTTGGAAAGCTCTGGCTTAGGCACTAATGATGAAGCATAACATTTCCTATGCCTTCAAAGAATATTGATGCAATAGGTACCAAATATATACTTATCAAGCAAATCCAGCGGTGGAAAGTATATGCATTCTACCTGAAGAACTATGCAAGGTTAAAATCGACAATGTAGCTAAAATCTTAAATAGTCAAGTCCCACATGTACCTTTTTGCAAACATTTTTTTATTGGTCTATAAAAATGCTCTTGGGATTGGTTCAGTCTTTGAACATTCTTGGACAGATTTTGCAGCTGTCAAATAAGATTCACAGTTAAAAGGGTAGAACACAATGATGATTTCCTCTTACTGTGCATAATCTCATTTTCTATTCCCCTTTCCTTCTTCTGGAAATATCCCCCCCCCCCCTTCTTACAAGCTGAGGTAGCACATACCAGGCTAAGTAGCATGAGGCAGCCGCAGCCCTGATGATGATACAGGTAGGAGCAGAAGGCACTGCAATGTTTAGGACACAATCGCTTTGCCGACTGGAGGGGAGCAGCAGGTACAAGGTTTAAACATGAGGTGCCCAGAGAGGCTTAAAAGTCCAGGTTCATGGGGACAGGCAGGGGGCAGTGAAATAAAAGTAGATAGAGAACCACGTGATCTCTCTAAAGGAAGATACTAACACAAGCAACAAACTGCATTGCTGATTTTTCTGCAGTAGATATAGTTTTAAGGGCCAAAATGTCTCCAATGAAGGCAAAGCTCTTGTTAAGAATGTAAAAGCTGAGGAAGTAATGACAAGAAACCTGGAACGTTAAACAAGCATCAACTCATTATCTGCTTGTACGTCTGATGTCAATAAAGAATTATGTTCTCCACTGCAAATGAAGTTAGTGGGGCCTTAACATTCCTGTCATCTGCATGGGACTTGAACACTACAACCTTCAGCAGAATCCGCCCCATGAACTATCTTAGCTCTTGCATTTTAAAGGGAGTGTGGTACACAGACTGCAGCAAACACAATTTATTAAATCACGGATCAAGGTCACGATGATTCAAAGTAACAGAACCACTAGTTCCTTCTCCTTGGTGCCTTATAATGTCTTGGTGAACCGGGCTTCATCCCTGCTTGGCAAATGCCTAAATGCAAGGCTGCCCATTTTCAATTTAAAGTGATGACCACTAGACACGTTGAGCACCTTTCTTTCAGAGTTTCCATTCATAGCTGCAGAAGAGAACTACAGTGAGCACGAGGCTCAGGAACCAAGACGCATTGCTGTTTTGTTTGGCAATGGCAGAATTGCTTTGAAGCGCAACGTGCAGCAAACTTTTGGGACAGAAGTCTGTGCCAAAGGAACCCACTTTAAAGCTAGCCTCTGCCCTGGCAGCATTGTTCTGAAGGTTAGAGTCTAAATTCAAGGGAGGTATGCAAGCAGCACTGTCCAGAAGAAACCAGCTTTGCAGAGCAGCGGTTGGTCTCTGCATTAGAAGCAAAGGAGGCAATACATTTTGGGCTCTGAAGCTGCTACCATGTCATCATTCCCTCTCCCTCCTCCCAGCAGAAAAGAATTTTGTGATTTGAATAAATTGTGCAACTGGAGACAATGGAATCCTTTCATTCCCTTTGTGAATGCACCTTCCACCCCCTTGCAGTGGAAAGTAAGCTTGCTTATGATAACTACAAGTTCCTTGTGCTACTCAAAGCCTCTTGCGTCCCCCAGCCTCTGGCACAGTGGCCGAACCATATTTACACAGAAGTAAGTCCCACCAAGTTCAATAGTAATTACTTCCAAGTAAGCATGAATAAGATTGCTCATCTTATTGGCGAAGGCTGCAAACAGCAGCAACTGTCGTGAGACTGCCAGGCAGTCCAGGCGCCAATATCACAGAAGTATTTCTGAAATACGCTTTAGTTAGCTTTAAAAAGCCTTCCCTGTATCCGCAAATCCAAATTTTATGGTAGGTATATACAGCCAACTTGACCCCAAATCACCTTCAAACAGAGCACGCCTGAAACGGGAAACGGGATTTGAAGCCAGGGCTCTCCCAGCTGAAATCACAGTCCCTCTTCTATGCAACTGATCCTCGTGTAAACGTGAGAGTTCAGGCTGGTTCTTCCTGAACATGTGTAGACAGAGAAATTTGTGCGCTAGCCCTTGTGCCACGCTGGTCACTTTGCCAGACTTGGATGCAAAGGCAGGTTCCTTGGATAGAAATATAAAACATTCCTGCCAGCCCACCTAAATGTACCTCTATTAAATTCAGATGTAACAAGGGCAGCCAAGTAGGAAGGTGGCGTTCTAAAGTGACACTTTTTCATGAATATAGCACAGGACATGCTTAGCAGAGCAGGTTAGAAGCGTGCTATTGTTAATGACTTCCTCTCGGAGCGGCTTCCTCACTAGCGCTTATTGCCTTTTATTACTACAAAAGGAACTATTTGCTCAGAGAAACATTCTGGAAATACAGGTCTTAGAAATGCAAGCCTTTCCTCCCTGAGGACTCTGAAAAGATCACTGCCTTGTATATGCATTCCATAGAGCAAGCCTGTTTGTTCTTACAGGATAACAGCAGAAACTGGGATAAAGAGCAAGTAAATAGTTTCAGCGGCTCAGAAAAGCAGAAGGAGGATGTTCTTTGGAAACAAGCCCCCTTCGGTCGGTAAAAGCTGGCAATTTTGGGAGCAGGGAAGGAAAGACCACCTTTACAAATGAAAGATTTGGGGAGAGTTGCCGAGGGAACATCTCAGCAAAGGACACCAACTGCACAGTCAAATCTATACAGTTTGGGAGATCGCAGCGTAACTGCATGGAGCCAATTGGTATGCAAAACCAATGGCGTGTAAGAAGCCTTTGGAGCTGCCTCCAAAACTGGGTTTCTAGCTCAGCACAGGAAGTGGCTGGTTGTTTCCAGAGCCATTACAATGATAGCAACGCAGTAAATTTGGGATAGAAGCCCAAACTATTCTTGCATTCTTTGGAGGAAAAGCAAAGCCATGAAACCCGTGGTCAGAGAAAAAAGGAAGCCATCCATTGTACAATGGGCAATACCTAGCAGCCTCGACAGGAGATTGCTCAGGTATCTATGCCACAGCAGCGCCCCCCTACTTCATGAAGAAAGAGGGGGTCATGTTCCCAATGGTCCATATGCCTCCCACTACCCAAACATGGCTGGCTTCTGGCCATGACCCCATCACTGGTCCAGGGATCCTGGTTCTGAAGAGGAAAGCTCAGAGAGCAAGGACTTGTAACACATGTAAGGCAAGCCTCTGTTACAAAGCCAACTTCAAGCCCCTCCCCTCCAAGGGCAGGTATAGCAGATCTACACCTCACATTGGAGCAGGTGGGGTGATCTGGCTGCTCAATGGGCACAAACAAAGCAAGGCCCAAGGTTCATCCACCTACTTTATTTCCCGCAACCTGCCGTTTTAACCTATCTTCCTCCTTCCACTGAACAGAGAGCCACAGGAATCTGTGAAAAACATAGTGATCACTCTCACCCCATGTTATGCAACGTGACATCTTCATAAAAGCAGGCACACAAACACTCTGGCGCCTGAAACTTGGAAGCAACAGGGCCTGGAATACCCCAGACCCACATTGCAGGGCTCAACCCCAGCAGTCATGTGTTTGTGTCCACATCGCTTGTGCAAAATGTGCGTCTAAACGTAGATAAACTCCTTTTCCAGCTCAAAACAGGGTACCGAGTTTACAGCAAAATAGGCAAGACAAATGGATGTCTGCACCGGGGAAAAGTGCAGGGTGGGGTTTTGGGAGACCCACAATGGTGGTCATGGGAACAGGAGGCAATTTTAGGAACAGCTGCTGGGCATGCAAGGTTGGTCTCAACTTGCAGCTTTCAATGGGGCCAAGACTCAGAATACACACCCCAACTAAGCACCTTCCCACAAGCCAGCTGCAGACAGTGGCATGCTAATCACTTCCCACGGGTGGCGCTTTATCTCAAGTGGGCTGCACAAGGCATAGTCACTCTCCCTGTGTGGAAATATTTGGTGGAAGAGGGACCATGCTTCTGCGCAGGTGGAAGTCCTGTCCTCAAAGCAGCAGCCCCCGGCCTGATAATGCTATATTCCATTCCCATAATGCAAAGCAGAACACAACTATGGTGCTGTGGTGAGCGCTGGCAGGCTTGTGCAACCCATTGCCTCAATAATCCCAAAGATGCCTTAGGCATGGCACTTCAAAAGACATCCACCTCTGGGTTTTAGGTGACGTTTCAAGAGGGTTGGACATGGGTTTTAATGAAACAGGAGGACAGAGGAATCTGAACTTTTGCAGAAAACTCTGGTTGCACTCCCAACAAGTAATTCTGCTTCCCTTCTCTCCCCGCACCCCCAACGCAAATGTGCACCCATTTGGAGTGTGTCTTCTAACATTTCTAAAACTATTCCGGCTCCAAGAGGGCCATATCTCCCCCTTGGCCCTTTATTTGGCACACATCTTTTGCTACTCTGCACTCTTCTATCAACCAAAAGGAAGACACAGGGCAGCTGGCTGGATGCAAATCTCCCTTAGATAGCCTAGTGATGAACAAAGCTTATGGTACTGTTTGGGCAAGGAAGAAGAATCCCAGCCTGATGTTTCAGCACAAGTATGATGTTAGCTTTGCACAGCCTCAAAAAAAGCAGCAACTGCAGAGCACCCTCTACCCTCAGTAACAGCCACCAGCCACTCTGCACTGCTTGCCTGCTCCCCTCCGCCATGCCTGCATTTCCGCTACTGCACTCCAAACCAACGTTCAACCAGCAGAGTCTTGCAAATCCAACCACTAACAGCTAAGGAGACTGCCAGACAAAAAGTACAGCCTCTCCACGCTTATTCTCTATTGTCAAGGGGCAGTCCAGGTCAGGGCTTTCTTCCTTTCCTTTTTTTTAAAACAAGTGATTTGCGAGGCACGATTTCCAATGGGCCCTTCACTAGGCACAGAAAGAGAGCATACAACCACATGCTGTGAGCTTCCGCCACCCCCTGTTCCCCAGAGAAACAGGGTTCGGCACTGTCCTCAGCCTAAGACCGGCCATGCTGGCACATACAAAATAGGTGGAGAATGGGATGGGAAACGATCTGCAGACTGGGGGATTAAGGGGGAGGGGAGGAGAAGGGCTTCCAAGAAAGTCCTACAAAACGAAATATGTATGTATGACCCAGCATAAGAGCATGACTAGGCAAAACAGACAGTTAAGAGGTTGCTCCGGAGGTAACATGACCACCTGGCCCTTTCCTTAGGAAAAAGTCTCTCTTCATCACACCAGGCCCAGTGGATAAATTAAGACAGGATACCAGGAGAAACCAAATAAATAGATAAAAACAGAGGGGCTGAGGAAGCCATGAGTGCACACCCCAGCGCAGTGTCCGCGTGGCCACCAAAGCAGCAGGGAGCCCTTCACGTCTGGTGGATCTCGTGGAACATGAGCTCTCGGGGAATGCGGGTCTCGGGACCGTAGTTCTTTGCCGCCCGGCGTTCAAATGCAGCGACCATCTGTTTGACCACCTCGTCGAAGAAAACGGTAGCCAGCTGCGAGTGCAGCAGGGAGCGGAACTCGAAGGAAATCTGGGGAGAGAGGAAGAGCATTAGTCTGCCGTCTCATAGCTCTTTCAAAGCTGGGGGGGTGCATTCTAGTACTGTGCATAAGGGACGCGGGTGGCGCTGTGGTCTAAACCTCAGAGCCTAGGGCTTGCCAATCAGAAGGTCGACAGTTCGAATCCCCGCGACAGGGTGAGCTCCCGTTGTTCGGTCCCTGCTCCTGCCCACCTAGCAGTTCAAAAGCACCTTCCGGCAGGAAGGTAAACAGTGTTTCCGTGCGCTGCTCTGCTTCGCCAGAAGCGGCTTAGTCATGCTGGCCACATGACCCGGAAGCTGTCTGCGGACAAACGCCAGCTCCCTCAGCCTATAGAGCGAGATGAGCGCCGCAACCCCAGAATTGTCTGCGCCTGGACCTAATGGTCAGGGGTACCTTTACCTTTTAGTACTGTGAATATATGGGGAAGGGTGGGAGGGAATCTTCCTGTGACAGATATGAAAAGCCCTGCTCTGTAAAGTGCCCTGCAGCTGATATTCCCAAAGGGTTTGCAACTCCCCAAGTGCAGCAGGCGTGATTGGCAGAGATCATTTTGTTACTGGGCACATCAGAAGATAATGGCGAGAGCAAGGTGCAAGAAACCTGCAGCTCTGCAGACCCAGCCAGCACGGCCAATGGTCAAGGATGACAAATGAGCTGCCAACGTCTCAAAAGCCACAGGCTTCCCATCCCTCATTTACATTAAGCCACCTGTAAAGAAACAGTGTCCCTAGGATGGTGAAAATATCCTCCAACATGTGCAGCCATCTTATTGCTGGCAAGAGATGGCAGTTCACATCTGGACTTCTGCTCAGCCCACCTTTTCCACTCACAGATGAGGAAAAATTTGACATCCTAGTGGGACTTGTAAAGTTGCTCAAGGACAGCACTATCTTGTGCAACAAGGCATCACCCAAGAGAAACCTTGCCAGTCTCTCTAAGATGCCAGTACCATCTTGCAGACCCTGTCTCAGACAGGGGGAGGGGAGGGGAGGAAGGCAGATGGGGGGGGCGGGAATGACAGAAAGGAGTATAATTCCTCATCTGCCCCCATTTCTCTCATCTTCTGATAACCTAAGGAGCTTCTCCGAGATGGAGCTGTCCTCCAGAATCTATCCCAGCTATTCTAAGACAATAGCACCATTTTAGAGACGCAACGGAAAAGAAACAAGGAACCAGTGGTGCATTGCAAGGTTTGGGGAAGAGTATGAGATTTGTGCAATCCCACATTTGACCCCTAAGGAAGGCACTTTGCCCTGCCTCATTATCATCATTCAAAAATAGGATGTTGCTTCATTAGTCCTTAAGCATCACAAAATTAGACGACCACATGAAGTGACGCAGAGTGAGCTTGTCACACCAGCTAGGATTGTTTAGAGCAGGCATCCCGAAACTCCGCCCTCCAGTTGTTTTGGGACTACAACTCCCATCATCCCTAGCTAATGGGACCAGTGGTCAAGGATGATGGGAATTGTAGTCCCAAAACAGCTGGAGGGCCGAGTTTGGGGATGCCTGATTTAGAGGCAGCAGCAATGGTAGTGGTGCTGAGGAACAGACCCATCTCTGCCTTGTGGAACGCACAAGAAGATTGAGAGGAGAAGAGGAGGTTAAGTATCCCATAGCAAGCGTTCACACCTCCACAGAAGGTCACACTTTAGGATCAAAAACTTCCTCAAAGTCACACTCATTAAGAAGTCAGGAGTTTTGGCTCTCACCTGCTCTCTAAGAGACAAAAAGTGAACCCAGGAGACACAACACTCGAGCTCTGGCCCTTCTGTACACACAGTTTCTGCTCATGAAAAGAACATTTGCTTCCTTGGCTGACTAATGCTTGGGCTTCATCACAGGCAAGCACCTTTCTTTCCTGTTGCAAAGGAATAAGCCCACCCCTTGCTGGCACAGTCCGATGAGTCCTTTGTGGAACAGGAGCCGAGCTGCCTGAGAACACTTTTATAGCCATGTGTGCTTACCGAGAAGTCCACTGTACACGTGCGGGGGTAGCCAGGAATGCCAGGGCTGAAACGCCAGCTGGTCTCCAGGTGGTTGAAGAGCTTCCCATCAGTGCAGACCGCCTGGGATATAGGACAGAGGTGAGATCAGAGAATGATTTTGCTAGCAATGTCCATGCCCACCCACATAAGCTAGAACAAGAGTGTCCATCCCTGGTTCCGACTGCAGCTCTGGGACTACAGCTCACCCGCAACCCATCAGATTGTATCAGGCATGCCATCAGTCAGCATTAGGATAAGGCCTCTTTCCTAAGCACTCTAATCATTTGAAATTTCTACATGGCGAGTTGTTGGAATCAGTACTCCTGATTATACAATGTACTGTATAATGAAAGAGATTTTAGCCAATGGAAGAGATTTTAGTCTGGATAGCACAGAGAAATGTGTAGCTACATTGGTTCCCAGTACGTTTCCAAGCACAATTCAAAGTGTTGGTGCTGACTTTTAAAGCCCTAAACAACCTTGGCCCAGTATAACTGAAGGAGCATCTCCACCCCCATCATTCAGCCCAGACACTGAGGTCCAGCTTCAAGGGCCTTCTGGTGCTTCCCTCACTGCGAGAAGTGAAGTTACAGGGAACCAGGCAGAGGGCCTTCTTGGTAGTAGCACCCACCCTGTGGAATGCCCTCCCATCAGATGTCAAGGAAATAAACAACTATCTGACTTTTAGAAGACATCTGAAGGCAGCCCTGTTTAGAGAAGTTTTTAATGTTTGATGTTTTATCGTGTTTTTAATATTCTGTTGGGAGCCACCCAGAGTGGCTGGGGAAACCCAGCCAGATGGGTGGGGTATAAATAATAAATTATGATGATGATGATAGCTCACCTTTACTAGGTGGGGCCGCACCAGTGTCACAATGGATGTGTAACGTTCCACAACAGGAGGAAACCCGACCTCCAGCTGGGCCTTCACGTGGCCTGTCCTCTTAGAGACCACCACTGATTTCTTGCACCAGGGAACAAATTCCTTATATTCATCCACATTGGACACAACTTCATAGATCTCCTGCATGGAGTAACTGCAAGAAAGGAGAGAGTTAATTCAGGAGCCCCTCAGAGCTGTCATAACACTGACAACCTGATGGTGACAGCACACAATGTACACAACAGGGAACAGGTAAGCCATTATTTAGTTGAACTGGCCAATGAGTTTATTGAGAAGAGGGTATGCAAGTGGGAGATGGCTGAAATCACAACTGGGTTTTGCACGTATGCAGAATACTGGAACCTGGCTCTGAGTTCAGAGCTTGACAGTCATGCTCAGAGCATGTCTAAGGTAAGAGAATTTCTAAGGCAGCATTGCCTCCCTCTTCCTCAAGCCCAGGACTTTGGGGGCTTTTGGGTGGTGGGACATATAATGCATTTTATCTGCTGCAGTCACAAGGTGAGGGAGTTTGGTACATACTTTGTTCTTATTTATCCAAGGCACCTATGCCCTACACTCTATTATCAGAACAAATACTTCATTCTTGGGGTTTATTTGTCCAGTACAGAGCAAAGCAGAAAAGTCCTCAAACAGAAGTTATGGGTTAGACCCAGCACAATTGACACCTTGATTCTAAGCAGACTGACTGAGAGCTACTTCTAGGCAAGTGTGGCTATGGCCACAGTTTGAGTGGCTTCCTCAGACTCACACACAAAACTAGGAACGGACCCTTTGCCTTTGCAGTCCTATGCCACTGCCTACGCTGCTGGACAATCTTTATGTCCAACATTTGGGGCTTCTTCGTTTTATAAAAAGCAGCGCATGGGGCGTGAGATGCTTATAAAATTCTGAATGGTGTCGAGGAAGCAAGTTTTCTCCCTCTTTCATACTGTTAGAACGCAATACCATCCAATGAAGATGAATGGCGGGAGAATCGGGACGGACAAAAGGAAAGACTTCACAACGCTCACAAAATGTAGGGAGGGTCCCCAACTTGGACAGCTTCAAAAAGCATTTAGACAAATTCATAGATTAGGAGATTAATGGCAGCTAGTGATGATGGCTGGCTACATATATATAAATATGCGCTACTGCCTGGATCAGAGGCACCATAACCAGTTGCTTGGAAACAACTAGAGGAGAGGCTATTGGCTCCCAATGCCCTGTGGGCGTCCCAGAAGCATCTGGGTGGCCAATGTGGGAAGCAGATGCTGGACTAGAAGGCAAGGTGCAGTTTTGTTCTATTCACAAATACAGCTCATTCATCCTCCTGTGAAGCAAGTCCGCTCACCCAAGGATCCTCCTTTCCGAATATTCCTTCCGTTTGTTGGTGAAAGGCCCTGTAAAGTTGATAAACGTCCGGCTGTGCTGAGCACTAAGATCCCAATCGGCACTGGTGACAGCTTGGGGGGCACGGATCATCAGAATCCCACAGGACGGCATGTACCTGGAACTGAAAAATCCTCAGGATTAGCTGGACTCAACGGTCAGGAGATTCACTACACCTTCATGAAGATTAATTCCAAAGGGACACTCTTCAATGCCCAGCAGAAAGCAATACAGGAGCATTAATCTGAGAGTTTCCTCATAGATAAGTTACAAGGAAGCATGACCAAGCACCCCCTTTTGAAGTTGTGTTCTTAGGGAATAATTCCCCAAATTCCCTAAAACTTAGGGAAGTTTTTAATGTTTGATGTTTTATTGCATTTTTAATATTTTCTTGGAAGCCACCCGGAGTGGCTGAGGAAACCCAGCCAGATGGGTGGGGTATAAATAAATTGTTGTTGTTGCTGCTGCTGTTATGAAATTTGAAAAATACCACGTCTAGAAATAATCAGCAGAGTACACAAGCCTGATTCTAGAACCATTTAATTTTCAAAGGCCCCTGCTAATCTAGAGGCTCCTATATTAATGCTACCCCCCCCCCAAAAAAAATATCCTTGAGCATTCTCTACATTTGTGAGACTGAGTCTTCAGAGCCAAGACCGTGCACATCCAATCTGCCAAGCAGAATGTACAGGCTTAAGCTACCACCCACCATTGTATTTGAAGCAACTTGCAAACCTGCACCATGCTGAATTTGAGAAATATGCAAGGAAATAAAGGAATACTGTATAACTTACTATATGGTTTATCACCCACGCTGACAAACTGAGGTAAGGTCCAAGAAAAGCCTGCTTCCTCCCCAGCATCAAAGTAATAAACAGGGTCTTTTCTGTGTTCCCCAAGACCTTTTCCAAGGTTGGACAGAAGGACAGCACATAGTTGTGTATGTCACAAAGACAAAAACACCTCCTTTTGCCTGTTCCTGCTTTCAAGCGGGCTTCAAGCAGGCATTTTACTTAGTCAGCTGGGAGTATGACAGTAGTTGGGATGCTGTTATGTTTGATCTACAGCAGAGATTTTCAACCTTTTTGGGTCCATGGCTCCCTTGACCAACTACATTCTGAGGCACCCCTGTGGGGCTCAGAACCCAGTTATGTCACCCCTTGCCTGCAGAGCTAACAGCCCCTCACCCCTTTTTCAAACACCCTCCCTTGTGGAGTGTTCCTTCAGACCCCTCTCCTCTCCCCACTCCTTGGGAGTCCTCTGGGCAGCCTTAGCTACCACCCCTGGTCTCTGACCTGTCCTCCCTGCCCCAAAGAGAGATGTCTCCTCACACTGCCCCACGGGAACCTGGGAAGCACCCCCTGGCCAGCCCCCGAGGCACCTTTCACCTGGGGAGCTTGTAGCCAGGGTTGCTGCCACAAACAGCTGTGCAAGCCTTTGGGAGGCAGAGATGCGAGGGGAGGGAAGAGGGACAGAGGCCAGTGTTGCCCGCAGCATTCCTGACCATTATTCAAGGCACCCTGGTTGAAAATCATTGATCTACAGTGTTAAGAGATTGGGGGGGGGGGGTCTCACCAGTTCATCCCACAGATGGCCCTACAATGGGGAAATGTGAGATTGCTGCCTCAGGTGAAGTATTTTGGATACTATTAAGGGCAGCAGAGTTGAAAACGGACAGATCAGACTCATGTGGCAAAGCTCACAGACATGAACAGGAGCTGCCAGGAGCACTTCAGTAACCTTGCACAGCTCCTGTTCACTTCAATGGGGCTTCCGCAGCAACACCTCCCATTGGATTGTGCCTTACACTAGTTAGCAAGGAAGGAGGCTCCACTTAGATGCATAGACAAGGAAGTATGTGTCTTAGGCTGGCTCTGCCTGATCTCTCATCTTGCTTTTGGGTCACAAACGCTTGGTTCCAAAGACAGTGTAATGCTTGAACCCTGACTGGGACTGCCAGACACGCCCACAGATAGCGGTGGATGATTTCCGCCTTCACATCCCACAAGTCTTGCTCAAAATTACATGAAAGGAAACATCAGACAGGGTTACACAAGCCTTCTGCGCTACCTTGTGCCCTGGCCAGCTTCCATCTCTCACATGGGTACTGGCTGGCTGGCTTATCTTACGCAATATTGACTCTAAGCCCTCCCACTGGATCAGCTGAACTGCCTTGTCAACCAATAAATGCTCAGAGTGCCAAGCGGAAAGTCTATTCAGGGAAGGAGGAATTTCCATACCAGAGGGGAAAGAAACGAGTACACTTTGCATGAACGGACAAAGCTACAGGCTGCTCGCAATCATGACCTCAGGGGACTGAAGAAATGGACCTGTATGGTTTCTGGAGAACCCCACTACAGGCTAAGGAGATGAGTGTCATGACTAGGGCTGGGCACACACATCATGATTCACAATACATTGCCAGGTAAAAACTATGAAACCATTATTACGATATGGACTTCAAACCAGGTTTTGGACGATATATCAATATACCGCCCAGCTCTATGCTTGACCCAATTTCATCACGCTCTGTGTCTTTTTGGCACAAGTCAGCAGGAGTTTAGTTTCCTTAAAGTCTTTTCTGTAAATGAGAGGAAAGTAAATAGGTAATTGGTGTGCTAGTCCTTTGCTGAACCAGCAATTACTCTTCACAAGGGCAAGTGCTTTCAGAGAACTTGCGGCACACGTTGTGAAGGTGGGAAAAGGTCTGAGAAGCAGGAAATGGATCCAGCAACATGTTGCAAGATCAAGGGTCTATGCTTCATAGGCAAATCAGCCCAAAAGGATCACCCATTTGACATCGAACAGTGAGGCATACTCAGGGACAGTCTAGAAAAAAACAAGGACCAGTTACAGTAATAGCTGCCCAGCAGGTTAGCTGGGACATTTATTTTGGAGTGCTGCCAAGCAAGTGCTTATGAATAGGACTGTTACGTAAGAAAGTTAAAGCACAGGAAATCCAACATGCCACTGGTGAAACCAGGTGCTTTTAATCTGGGATGACAGAGCACACAGTAGGTTAACCCTCACAAAGCCCTTCAAAGCCCATCAACTTACTCCCCACAAAGAAACTGAGGAATGACAACTCACATAACACCACCATTTGCGGGTGCACAAACTTGTATGTTCTCTGGTGTCAAGCCATGCCTCACCTCTATATTCTCATTCACATCAAGTACAAACAAAATCTTGCACCAAAAGGCGTTACCATTAGCAACCTGGTAGCAGCCAGTTCCACAGGCTCCAACATCCCCATGCTGGGGAAAGGGCTATAGCTCAGTGGTAGAGCCATCTGCCTTGCAGGCAGAAGGTCCTATGTTCAATCTCCAGGAGATTGTAGGCGATACTGAGCCAGACAGGCCATGGCAAGGCATCTTCCTATCTTTCTTGCTGTGTTCTGTGAAGTCAAACACTGCACATTATGTCAAGACATTATTCTCCACAGTCAGTGGTTGCTAACACAGCAATAGAAAAGCGTAACTGTGTACATCTACCTGCAATCTAGACATTGTATGCTTCTGAACAAAAATAGGGCTAATGCAGAAGCCAAGAAAAGCAGTCCTACTGAAGGATGTTCAAAAGCCAGGTGTATCTTGAAATCTGGCCCAAGGGAGTCCAAAGACTCCAGTGGCACCAGTTCTTAACTCTGGATCTCCTAAAGCAACAGGCACTACCAACCTTCTCCAGCTTGAAGGGCAAAGATGTGGCATTATCCTGCCAACTCTATGTTCTAGGATCTTATTTGCTTCACTGCTGCTCAAGCCAACACAGTCCTGGCAAGCTTTAGCAAGCCAACAAGTAGCAAACCTCAGCCTAAAGACCATAGATAGCTTACCAGAAGCCATGGGTCTGTAGAGAGTCAACTATTCCCAAATCAAGTTCTCTCTTTTGTTCTCATCTCCAATAAGTGATGCTTACATAAGCTAAAGAGAAAGTTTCCATTAAGCTGCCCTTTTCATGTACCTCTTTGGAGATTACACAGTTGTAAATGCCACCAGCTACCAATATGCAACACACTGTTCTCCACCAATACATGGAAACAAGATGAGTGTCTTATTCCAGAGAAACGGATCCAGGAAACCACCAGTCCCTGTGCACTGAGTCACAACTCTGTAAACAAACATGGATTGAAAGGGGGGCGGGGAGGACAGAGAAACTCGTTTGCTCACCTTAATTGTGAGTACAAAAAGATAAGTAGGGGGGTACTTTACCCATAAGTGACCAAAAGCGTAATTGCCACTGGTGGCAGTGTTTAATTCTGGTGACCCTCAGGTGTATTCTGCTAAAGGAACAAGACATTTCTTGGGAGGGGGGTGGAATGCTACCAGAAACAGAAGGAGGCAAACTAGCCCCAGACTGTGGTATTTACTGGCAAACAGCATTAGGGTCATGAGCTGGAGAAATGGGGTTCCTACTAACAGCCCTCCCCCATAATCACCTGCTGCTCCATCCCTGAAATAAAACCCCTCAATGGACCGCAGTGTGTACGCAACTTTTCCCATGCTCCCTACAAGGATGCAGCCATTAACCAAACCCCCTCTAACCATTTGGTGGGTCAGTTCGCACAGACCTGTTACCCTTCTTCATCGCCCTCTGAGCATGTCTTTGCTACTGACACAACCTCCTCCCTGACCTCTTTGTCCTCCACCCTCTCACTATCCTTGGCCTTCCTCCTAACTCACAATAACCTTATTATTATTATTATTCATTGAATTTATATACCGCCCTATACCCGGAAGCCTCAGGGCTTGAAACCCTGCAAGCACAATATAACCTCCTCCCTTAATATGAGAGCATAGGTATCTATTTAACCTCCATTTCCCCTTCCAACCCCTCTCCTTTTGGCATCCGCCCCTCTGATGACCTTCCAAGGGCTGTGCGGCGTATTCTCCCCTAAACTCCTCAGTGCTACCCCACTGAATTGAGAGCCAAAGCAGGGGGGCATATATAGCATGGCGGATGCCCCCCTTATTATTCCCCCCCATATGCACCAGCACTTGCCAAAGGCTCCCCCCCCCCGGGCTCTTGTTGAAAAGGGGCCTGCCCCTTTTCGACGCGTTGCCTTTGAACTCTGACGGGAGTGTTTGGGGTTGCCAACTTTCCCCTTTCCTCCTGGCTCCTCTTCCAAGCTGGGGAGGCAGAAAAGCCGAGAGGCGAGTCTTTTTCCTAGTACAGAGAATGAGGCGCTAGAGGGGTTATTTTTGAGGGGGGGGTGCAGCTTCCCCTTTCGAGTTTGCCTGCTGTGTGAGGCAGAGGAGCGCCTGTCGAGGGGGAATGTGGCAACCCTGAACCTGCGCCCAGCCCAGGCTCCTCCTCCCTCCTCCTCTCCCTTTTCTTTGCCCCGCTCACCAGCCGGTCGGGGGCGCTCGCGGCCTCAGCCCTCCCCGCGCTCCCAGTCGCCAGACTTCCCGGAGCCGGCGGGCCGCCATGAAGGGGGCAGCCTGAGGTGGAAGCGCGTCCGGTTCCCCGCCGCCTCAGTTCTGCCAGCTACCAGAGACAGACGCCGGCTCCGGCCTCCGTGAACCCTCACCCCCCCTCCGCTTACGTCAGCGCGTCGTCAACGCGTTGCCATACCTCACACTGGCGGGGGGGGGCGAGGAGAAGCGGAGAGGGCGCGATGCATGGCGGGAGCCGAAGGCATCATGGGAACCGTAGTTCGCTCTTGCTGCTGCTGATGCTCCCCGAAGGGCCGAGGGCCTAGCAAGGGTGGTGGGATGGTACCTTAGCGAGGGAATGGAGGCCCCGGGAAATGGATGTCGCAGCTTTCGGATCAGTGGCATAGCTGTCAACTTACAGATTTGAAAATATGGGACCAGCAGCCTCGAAAATAAGGCATCAGCAGCGGAAATAAGAGATTTTGCTTAGCTTAATCCGGCACTGATAGAGCCAGGCTGCTTTTGCTGCGACTGACTGTGTTTTGCAGGCGGTTGGACTTGATGATCCTAAGGGTCTACAACTCCCACCAAAGAAGAGTGGCAGACAAAACTGATGAATGACGTCGAGATGGCAAAGCTTACAGGCAGAATTAGAAACCAGGAAGGGGACCTCTTTAATAAAGAATGGGGAAAGTTTATAATTTAGTTGAAAAGCTATTGTCAAGAGTTACATACATTGGTAGGATTGACAGAAAACTTGTAGTAAAAATTTGAACTATGGATGGACAAATGATTTATAAAAATAGACTTATGAAAGGGATGCAGAGGGGGAAATCACTACATTAAGATGCTGCACTGGTTGGAGGGGATGCTAAGCAGCACGTCGGGGCTGCCGTCATCCTGGGGCGAGGAGTTCCATCCGCCCCCCTTTTTTGAAATAAAAATTATTTCAAAAAAAAAGCACAAAAGCCGCATCAAGGCAACTGAAATGTTAATAAGTAGGGGGCAAGCTTTTGAATTCTCCATAAAGGGTTAATCAGGCCGGGTGGTGAGCAGGTGGAAGGTGAATTAGGTGGAGGGGAAAAGTTTGCTGGTGCATCCAAGCCAGTCCATGACAGCATGGGATGCCGGAAAGGAAAGGAGGAGCAGCCTGGTGTACTTCCTGGATACCTGCTCTGGTTCTCCTTTCCCTACAGGAGTGGCTGAGCTTATTATCTCTGCGCCCTTCTCATTATCTCTCTACCTATGCATGACATCTGGGATTGTGATCTGCCCAGTGGCGTAGCGTGGGGGGTGCAGGGGGGGCCGGCCGCACCAGGCGCAACATCTGGGGGTTAGGGTTAGGGGGCGCAAATCCACGGGTTAGGGGGCGCAAATTACTTGCCTTGCCCCGGGTGCTGACAACCCACGCTACGCCACTGAATCTGCCTGTCTGTGGCCCATGGTTGTTCATTATGCAGGATGGGAAGGGCTAAAGCTCAGTAACAGATCACATGAGTTGCATGCAGAAGATCATGAGTTCAGTCACCGGCAACTCCGGCTGGGGGAAAGGCACATTTATGAGAACGTCATGAAGAGCTGTTGCCAGTTGCTGTGCAGGCAGTGCTGAGCTAGGTGGGGCAATAAATAGCCTGAGGTAGTAAGGCAACTTTCTATGTTCCTATAAAGCTGCTCCATTCAGATTTGATGAATTAATCAGTGAAATATACCGGTACTCAGAGTTGAGTGTGGATTTCATGCACTTTATTCAGCTCAGAGTGGTGAAGAGGAATCGGAGTTTCCCCAGAATGTCTGCCTTATATACATTATTTACACAATGGGCCCCACGTGATTGGCTAATTACGGGATTCTCCTGTAGGCCAATCAGGTTGCGGATTAACTTCCACCTGGAGCTGGATGGTGTGGCTCCTGCGGACCAATCATACTGCTGCATTGTTCTAGGACCAATCAGACTGCTGCATTCTGAATCCTATTGTTCTAGGACCAATCAGACTGCTGCCTTTTGGATCCTATTCAACTCAGTACATAACTATCAGTTTGACAGATGTTGTGCATTGCCTTTAGAAGTTTAAGCCTTCCTTGTCCAGCACTAAGCTGCTTGCCCTTAAGGTACCAAGCTCTTCTGTGATATCAGAACAAGCAAGTTTGCCAATGAGCCTTTTGTTTGTCCAGCCTCAGTGTAACATGGATGTATGAGAGCCAATGCTAGGCAACACACAAATTGCCTCTAGGCTGTGAACATGCTAGTTTGCAAATAACCCAATATAGATAAGGGTACTACAAGATGCTGCCTTTCTCTTCTCCAAAAGGCATTGTCCCTGCTCGGATGCACGTTGAGCTGCTATAGTGTTAGTATCCTCACATTTTCTTCCATTAGCAACAGGCTGGACCAAGAGTAAAGATACAATCCTAACCCAATTTACCTGGGAATAAGATCCACTGAATTCAATAGGAATTGCTTCTGAGTAGAAACGGTTGGGATTACACTTGTTACCGGAAAAATCCGAGGGCTCCCTTGGACAAAAACAAAGACACCAACCAGGATAACTTGGAGCAAAACAGCAGCCTGTAGGCTTGGCCTTTATTGAACTGTTGCAACAGGGTGTTCCCCTCACTTGCAGGAGAGAGGAAAGACCCAGAAAGATGGTGTGCAAGACCTTATAAAAACTTTTGAAATTCCCATCCTCCAGGTCAAGCCCACCCCCAGAAACATCATGCATACATTACAGAAAGGAGGGGTTGACATCATGCATACATTACAGAAAGTAGGGGTTGAGGGAGGAGTTGTGGTGGTAACCTGAGTGTCCTGTCACCTGGCTTTCCCCCTGCCCATGAGTCACTTCCAGGAGACAAAGGGGAGTTGGCAGTTTCCTGCCCCCAGAGAGAAGATCTGATCATTGTCCTTTGTTTCAGTCCATGCTGAATCCACTCCCATATGCAAGTTCTTTGTGATCTTGATTGTCTTCTGTCTGGGATCATCAGGGTTGACATAGCAACTGGGCAGGGCTCCTGTGGATGTGCTGGGATGGTGAAGGGATTATGGCTGACCAGAACCAAGCCACCCCCCTTTGATAGTCCTTGTCATATGGAGTAAAATAAAAATGGAACAGTGCAAATCCGATGTATGGTTGATTTTCTATGAATTTATAACAGAAATGTGGCGTATGTAGTGTGTGAGTGTGAGTGTGTGTGAAGTTTGTACAAACAGAATGATTGGGGTGGGGTGGGGGGTTCCTGCTACACACTGCTAAAGTCAGACCCTCTAAGTGTCCCTATTTTCCAGGAACAGTCCCAGATTTACAGAAGCTGTCCCAATTTCTGATTTGATCCCAGAATGTCTCACTTTTCCTTAGGACTTCCCTATTTTCATCAGATAAATGTTGGAGGGTGTGGTAGGACGTCCCTGTTTCCATCAAAGAAAAGATGGAGGGTATGGAGTTATGTGACTCCCGAACCAAGGAGATACTTATACAACCTTTAATAATAATAAATAATAATAATAAAATTTTATTTATACCCCATCTTCCCCGGCCAGAGCCGGGCTCAGGGCGGCTAACACCAGTAAAATTACAATAAAAACATAATTGGGGGGGGGGATAAAAAAAAACAATTTAAAATACGGGTTAAAATACAATTTAAATGCAGTCTCATTTTAATAGTAGCCCATAGAAGACACCTGCAGCCCTGTATAGGGAAGGTTTTTTATGTTTAATGTTTTAGTATGTTTTTATAAGTGCTGGAAGCCACCCAGTCAGATAATAATAATAATAATAATAATAATAATAATAAGCCACTCTGGGTGGCTTCCAACAAAATATTAAAATACAATAGTCTGTTAAACATTAAAAGCTTCCCTAAACAGGGCTGCCTTCAGCTGGAAGGGGTATAATTATATTTATAAATATTAAATAAGACATCCCTATTTTCATCTGAGAAATATTGGAGGGTGTGTAAGGTTCAACGACAACTATACAGTGGTACCTCAGGTTACAGACACTTCAGGTTACAGACTCCGCTAACCCAGAAAGAGTACCTCGAGTTAAGAACTTTGCTTCAGGATGAGAACAGAAATTGCGTGGCAGCGCAGTAGGAGGCCCCATTAGCTAAAGTGGTACCTCAGGTTAAGAACAGTTTCAGGTTAAGAACAGACCTCCAGAACGAATTAAGTTCTTAATCCGAGGTATCACTGTGCTATCAGTTTTATGCCAGTTGCAACTCTTATGACCACACCGTCCCCCGGCAAAGAATCCTGAGATGTAGACATCAATGACTTCTTGGGGAGAGAAAATTATTACTATAAAAGAGCATTTGGAAATTTTAACAGAATAGACTTTCCAGCAGTGCAGTCAGGAATAGTGGACAGAAGAATGGGTTGGGTGATCTTCTCAAAAACGTGTCCAGCTTTGCACTTTGGTGACTTTGTGAAAAGAAATGTAAAGTGTATAGGCACTTTCCCTGCTCTTCTCCTTCCCTAGTAGATCCAGAGAAAGTGTTCAGTGGTGAATGAAAATGTCAGCAGCTGATCTTTAGGCCTATGTCATTTCACCTTGATTTCACTGTTAGGTAACACGGCTAATTACAGGTCCAATAACATAATTATAAATAGCCTTGGCAGCGCAATCTCCAATCCCTCCTCCATGAACTCATTTGAACCAATGATTAAAGTTGACACCAGACAGGCTGTCTGAGGCCAAGTCACACGGAGAAGTAGCCAAAATCATAATTCCTTCCTGTGCCTCTGCCCTGCAGCATTCAACATAATGATACTTCAGGATTTTATAGCATCACAGAAAAGAAACCATTTCCTTCCATCCCTTTAATTCCATTTTCCCCCTATCTAACAAAATTTATATACCACTTCATTGTAATACAGTCATACCTCGGGTTGAATGTGCTTCGGGATGAGCAAGTTCGAGTTCTGCTCTGCGGCAACCCGGAAGTAACGGAGTGCGGTACTTCTGGGTTTCACCGCTTGTGCATGCGCTCAAAATGATGTCATGCACAGAAGCGGCGAAAAGTGACGTGCGTGTGCGCAGACGTGCCATCGCTGGTTACGTTTGCTTCTAGATGCGAATGGGGCTCCGGAACGGATCCCGTTCGCATCAAGAGGTACCACTGTAAAAGCTTTAAGTAGTTTACAAGAAATATAGAAATGATCAATAAAAACAGTTAAAATGGAGTGAATTTAAAAACATTTTAAGATAATTAAAATTAACAGCAGACTAAAGAGATTAAGTGGGACGCGGGTGGTGCTGTGGGTTAAACCACAGAGCCTAGGACTTGCCGATCAGAAGGTCGGCGGTTCAAATCCCCGCAATGGGGTGAGCTCCCGTTGCTCAGTCCCTGCTCCTGCCAACCTAGCAGTTCGAAAGCATGTCAAAGTGCAAGTAGATAAATAGGTACCGCTCCGGCGGGAAGGTAAACAGCGTTTCCTTGCGCTGCTCTGGTTCGCCAGAAGCAGCTTAGTCATGCTGGCCACATGACCCGGAAGCTGTACGCTGGCTCCCTCGGCCAGTAAAGCGAGATGAGCGCCACAATCCCAGAGTCGGCCACGACTGGACCTAATGGTCAGGGGTCCCTTTACCTTTTAAAGAGATTAAAACATATCAACACCTATGTGTCTGGATAGGCTTGCCTAAACAAAAATGTTTTAAGCAAGTGCTGAAAAGAATACAGTAAAGACACCTGCCTGACGCCAATAAGCCAATAAGTTCCAAAGTGTAGATGCTGCCACACTAAAAGATTGATTGCTTTACAAGTGCAGAATATCATGTGACACCTGTAACAACATCAGTTCTGCAGCTCAAAAGTGATTGGGCAATCCTGCAAGACTCTCTTAGGACTGGAGAGGGCAAACTTCAGGCTTGTTAGATCTACTTGTTTTTATACTCAGCCCCTCTGAACTATCAATAGATTTGGGTGCTTCTGAGCACATTCTGAACCTAGGAATTTCTTTTCAGGGCCAGATCTGAACTGAGCTCACAGTCCTGTCCACCAAAAGTCTGCTCCTGTTTAGCTCTCTTCCTTTTGGCTGCCTATTTTAAATGTGGAAAGTTGTTTTGTCAGAACAGAAGAGTCAGAATTCCTTGGTGATCTACTGCAAACCTGTTATGTACTGAGTTTAATAGGATCCAAACTGAAGCAGTCTGATTGGTCCTAGAACAATAGGATCCAAATTGCAGCAGTCTGATTGGTCCTAGAACAATAGGATTCAGAATGCAGCAGTCTGATTGGTCCTAGAACAACGCAGCAGTATGATTGGTTGGCAGGAACCACCCAATCATGCTCCAGATATAAGTGAATCCACAACCTGATTGGCTTACAGTAGAATTCCAGAATTAGCCAATCATGTGCAGCCATTGTGTAAATAATGTATATAAAGCAGATACTTTGAGGGGACTTTCATTCATTCCTCCTCACCACTATGAGCTGAATAAAGAGCATGAAATCACTTTGCGACTCTGAGTATATTTCACTGGCGACGAAGGTGGGATCCCGCTGAGCTGACTGCCACACACAGCACCGCAGCACCGCCACCTGCCGCACCGCTGCCTCGCACCGTGTATCCAGGCTTCAGCTCCGGGACACAAGGAACTCAGAATGGCAACCGACAGCAGCTTCTTGCCGTTCAACCCAGCATCTGGAGACTGGGAAGCGTATGCCTCCCGTTTCACCTTCCTCCTAGAAGCCAAAGGGGTCACTTTGCGACTCTGAGTATATTTCAAAACCACTCAGAGGTCTACTAGTAGATCCAGATCTACCCATTGCAGGAGGTGTGCTAACAGACAGCATGGCTTTTCTGGGACCCAATCCAGGAAACAACACTGAAGCAGAGCTCGCTTCTTGAGCCATTTTTGCACTTGAAGTACAAAGTCAAAATAATCATCCCACTCCTTTGGACTGGAGCTCGTATATATTTTAATGACACACAGATACAAGAGAACAGGGAGATGAAAGCAACACCCTTTCTGGAACTGAATGTTCAAAGGAACTGCTTCAAGTGAGGCTGATCCTGTACACAGCAAACCTCTCATGGTATACCGTATACTCCCAGTTGCACAGCCCATTCCTAGGCAAGTTTATTTGAAATATGCAGCGTGTATCGGACTGCAGCCTCAGTGTACAGTAAAGTTACTCCTAGTATAGAGAGGCGTGCAGCCTTGGGATGCATATTCAAGATCACTTGGGTCTCTTCTTACCGGCACTCCTACTGTATATTCATAACATGGAGTTAAGCCACATTGAACTCAGTAGGGCTGACTTCTAAGTAGACGTTTATAGGATTGCACTGTTAACCACCCTGTCATATTTACAATAAAAGTTGTAAATGGGAACATTGTTCTTATGCCTTTTCAGTGCATGCTTATAAATGAAGGAATTCTAATGCACTTTGGGGTTTTTCCATTCATTTATTAAGAATTTGCACTCCACCCTTCAATCCGTAGCTCCACAAGGTAGTTGACAAAATTTTAAAACTAAAGTCCATGCTAAAACACAGGAAATAAAAGGACTGATAAGCACAAGAAGAAGACAACAGAATACAAGCAGCAGCAAATACAGTTGTACCTCGGGTTAAGAACTTAATTCATTCTGGAGGTCTGTTCTTAACCTGAAATTGTTCTTAACCTGAGATACCACTTTAGCTAATGGTGCCTCCCGCTGCGATGCCACACAATTTCTGTTCTCATCCTGAAGCAAAGTTCTTAACCCGAGGTACTATTTCTTGGTTAGCGGAGCCTGTAACCTGAAGCGTCTGTAACCTGAGGTACCACTGTATACCAATATCATACTCGACAATCTCAAAGACTCTCTGAAATGCCGGTTAGAACAATATGAGTGCCTCCTCATCCCACCCTGGAATGGAATGGGGGGGGGGTGGATTGGCTTGTGTGGACTCATGCCTGCAGTCCTTTTGGGGTATAAAAACTGCCACAGCTCAACTTTTAAGGCAAGGGAACCTCCAATTCCTTACAGTAAAGTTTCCTTAAACCAGGCCAAGTGGTGAAGTTGGCTGGAGAGCAAAATTTAACTCCCCTGACACCATCTCTGGAACAAAAAAAACCCATATCTATTAAGAAGACCAAAACTTTGCCACGCACAGTCATTGGCTATAGAGAAAAAGCACCCCAAATTCCCAAGTCATCTTGAGGCCACAATGGATGTTGAACATTACTTTGTTCTTTAGGAGCAGGAGGTAGAGGATAGGGAGAAGATGAGCTTTCACCTCCTCGTGAGCCAAGGATGAGGAACCTGTGGCTCTTCAGAGGTTTTTGAACTAGAAGACCCATCATTGCTGACTACTGGCTACGCTGACTGCGGCTGATGGGAGTTGGAGTCCAACAATGTTTGGAGGACCACTAGGTTCCCACTCCCTGCTATAATAATGGACACGATATTATGTGTGGAATTTTAAGGATGAACCAGCATTTTAAAAAACGAATGCCTTTATTGGACAACCTGAGACTGTTTACACATTACAGTGGTACCTCAGGTTACAGACGCTTCAGGTTACATACGCTTCAGGTTACAGACTCCGCTAACCCAGAAATAGTACCTCGGGTTAAGAACTTTGCTTCAGGATGAGAACAGAAATTGTGCTCTGGCAGCGCAGCAGCAGCAGGAGGCCCTATTAGCTAAAGTGGTGCTTCAGGTTACGAACAGTTTCAGGTTAAGTACGGACCTCTGGAACAAATTAAGTACTTAACCTGAGGTACCACTGTACCAGCTTAAAACACAACTATGTCGTTCTTTTTCTCAATATGAATCAAAGCAGGTTTGGTATGTGCTGGTTTGAGGGGGAAAACACCAAAACACAGTATTTACTTAGAAATGACAAGATGGATGCAGGATAGATATGGATTGTGACTAACGCCATGTGTTATGTGTTTTAGAGGTAGAAAAGGTTCAGAAAAGGGAAACCAAAATGATCAAGGAAATGGAGCAACACCCCCAAATGAGGAAAAGTTATAAGTTTGGAGCTATTTAGTCTATAAGAGTTCCTCTCAGTTGTCCATAAATCCATTGTTAAGACATAAAGGAAGAATGTTGTTTCTAAGGCCATGCAGCTCACATAGTTCAGTTTTTTTAAAAAAAAAAATTATTGCACTATGTATTTGCATTTCTAAGCAGTGTACATAAAAACATTTCACAGAAAATGGGACAATTTCAATAAAAAATTATCATGAAACCCAATGCTACCTTGAAACGCTTGCTGGAACAAGAAAGTCTTAGTCCTGTCCCTGAACTCCAGCAATGCTGCTATGTGCTTCTACTACCCTTACCCCATCACTACCAAGAAATTACAAAACTGCATCATTCTCCTTTCTCCACACCTTCCCAAATGGATCTATTATGGAGGGCGGAAAATGGAGGGAGCGTGAGAGGTGGTCAGGAAGAAAGGAAACTTCTCAAACACTCTTGACTGGTTCTCTATAATATATGCTGCTCTGACTAGGAAAATCTCTGAAATGCTGATTGGATGAATCATGGTTCATTTCATTTTTAAATCACACAGAGTGCTGTGCAGGACTCAGCTGTCAGAACACGCCCCAAAACAATTAATGCAAAGCACCTATACAGTATTACAAATTCCTTTTCCAACCGTTAGAAAGATTAATTAATTACTTCAAGGTAGGAATCACACAGGGAGTGGCAGCATTGCACATTTCACTCAGTGTGAAATAGGTTGGAGGCAATGGGAGAGAATTATCTGTTTGCACCTTCTAGCTTACGGGGGCCTACTGAGAATCCTTTGTCTGAAGTCCCTCCAAATCCTGGCACTTATTTGACATCTCATAATTTAAAAAATGAAAGCAACGTTAGATACCTAGAGAAGTAAAATGCATTTGGAATTATAAGTAGAGCTTTGTATTTCTTCTTTGAGGCCAAACCTGAATGCAGTATTTGATCTCCATCTCTTATTATTGCCATATTCCATGCATATTTAGAATGTTAGGTTGATGGGAGTATAGGTTAAACTTTTTCCCTCTGAGGCTCTCACCTCTCAGAATCTCCTCTAGCTGAGGTCCCTCGAATCACTGCTTGATTTTAAGAGGCAGCTAGCCATATGCATTTTATGTAGGCATCTGTGGCCTATTAAGTAGCTTTTTTAAAAAAAATCCAGGTTTTGTCTGTCCAGGTTTACAATGTTTGATGTTATTTCATGACTATCATTTTAGGTGTGTGTGCGTGCTGAAAAGCAGTTGATAAATGCTTTAAATAAGATAAATCGGGATCCACTTCATATTGAGAACCTCTGTACTTTCAAAAGGTCCCATCTCCTAAAAAAAAGCCTCAAGCCCATCTGACCATGATATCATGAAACGGCACAGGCAACTGAGTAGATAGATACGTAATAACCAATGAAGGCGGTGAAGGTCCTGAGTGAGTGCCTGGAGGCGGATGGAGGATGGATGGCGGCTAATGGATTGAGGTTGAATCCTGACAAGACAGAAGTACTGTTTTGGGGGGACAGGGGGTGGGCTGGTGTGGAGGACTCCCTGGTGCTGAATGGGGTAACTGTGCCCCTGAAGGACCAGGTGCGCAGCCTGGGAGTCATTTTGGACTCACAGCTGTCCATGGAGGCGCAGGTCAATTCTGTATCCAGGGCAGCTGTCTACCAATTCCACCTGGTACACAGGCTGAGACCCTATCTGCCCGCGAACTGTCTCGCCAGAGTGGTGCATGCTCTAGTTATCTCCCGCTTGGACTACTGCAATGTGCTCTACGTGGGCCTACCTTTGAAGGTGACCCAGAAACTACAACTAATCCAGAATGCGGCAGCTAGACTGGTGACTGGGGGCGGCCGCCGAGACCACATAACACCGGTCTTGAAAGACCTACATTGGCTCCCAGTACGTT